>NC_142588.1:95528631-95831845 GCF_965207765.1 Zootoca vivipara | reverse complement strand
TTCACTCTGGCATATGCATTTTGCACAAATTCCTTTATTGGAGGACTGCATTGAGGGTTTCAGAGAAGTGCAGATTCCAAGGAGGGCTGTGTTTGGGTTCCTGCACTGTTTCAGAAAGTGAGTAGAAACAAAATAAAAATAAAATAAAATAAAATAAATCCTTCCAGTAGCACCTTAGAGACCAACTAAGTGCACACGAAAGCTCATACCAATGACAAACTTAGTTGGTCTCTAAGGTGTTACTGGAAGGAAATTTTCTATTTTATTTCTATGTTGTTTCGATGGCAGACCAAGACGGCTACCTACCTGTAACTAGAAACTGAGTAGGTTTGCCTTTTAAGTGGGAACAGAATCAAATTTCTCAACCCACCCCAGCTCAGCATCCCACCTGGCCTGGAACTGAGCAGGCAATTCTCGCTATCCATTAATTGCTTAGTTCCAGAAATACAGTTCTTTGCCCTGAGGAGCTTGCAATCTCCATGTTGACCCTGAAGTGATGTGTGTGAACCTGCGTGAAGAGGCAACAGGGGGGTTAATCATGAGCAACATGGCTTTCTTTCCCCCAAACACCCACCAGCTACTTCTTCCTGAGTTGTGTCTCTCTCTGTTTACTCTCGATATTTTGGCACCTCTCCACAGGGTCTGCCTGCCTGCCTGGCGTGTAACCCAACCTCTTTTGTGCTCCCCGGGTTCTGAGGATGCGTCGGTGTGTTAGAAGTCACTGCCATTGACCACTTTTAATCCTCAATCTCTGAATGGGGGCAGAACGAGCCAGCGTATTTCGTGTGCACAAGATTCCTAAAGCTCCTGAGACTTTCAAGAGCAGGAGTTGGTGGGGGGGGGGTAGACAGGATTTTTATGCACCCCATGAGCCTGCAGCACATTTCCAGTGTGGGACACAATGTTCTTTGGGGAGGTGGCAGAGGGGTGGTTGAAGGACAAGTGGAGATTCCTGGTTCCTTGGTATTCTCAGCAGCGAGATAGCAGGGATTGGGCTTCAAATGTTATTTGTTGCAGACGGCCAAGCATTGCTTGGTTTCCTAGGCAGGCTGTTGTTTTCCTCCGGTTGCAAAGGGAGCAACCCACAGAATGCGCACAGTGGCTGGCCGGCTTTGGCCATTCCTGTTGGGGTATTTTTAATCGTTGGATATGGGCATCCTTAGCACCCAGCCACACTTGAGAAACAGTGATGGGGCAGAAATTTGGTTTGGTTTGCCCTTGTAGGCAAGTTGACCTAATTTTGCACATTTAAAAGCAGGGTGTGTGAACCGAAGCACAGATATCCTACAAGATTCACACTTCTCTGAATTTTGCAATGCAATTCGCCAGCCAAGTATTGCGTACAAAAATGTATGCGGTAGGGTAAAGCATGCATAGAAAGGTATATATTAGAGAGTGTAACATCCAAAAATGTGTTATATTTGAATTTTGCAAAATAAATAAAATAAGTATGTCCATATTGGACAAAATAGCACGTAAATGTGTACATTAGGAGAAAATTGCACTAAAATATTGCTGAATTTTCATGTGGATTTTTTTTAAAAAAAAAGATCTGCAAAATGATGTGGAAATTTGGAGAACCGAAGAGTGGAAAAACTGGAATCTTGAGCAAAACTGATCCAGCTCTATTTCCTCATGCCTACTTCTCCTGTCCTGAATTAGTTCTCCAAGAATTCCAGTGCAGTTCTACATCCTTGCGTAGAAAGAGTGCGGGAAATTTGCATTTGTATGTATTTGTGGCTTCCAGCAACTGCTGCCTCCGACTATGGCGTAGCCACCCTGTCTAGGAGCCACTGAGAGCTCTCTCCTCCTCCACAAATTTGTCCAGTCCTCTTTTAAAGCCATCTAGGCTATTGGCTGCCCCTGCTTCCTGTGGGAGGGAGTTCCACAGTTTACACTGTGCAGAAAAAAGCCTCCTCTTTCTATATGCAAGGTTATGATGGCTCAACATAAATTATTACTAGATCAGGCTACAAATATATTGTCCTGTTCAGCAGCTCCCCAAAAAATAAAATAAAAATATGTGGCCAGCCTGACCAAATGTTTCTCCTGCCCTTCTGCAGATCTCTGCCTTCACTGCGCAGCTGGTTCAAGCCATCCAGAATGCCGAAAGAATGGATCCCACAGCTGGCCGAACCGCCGGGGTTGAGGTGGCCCACGAGCCCCTCCTCATAGAGACCTACACAGGGCTGATGTCTTTCCTTGGAAACCGAAACAAGCTGGGTTATTCCCTCGCTCGGGGGAGTTTTGGCTTCTGAACGTCCAGCGAATCAGGGGTTTTCCTTTTGTGGTGAATGTGTTGTGTTTATTCCCCCTGCACCTTGAAATGTTGCTAAAGAGGATGGGGGTTGTTAATGAAAGGGCTGTGAGATGCAACACCCCCCCCCCCACCCGGCCTTATAATGTAGGAAACTGTGTGCTGAGTCCAACCATTTAGCTCATCGTGGGCATCATCTCAGGCTGGAAGCAGCTCTCCAAGGTTGCAGAGTTTCCCCAGGAGTAGCCTGGGGATTGAACCAGAGTACTTCTGCATGCAAAGCAGGTGCTCTGTTACTGAGCTACCGTCCTGGAATGGCAAAACCTCCTTTTGCAGGGTTGAGGGCCACAAAGGGTTTAACCACAGGGTCTGTCTGGAAAGATCTCTCCTCTTGAAAGGAACCACAGTTCTCTTGAAGCCCAACAGCTGCCTGCAAGCCAATGGCCCATCTAGTCCAGCATCCTGTTCTCACAGGGGCCAACCAGATGCCTGGGGAAAACCCGCAAGCAGGACCTGAGCACAAGAGCAACACTCTCCCCTCCTGTGGTTTCCAGCAACTGGTGTTCAAAAGCATTGCTACCTCCAGCTATTGAGGCAGCGTATAGTCATTGTGGCTAACTGGTCAAATGGTGTTCATAGAACTGTAGAAAAGGATGTCATATGGAGGAGAGAGAAAGATTGTTTTCTGCTGCTCCAGAGAAGCGGACACAGAGCAATGGATTCAAACTACAAGAAAGAAGATTCCACCTAAACATTAGGAAGAACTTCCTGACAGTAAGAGCTGTTCGGCAGTGGAATTTGCTCCCAAGGAGTGTGGTGGAGTCTCCTTCTTTGGAGGTCTTTAAGCAGAGGCTTGACAGCTCATATGTCAAGAATGCTTTGATGGTGTTTCCTGCTTGGCAGGGGGTTGGACTGGATGGCCCTTGTGGTCTCTTCCAACTCTATGATTCTATGATTCTAGAATTGGAAGGGAACCCGACGTTCTTCTAGGTCAGCCCCCTTCAGTGCAGGAATGTCGTATCTGAGGAACATCTGAACACGGTCCTCCTTGTTGTTGTTTTCCATTGCAAGCTTCTCTCCTGATAACTCGGGGATGCTTTAGCTGAGATTCCTGCATAGATGACACTCGGGGTCCTTTCCAGCTCTATGGTTCTATGATTCTATGAGCATTCAGCTCATTGTATCTAAAATGCAGTGACAAGAATAAAGAAAACCCGTGGCACATTTGGGTGAATCTTGCCCCGTTGCCAAAGCAAAACCACCCTCGCCTAGTCTCGGGTTTCCACCTCTACAACCTAGGGATTAGCCAAGCCTAGCCAGCAAGGTTGTTGTACGAGGCAATGTAAAGATTTTAGAACACTCTGCGGCAGCAGTCCTAAGCCATTGAATTCCATGGGGCACAATGTGAATTGCTTTAGCTGAGCAATTGGAGCCTGAAGCTGAGGCTCCAATACTTTGGCCACCTCATGAGAAAAGAAGACTCCCTGGAAAAGACCCTGATGTTGGGAAAGATGGAGGGCACACGGAGAAGGGGACGACAGAGGACGAGATGGTTGGACAGTGTTCTCGAAGCTACGAACATGAGTTTGACCAAACTGCGGGAGGCAGTGCAAGACAGGAGTGCCTGGCGTGCTCTGGTCCATGGGGTCACGAAGATTCGGACACGACTGAATGACTAAACAACAACAACAACGCTTCTGAACACCAGTTGTTGTAAACCATAGAATCATAGAGTTGGAAGATACCCCAAGGGCCATCCAGTCCAACCCCCTGCCAAGCAGGAACACCATCAAAGCATCCTTGACATATGCCTGTCAAGCCTCTGCTTAAAGACCTCCAAAGAAGGAGACTCCACCACACTCCTTGGTAGCAAATTCCACTGCCGAACAGCTCTTACTGTCAGGAAGGGAAGAGTTGCTCTTGGGCTCAAGTGCTGTTTGTGGGTTTCCCATAATGGGCTTCTTGTCAGTGAAGTTCTACTCAGTATTGATCCAGGGTAGATCCAAATGTATAGTTAGCAGAGTAACAACTTAAACGCGTTGCAGGATTCCCCAAAAATAGACCAGAGGCCCTTGTATTTCATCCAGCAGAGCTTTACTGCTACTGAAGGCAAATGAGCATAATGGTCACAAATCCAATACATTCAGGATTGGCACAGCCCATAAAGAATCCAGTTGCAGCAGACTTAACTTACAAAAACTTACAATAAAGACTAAACCTTAACACTATAGCATACTATGTACAGCAGAAATAAAAGAGGTAAGAAAGAGAAAGAGAAACCCAGGTTCTTTCTGGCCTCACTATTATAGTCAGCATGACAGAAAGAGAGAAGAGAACCAGTTTAAACCAGCTGTACTCATCTTCTTTAGATGAATCCCAAGCAGGAATTAAGATTGCCGGAAGAAATATCAACAACCTCAGATATGCAGATGACACAACCTTGATGGCAGAAAGTGAGGAGGAATTAAAGAACCTTTTAATGAGGGTGAAAGAGGAGAGCGCAAAATATGGTCTGAAGCTCAACATCAAAAAAACCAAGATCATGGCCACTGGTCCCATCACCTCCTGGCAAATAGAAGGGGAAGAAATGGAGGCAGTGAGAGATTTTACTTTCTTGGGCTCCTTGATCACTGCAGATGGTGACAGCAGTCACGAAATTAAAAGACGCCTGCTTCTTGGGAGAAAAGCAATGACAAACCTAGACAGCATCTTAAAAAGCAGAGACATCACCTTGCCTACAAAGGTCTGTATAGTTAAAGCTATGGTTTTCCCAGTAGTGATGTATGGAAGTGAGAGCTGGACCATAAAGAAGGCTGATCGCCGAAGAATTGATGCTTTTGAATTATGGTGCTGGAGGAGACTCTTGAGAGTCCCATGGACTGCAAGAAGATCAAACCTATCCATTCTGAAGGAAATCAGCCCTGAGTGCTCCCTGGAAGGACAGATCGTGAAGCTGAGGCTCCAATACTTTGGCCACCTCATGAGAAGAGAAGAATCCTTGGAAAAGACCCTGATGTTGGGAAAGATGGAGGGCACAAGGAGAAGGGGACGACAGAGGACAAGATGGTTGGACAGTGTTCTCGAAGCTACGAACATGAGTTTGACCAAACTACGGGAGGCAGTGCAAGACAGGAGTGCCTGGCGTGCTATGGTCCATGGGGTCACGAAGAGTCGGACACGACTAAACGACTAAACAACAACAACACTCATCTTCTCTGAAGGAATAACCCAAACATCATGAACCTTCTGCTTGTTGCTTTCACGCAGAGAAGCTTCCAGAACCCTCTTGAATTAAGTGGAATAGGCAAGATCTCTACACATCAGAGCAATGCTTTCTGCACTAGGAAATGCCCACTGTGAGAACAGGAAGCTGGATTAGGAGATAAGAGAGATCATCTGGAAGACAGGTCACACCCACCTGCCCAGGTGATGGAATTGGCTTTGCAGTTGGGTCAGAGAAAGCCAAAGGCACCTGGGGAATTGGGGCTGGTTGCAGGATGGATGGGGTCCCCCCAAAAGTGCCATCTGGTGCCCCCCCCTAAGAATGAGACCCACACACACTTCCCATAGCAAATGACAGGTCATGAGGGCCTCATCTAGATGGTCCTGGCACCTCAATCTGTACCCCAACCGTGGACCAGAAGTTATTTTCTTCTCATTGTTTTTTATTTCAGTTATGTCTGTGTTATCTAGATTATTAGCGGGTCATGAGAAGAACAACTGTTGGGAGATTGCTGCTTGAGTTTGATGTTCCTCGTCCCTCTTTGTCTCTTTCCCTTTGTGTACCATGTTTTTTCTTTTTCTATTGTACGTCCGTGGGAAGAGGCTGCCTTGTTTTGATAGTATGTAAGCTGCTCTGGAGGCCTTTATTGGCTGAGGAGCGGCGCAAATGTGGACCCAGTAAAGAAATAAATATTCTGTGTGTTGCCATATTAAGAGTCGGTTGAATTATTTAGAATTTTGGGTCAGGGGAGCATCCATGTCTTTGTTTGAGGGGAGGGCAAAGCAGGGAAGCAGTGAAAGGAATCATTAGGTGTTTAAATAAAATGTGAAAACCTTGACGAAGCTATTGATGAAGTGGAGGAAAGTTAAGTAATCAATTCACAGGTGGGTGGGAACGACATTCAGTTTGCATTTAAAGTTAAATCTTCCTAATTTGTACTTTTGAAAACAATTTGAGAACCGAAACACAACAATTCTTTGGAATCTGCACTGCTCCAAATATTGGACTATGGTTCTCCAGCCAAGTCATGCATACAAAAATGCTCATATTAAGGTAAACCATACATAAAAATGCAAATGTTGGTGGAAAATAAATTTGAAGATACATAAGGAAAATATGGAATGTATTTATATTAGGCAAAATTGCATACAAAATGTATTTATTAGGAAAAATCCGCATTACAATGCTGGTGAATATTCAAAAATAACCTTTTTTTTGAAAAATAATAATTGCAAACTGATGAGGGAGTGCTGAAAACTGAACTCAGATTGGAAAAATGAGAAACTGAAAGAAACCTAATGTGATTAAGTCAGCCATCCCTAGTATTCATACAGGGCTTTGTCGAAAATAAAGATGGCAGCTACAAAAGGCCATAGACTCCTAGAATGGGAAGAGACCCCAAGACTCAGCTAGTCCAACCCCATTCAGTGCAGCAATCACAGTCAAGTAAGGACTTTTTAAAAGAGAGCCTGGGGCAGATGCCACTCACTGGGGGGGGGGAGGGACCCTGGCAGTGCCCACAGATACTGATGCCAACCCTGCAAGGTTGGCAGGTCAAAAGTCTGAGGCAGACTAGGAGAAATGCAAGTGTCTGTTGCTGGCTTTTGGAGGACCGATGCTATTTCGACGCTATTTTGGAGGAGTGATGTATTCGTTGTATACCTATGATTGCATTTCATCTGACCCATCTAATGCAATTATTAAGTTTGCTGATGATACCACCATAATGGGTTAAATTACAGGTGGAGACGAATCTGCGTACGGGGGAAGGTTTAAAAGGTATCCACATGGTGCTCAGAGAACAATCTGCACCTAAACATTGGCAAGACAAAGGAGATGGTGTTGGACTTTCGGAGGAAGAGAGGGGAGCTAGCCCCATTGTATATCGGTGGAGAGAGTCCCTTCCTTTAAATACCTGGGAGTCCATCTTAGTGCAGACCTAACTTGGAAGGTCAATACAGCCCAGGTGGTTAAGAAGGCCCAATAGAGACTTCATTTCCTTAGGGTCTTGCGGAAGAATGAGGTTGGAGAGCAACTGATGATTTCCTTCTATCGATCCACGATAGAAAGTGTTCTCTCATACTGCATTACGGTGTGGTATGCTGGTTTGACAGCCATAGACAGAGAGTCCCTACGGAGGGTGGTGAAGACAGCTCACGATATCGTGGGCTGTCCCCTGAGTCCGCTAGATGTTATTGCGGGAGATCGTTGCCTTGAACATTCTCAGGGATGACTCACACCCTGGCCAGCACCTTTTTAATCTCCTGCCCTCGGGCAGGAGATATAGAAGCAGGATAAGCTGCACCAACAGGTTAAAGAACAGTTTCTACCCATGGGCCGCTGTGAGGCTGCTGAATGGAAGACAGCAACATTACAGCTGATGTTCGGGATTGGTGGTAGTGCGACATACAAGGACTGAGAGATTGGGGGGGGGACTCGTTTAATCTCACTGTAAACAAGTGGTACAGTGACAATAAAGTATTTTTATTTTCTATTTCTATTCTATTCTATTTGGAGACTTGAGCTCCTGCCTCTCCTCCGGCTGCTCAACCTCTGAGAACAGAAGAAGAGCCCTTCAGCAGGATCAGGCCCATGGTCCCTCTAGTCCAGCATCCTGTTCCCACAGCAGCCACCGGATCCCCCTCGAAAACAGAACCGGAATGCGTCAACTCTCCTCCTGCCTCTAATTTGCCAGCAAATACTTCTCTTAATTTTTTTTTCCAACTGGAAAGAGAGTGAACCCAGTTGTTATGGCCAGGAGCCATGGAAGAGCACTCTGCTCCATGAATTTGCCAAGCCAGCATTTAAAGCTATCTCCATTGGTGGCCATCACTGCCTCCTGTGGCAGGGAGTTCCATAGTTCAACTATGTGCCGTATGAAGGAGTTCTTCCTGGTGTCTGTCCTGACTCTCCCACCATTCAGCTTTCCCTGGAGGTTTTAGCATTAGGGGAGAGAGAGAAAATAAACTTTATCCAGAATTGAACAGCGTCCCAGAGTTCAGCCTGCTGCATTTGCAAGAAGTGGGGTAGGACCCAGGTGCCAAATATACACAGCTTTCTATTGCATGCTCCTTGCAAGGAAGCTTCCTAGCAGTTGGGGGAAAGCAGGAAGGACTGACTTGATGCAACCATCTACAGATACCTGCATCTTTTAAGAGGCTTGTCGCAATCGCACACTTTTTATGCAGATGCACGAAAAGGCACACCCCCTCTGCCCCCCTCCCTTGCCTGCAACTTAGTTCACTCCACGGGCAGCAATCCTGCAGGGAGATGAGGGCAAGCCCACGCCACATTCCTGCAAAGGACCACGATGTGCAGCAGGATGGAGCCGACCTGGGGCGGCCACCTTCGCCCCGCAGCACCAGGAAATGGGAAGCGAGTGCAGGGGCCGGTGCAGGATCCAAGCTGGCAACGGTGGCGCAACATTGCCGCAATCGGGGCCCACCCCTCTTCTCCGCACCTGCTGTGCCGCCTCCACGGCAAAGACAACCGGCCCTTCCCTCGAGGAAAAAAGACGGGGCCACTCCCTTCCCTCTTCAGCTTACAGGAATTGCCTCGGCCTGAATCACCGTTGGCACGAGGCGGGCACCATATTCTTGGCAATGGGGCCTGGGTGGTGCCAGCTGATACAGCTGCAGGGTCAGGATGAGGCAAGGGCCTGAGACACGCTCCCCCAAAGCATTTCTCCGTGAAACCGCATGTGGGTCCCTTTGCAGGCCTTTTTGCCAGGCGCCCACGGGCTGGAGAGCAGAGGAATTCAAATAACTCTCCGTGTTTTGTTTTCCCTTCTCACCCACGCTGTACCCATTCGACCCAACCTATTTAAGGCATTTCCCCAGCTGCCGGCAAGCTGGTACTTAGTTGCCTTGAGCCTGGTGGGTCACTAGGGCCGGATTGAGGTTTGCTGAGGCCCTCAGCTCCTGAAGGTAATGGGGCCCTTTCTATGTCCAGCTGTCCTTTGTCAACAACAAATTGTCACTGTTTCTTGTGTTGAATATATGCTAGATGCAAAATAAAAAAATTCCTTCAGTAGCACCTTAAAGACCAACCAAGTTTATATTTTGGTATGAGCTTTCGTGTGCATGCACACTTCTTCAGATACACTAGAAACAGAAGTGTCAGACCCTATATATATACAGAGGGTGGTGGGGGTGGGTGGGAATGGGAGATGGGCTGATGGGAGTGGTAATAATCATCATTGGCCTGATGATTAGTGTTAATGGCTAATCAGCAGCCATTAACAGCCATCCACAGGTTTACCACTCCCATCAGCCCATCTCCCATTCCCACCCACCCCCACCACCCTCTGTATATATATAGGGTCTGACACTTCTGTTTCTAGTGTATCTGAAGAAGTGTGCATGCACACGAAAGCTCATACCAAAATATAAACTTAGTTGGTCTTTAAGGTGCTACTGAAGGAATTTTTTTATTTTGCTTCGACTCAGACCAACACGGCTACCTACCTGTAACTATATGCTAGATGGTCATTGATGCTAACTATATGCTAGATGGTCATTGATGGACCTCATAGGTATCTCAAGCCATTTGCACATGCAGAATGTAGGCACCCTATATATAGAAAGGAGCAAACCAGGGATATTTGAGGGAGGAGGCGAGCAGACGGGACCCATGACTTACATCCTAGGAGCCTGTTGTTGTTGTTGTTTAGTCGTGTCCGACTCTTTGTGACCCCATGGACCAGAGCACGCCAGGCACTCCTGTCTTCCACTGCCTCCCACAGTTTGGTCAAACTCATGTTGGTAGCTTCGAGAACACTGTCCAACCATCTCGTCCTCTGTCGTCCCCTTCTCCTTGTGCCCTCCATCTTTCCCAACATCAGGGTCTTTTCCAGGGAGTCTTCTCTTCTCATGAGGTGGCCAAAGTATTGGAGCCTCAGCTTCAGGATCTGTCCTTCCAGTGAGCACTCAGGGCTGATTTCCTTCAGAATGGATAGGTTTGATCTCCTTGCAATCCATGGGACTCTCAAGAGTCTCCTCCAGCACCATAATTCAAAAGCATCAATTCTTCGGCGATCAGCCTTCTTTATGGTCCAGCTCTCAGTTCCATACATCATTACTGGGAAAACCATAGCTTGAACTATACGGACCTTTGTTGGCAAGGTGATGTCTCTGCTTTTTAAGATGTTGCCTAGGTTTGTCATTGCTTTCCTCCCAAGAAGCAGGCGTCTTTTAATTTCGTGACTGCTGTCACCATCTGCAGTGATCATTGAATCCTAGGAGCCTACACAACACAAAACACTGCTGCTATATGTAGGTTTTATTTAATTTAATTTTTTATCTTATATTTTGGAAATGCACATCCAGGTTTTTTTCCTTTAAATTTTTTGGGGTCCCCAAGAGAGTGGGGTCTTAAGCTAGAGCTTGTTTAGCTTTTACGTAAATCTGGCACTGGGGGCCACAAATTGTGGCTCAGGTAACCAGAGGCCTCCATGTGCAACAATTTATTATTATTATTATTATTATTATTATTATTATTATTATTATTATTTTACAAACACATCTAGTCCTGCAGGAATGAGGAAGTTGCTCCTGCAAAATTCCCTCTTCTGTGCAAAGGAATAGAATATGAGAACAGAATAAGAGCTGTTTGGATCAGTCAGTCTAGCATAGCCTGCAAATGTCCTGTTTTAATCCGGGCATCCAGGATCACAGAATCCAGTCCTGGAAGACCGGAAGACGCACCCTTCCTGATGTCCAGGTTTTGGGGACGAAAATGTTGGGAGGTACGATCTGGTCCAACATCCTGTCTGTTGTCCCAGTGGCCAAACCACACGAGAAACTATGAATTCCCATCCTTCAGAATTTGCAATCTTCTAAATTTTCTGAAGCAATTCACCAACCAAATAAAAAGTCCATGTTGGTGGAAAAGTGCATAAAAAGCAAACATAAAGAAGAGCTTGTTCTATCAGGCCAATGGCCCATCGAGTCCAGCATCCTGTTCTCACAGTGGCAAACTGGATGCCCCAAAGGGGAACCCACGACCAGGATTCGAACACAAGAGCCCTCTCCCCTCCTGCGGTTTCCAGCAACAGATATCCAGAAGCATTTCTGCCTTTGACTGCAGAGGCCAGGCAGAGCCATCCTGGCTAGGAGCCATCGACCGCCCTCTCCTCCTCCATGGATTTGTCTCATCTTCTTTTAAGCCACCTAGGTGCCTCCTGCAGATGTGAGTTCCACAGTTCACTCTCATCCAAGCTGGTGGTCATCACAACACCACCTTGAGCTTCACAGTGGAGGAAAGGATAGGAAGGGAATGAAGGAACAAAGGATACCCCTCAGACCCAATGCTTTAGTGCAAGGACGCCTGTTCAGTTCCTGCCAGAGCAAAAATTTGGAGATTCGAGGAATGTTTGGGGAAGCAAGAGGGTTTCCATAAGGAAATTTCCTTAGGTATTTCCACACATCTTTCACCTGTTCTGCCGAAAGAATTTTTTCTTTGAGATATCAAATTTTAAAAATTAAAGAATTGTGGTGTGGTGGTTAGAGTATCAGACTAGGACCCGGGAGACACCAGGGTTCAAATCTCAGCCATAATGCTCCCTGGGTGACCTTTGGCCAGTCACTGCCTCTCAGACTAACCTACGGGCCGTCTTAAGCGCCCCTGGCGCCGTGGAGCGACAGATCCCTCCACTCCTCCCCCTGCCCCGTTTCCCAGCCACAGGCGCTGCTGCACGGCGGGCAGGCAGGCACACCGCGGTTGCTGTGGGCGCAGCTGCGCGTCAAACCGGCGGACCGGCCAGCCAGCGGGTGGGCGCAGCTTGCGGCGCCCTCCTGGCAGGCCGGCGCCGTGGTGCCCTGCGCCACCGGGGGTCTACCTAGAGCCGGCCCTGCACAGGGTTGTTGTACGGGTTAAATGAGGTGCTGGGGGTGGGCGGAAACCATGTACAACTGGAAACCATGAACAAAATCCTTGAGCTCCGTAGAGGAAAAGGTGGGCTAGAAATTGATGTCAATATAAAAGGTGGGATACAAAACTGATAAAATGATTGCATGGGGTTGGACTAGATGACCCTTGGGGGTCCCTTCCAGCTTTAGAATTCTATGATTCCGGGAAATGCAACAAATAAAAAGAAAGGAGAGAGAGAGAGAAAGCAAATTTGCAGGTCTCTGCTCACAGCCAAAGAACTGAAAGGAGCAGCACTTATCACTTTCCCTTCCGTAAGTGGTGTGATTTTCTTCCACTCTCCCTCTGCCTCTTCCCTGCTTTTGCCTAGATTTCCTCACTCTGATCTTCATTTGCTTTCCCCATCCCTTTTGGCTGAGTGACAAGGCTAGCAGTTAACAAGCTGGTCCAACTGTCTCGAAGCATCCGAGCGATGAATGCCTTCCAAAACGGGGAGGGACGGGACGGAGGGAGGGAGAGCGTCTAAACACCCTTAATGTTTCCAGTCCTGCAATCCCGAGAATGTGGTGGGGCTCACGGCCAGTCCTTCGCGCCTCTCGCTAATTAAACCCCCAGTGTCTAAAGTTAGCTGCTCACATGCCCATTTCATGCGCCGAGGGGCTTTTGCAAAGCTCGCCTTCAAAGTATCTGCCTGGGGGGCTGTGATGAGTGAAGCCTTCACACAACGCTTGCAAATGTGGATGGACAAAATGGAGCCTTTGGACATCTTATGGGGGCGGGCAAGGACAGAGGCTGGTCTCCCCAAAGCACCCAGGGGTGTTGTGTCCGAGGCAGACATCTGTACGGATGGTTTGGCAATTCACTGTGGGTCTTTTGAATGAAGATGTTTGAATCTTTTTTTTTTTAAAGGCATAGAGAAGAGGCATCTCTGAGCCTATGCAGAAGCAGAGATGGGCTGGTGCAGAACGCCTATCTGCGAGTGCAGGAGAAGAAATAGAGTCTGCTTTCTCTAGGGAAGGAATTCCAAAGCAGTCTGGGAGGAGCCACCACCAAGAAGGCCCTCTCCCGTGTCCCCACCAAGCGGGCCTGTGAGGGTGCCGAGACCGAGAGAACTGTTTCCCCTGAAGATCTCCAAACCTAGGCAGGCTCATATGCGGGAATTCGGTCTTTCAGATAGCCTTGGCTATGTATTTAAATGCACCTTTATCCTATAATATGCATTTGTGTGGTCACTACCGTATTTGGATGCAGAACTGCAATGCAAAATTCGGAGATGTGCAAATTTTGAAGCATGGCTGTGTTTCGGTTCTTGTGCTGTTTCGGAGAGTACAAATCCCCCCACCCTTAGCATCGTATGGGTGGTTTGAGCAGAACTGGGGTCGGTCCAGAGCCATGCAAGACTTTGTAGGTCAAGACCAGCACTTTGCTCCGAAGTTCGGTGAAGACTCTTCTGTGAAGCCCCCTTGGAAAAGAATGCAAGGAAGAGCACAAAATGGGTAGATTTTACCCCACGGTGCACTTCATTCTTATGTGGGTGAAGCGTTCTGGCTTCTGCACTAGCACTTCTGCTCGAGGGGCAACCATCTTCCTCAGCACAGCAGCAAACTCTCTTTGAAACTGGCATGCCATCTCTTTGCTTTGGGATTGCACAAACATAATTACAGCCGCAGAGCTCTCTCCCAGAAAATCCTCTAATCCAGTCAAGGAAAATCCTGCGGCTCAAAAAGTCTTGAGGAAATGTTGATCGCACGGATTATGTAAAGAGGCTGCAATTTTTAATATCTTTTTCTCTCTTTTCTCTCCCTCTCTGCTCATTATCCTTCCACCCCGAGGATCGCCTCCCACCTTCCTGGTGGTATACTTTTAAATTCTGAGCTTGCCAGAAGAGGGGAGCCTCAGAGCATTATGTCAGATCGCCCAGCCCATTTTTGATAACAAACACTACCCGTTTTTCTTTCTTTTTTTTTTTAAAAAAAGATCCTTTGCAATTAACCTTTCATAGAAACCACACAGTTGGCAGGTGCCCACGTTATACAACTTGGATGAGGTCCCCAGAGCCGCAGTGGTTCATAATTTGGCTTTTTTCATTTTGGAAAGAAGGCTGGAAGAGAAGGCCCCACATCTGTCAAAAATGGCAAGCACCACCGCTGGTCTCCTCGTTCTAACTCAGCCTGCAAACAAGTCCGAGCATATGAAACCGAAACAATGGCACATTGCTTGTTTCTCTGTTTCCATGTCACCCTCTTTCCTCTGTTGTCGTCCCCTCCTCCGCTCCAGCCCATAATCTCATTTGAGACTGTAAGTGCCTCAGGGCAGGGACCTGCTCTCTTAGCCTACAAGAACCACACATTATACACCATGTTTGCTTCTGCCTCCACTGGGCACCCTTTCTTTTGCCCCCAAACCCAGCATTGAAGTTTAATCTGTAAGCCTCTCGGGGCAGAGACCTGGCATCTTGGACTCCATAAAATAACAACAACAACAACAACAACAACAACAACAACAACAATTTTTCATTTATACCCCACCCTCCCCAGTGAGAGCTGGGCTCAGGGCAGCTGAAATCAATAAAATTACAATTACAATAAAACGTAAAAGAAAAAACACCAATTGATTAAAATGCAGATTAAAATACAAGTTAGATTTAAGAATTTTTTAATTTTTAGCACATAGTAAGTTGGCATCCATCTGTCTCAGGAGACAATGGAGGAGTGGAAGGCAATATATATTGAAAACAAAGCCAGTGTCATCATCTTCTTCTTTGGCAATCACTTGTAGCCGAGTAAGATTGTCTTCCATAAACACGGTTTTAACAGTGAGTCTGTAAGTGACTATGGAGGCCAATTCTGGATCCACACATCTTTCCACAGTGGGGACATTGGTTTCTCCCTTGCGTCCTGAGTTTGAGCGTCTTCAAAGCCCATGATACCTTTGGTAAAGGCTGCTCTCCAATTGGAGCGCTCGCAGGCCAGTGTTTCCCAATTGTTGGTGTTTATACTACATTTTCCAATTGGAGAACAGCCTTTACGCAAGGTGTCATGGGCTTTGAAGACGCTCAAACTCAGGATGAAAGGGAGAAATGTGCTAAGAGGAAGGCACGCTTGGCAAATCCATACCGTGAAGAAGAAGAAGAAGAAGAAGAAGAAGAAGAAGAAGAAGAAGAAGAAGAAGAAGAAGAAGAAGAAGAAGAAGAAGTGGTGAGTGGGCATTATTGTCTTGGAAGATGTTTAATACACACACACACACACACACACACACACACACACACACAAAACCTGCTCTCTCACACAAGCAAATCTCACTGCAGCCCCCCAAAGACAGCCAATCACTTCCTAGGCCACCTTCTACCTCTCTCCTCACCAAGAAACACAACAAGCAAATAGTAAGAAAACCCATACAGGTAACGCTGACACAAAACCCCACACATACACTAAGTCGATGAATAGAAATATAACCACCCGACCCGCCACTCCTTTTCTTTCCCCCTCTTTGCTTCTTAACCCAACATTGTATGTAACATTGATGTCTCATAACAAATGCAACTGAATTGCAGAAATCATAACTTGAAGGAGGGGAGAGTTGATCCTGTGTTCTAATTCCGCTTGCGGGTTTCCCTCAGGCACCAGGTTGGCCCCTGTGAGAACAGGAGGCTGGACTAAATGAGCCATTGGCCTGATCCAGCAGGCTCTTCTCCTGTTCCCCTGCTTTCTTTGACCTTTTTGTGGGGGTCCCCTTTGCCTTTCAACAGGAACAGGGGTGCATTTTGCTTTTCTCCTTTATGGAAACGTTGGGAACTTGTCATCTTTTGGCCAAAAGACAGCATAGAAAGAAGCTGCAATGATTGCAAAACCTCTGCAGCGAAGAGATTTGTTCCTCTTGCAAGCTGAGGTTCTCTGTACTGGAATGGACTGGGGAGTGTTCTCCCTTCATCACTGGTGTCTCATCCTTTGTCCATTCCCCCACAATTGAGCATTTACCCTTTCACTTCCTTTTCTCGCTTGCTTTGGAAAAAGAAGAAGAAATGGGGGAAAGGATCAAATCTAGAAGGGGAACTTCACTGGCAGTTGAGCTATACAGAGTCAACCGAGCCTGGTCTTTCAAATAAACACGCTCTGTTTGCTCAGTGATTTGAGACTTGGAACCAGAAGGTAGAAGTCTAAAAAGTCCTTGGAGGAAAATAAAATTCTGGAATTCACATGGACTCGCAACTTTTCCTTTCCTGACCTCCAGAAGCCTTGGCGCCACCCTGGCCAAGCGGGATTTGGCCCTGCCAAGGAGGAAAAAAGTCACCCAATATTGCTGCTGCTTCTGCTGTTGCGTTCTTGGCCTGCCCCCCCCCTTCTCATGAGCGGTCGCCATGACCCAGCCACAAAATTATTTGAGGACCTGAATTCTCCGGAGAGAAGTGTGTGTATAGTCTGTGTTTGTCTGTGTGATCAAGGCCAGATTCTCTCTTGTAAACTCCCCGAGCCAGTTCGTAAAATCTAAACGCTGACAGCCGTGCTTCTCTTCTCCGAATCCAAGTCACACAAGGAGAGATTTTTATCACTTCATCAGTTGCTCACCATCACTTTACAAGACATGTTCATCATTTTCCTCTTGCTGTGGCTGGCTCTATCTTCCTCTGGCTCATCAGGAGGGAGGAAAAAACATGGTTGTGGATGTGGGGGCTCTTTTGGTCAGAAAAAAAAAGCGCGTAAGCTGAAAGTCTGTAGAGCGGCTCTAATAAAAAAGGTTTTTTGTCAGTATGGTTTGATTTCCTATCGTTTATGAATAAGGAGATTGAGATTGAATCCTGACAAGACAGAAGTACTGTTCGTGGGGGACAGGAGGCGGGCAGGTGTGGAGGATTCCCTGGTTCTGAACGGGGTAACTGTGCCCCTGAAAGACCAGGTGCGCAGCCTGGGAGTCATTTTGGGCTCACAGCTATCCATGGAGGCGCAGGACAATTCTGTGTCCAGGGCAGCTGTCTATCAGCTCCATCTGGTACGCAGGCTGAGACCCTACCTGCCTGTGGACTGTCTCGCCAGAGTGGTGCATGGTCTAGTTATCTCTCGCTTGGACTACTGCAATGCGCTCTACATGGGGCTACCTTTGAAGGTGACCCGGAAACTACAACTAATCCAGAATGCGGCAGCTAGACTGGTGACTGAGAGCGGCTGCCAAGACCACATAACACCGGTCCTGAAAGACCTACATTGGCTCCCAGTACTTTTCCGAGCACAATTCAAAGTGTTGGTGCTGACCTTTAAAGCCCTAAACGGCCTTGGCCCAGTATACCTGAAGGAGCATCTCCACCTCCATCGTTCTGCCTGGCCACTGAGGTCCAGCACCGAGGGCCTTCTGGCAGTTCCCTCGTTGCGAGAAGCCAAGTTGCAAGGAACTAGGCAGAGGGCCTTCTCGGTGGTGGCACCCACCCTGTGGAACGCCCTCCCAACAGATGTCAAAAAGGAAAACAACTACCAGACTTTTAGAAGACATCTGAAGGCAGCCCTGTTCAGGGAGGCTTTGAATGTTTAATAGATTATTGTGTTTTATTCTTCTGTTGGAAGCCGCCCAGAGTGGCTGGGGAGACCCGGCCAGATGGGCGGGGTATAAATAATAAATTATTATTATTATTATTATTATTATTATTATTATTATTATTATGGAGGGACATGGTTGGATGGTTCCTCCATCTTATGGGTTACATAAATATACACACCCATGCCTTTTTATTTTATCGTATTTTACTAAATCTTTATTCATTTGCTGGACACACGATTAAGAAAGCAAGGGACTCAGTATTACTCTTTTTGTTTGATCCGCCTCGTGTATAACCTCCCTGGAAACCAATCAGAATGAACGCTGAATAAATACCTCTTATCATTGCGACCACAAAGCCACTAAGGGAGTTGGAATGGGACTAAAATACAATTTAAAGAACTGTATAAATGTGTTGGGTTTTGTCCAATGTAGTGCTAAGAACAGTGCTCTGTTGCAGCATAGATTTACCCTTGCACAACTGAACTTTCTGCTCCTCCCTGGAATTGTGTCCCCCAAATCTGTTTTGAGTGCCCCCCAGCACCCTCAAGCAGATTGGGGGAGGGGGTGGGGCACACACAAGGGTCGAACAAGAACTAGCAGTTCGAAAGCACACTAGTGCAAGGAGATAAATAGGTACCGCTGTGGTGGGAAGGTAAACGGCGTTTCCGTGCGCTCTGGTTTCTGCCACGGACCTGGAAAGCTGTCTGTGGACAAACTCTGGCTCCCTCAGCCTGAAAAGCGACATGAGCACCGCAATCCCATAGTCAGCTTTGACTGGACTTAAGCATCCAGGGGTCCTTTACCTTTACCTTTACCCAACAGGAACACAGGAAGCTGCCAAATACTAAATCAGACCATCGGTCCACCCAGCTCAGTATTGTTTACTGCAAATGGCGCCTCCAGAGGGTCAGGCAGGGATGCTCTGCCAACCACAACTGGAGATGCCATTGGCGATTGAAACCTGGGACCCTCTTCATGCCAGGCAGAGGCTCTACCCACCAGGTTGGAAGGAGAGGGGGCAAAGTTCCTTTGCCCAAGTGGAAATCATTGCCCCGATGGGCCACATTCCTTGGCTACAGCCCACCGCAAGAAGAAAAAGCACCCGGTTGCTGTGCGCAAGAAAATCAGTCCCCCTGGGAGCTCCGTGCGGCCACTGTCCTTTCTGACTGTGCTTTGGTCCCGCCACACATTCCAGGAGGTCTGTTTGCGAGCAGCGTTCTTTGGAAAGGTGAGGCTAAGCTGGATCTGGCACCCTCTCCCTTCCTCCGCAGCTGCTCTTTTCTTCTTCCTCCTCTCTTGTTTTCCTGGCTCGGGGAGGTCACCGCGGTGCCAAGCTGTGCCGCCCATCTCAAAAGGGACACTGTGTAACCATACAGGCTGCGACATGCCAGGAAGATGGGGCATGGTGTTCGTGGCCGGCCCACGGAGCAAAAACGCCAGGACCGGCGTGTGTTTTGGAGAACCAGCCTGCTGCACGCTTGATAAAGGGTTTGCCTCTCGCTGAGCACCCTTCGGATCACAATAAGAGAGCCCTGCATCTGGGTTCAATGCCCATCTAGTCCAGCATCCTTTGTTTTCAACCGGGTGCTCCTTCTGGGAAGCCTGCAAGGCAGACCCGAGTGCGAAACAGCAGTGCCCTCCCTAGGAGCAGATATTCGGAGGCACACTTTGCTTGGCCTTTAGGCCAAAATTCCCACCATACCCTGCAGGTGGGCTTCCTAGAAACATATATTTGGGGAACAGGATCGGAATTGATGTCTGGGGAGAATTTCAAAAAGGAGGTGCTTTGTATTCAAGTTTTCCTAAAAAGAACACAACAATTTTGGTAGTTTACTTTAAAAAAAAAAGCCCAACAATTTCAGGGTGTTTTTACTGTTTGTGACCCTAGTAACCCCCTCTCTCTTGGTCCAATCCCAGGAGCATCTTCCTGTATTCTCATTGCATTCATTTGTTTCCTCTTTGCTTCATTAGGAGTTTGCAGCCCGGTTCTCCTTGTGCGAATATTTGGCTTCCCTTCCATGCAAAGCCAATAAATGCTCCGCCGCGGCTGAAACTGAAGTCACAGCCGAAGTGTCGCAAGAGAGGAGAATCTGACATGAAGTCTGAAACATAACTTGCCCTAGTAAAGATTCCATTAACTTTAGCCACCCACTAAACTTCCCATCTTTGGACTTCCTTTGTATTTTTATCAAGGGAATTCAGGTGTGTATAAGGCCTAAGAATATTTCCCTGCTTGGCTTGAGTTTTGTGTTTGCAACCATTTATACGAGACGCAAACATGCCCCTTGCCAATTCAAATGTTTGCCTGATCTCAGAATCACAAATTTTGAGGATTTTGCATGTTTTTTAAAAACCCGAGTCAGTACTCTTAGTTGGCCTGTGAGCAGTGTAGGTTTTATATTAGTTAGAATTTAGGGATGTTCTTCCATGCCATCATCTTACTGATGAATACATGCACGCCAGAGTTAAAAGCCTGCCTGCACTCGCAACCCTTAAGGTTAGGAATTAATTAATGGTGCCCTTTGGGTAGTGAATTGCATTGTATTTATAGCATTGTTGTTTTAGCGTTTTATTGCTTTATTGTTTTAACCCTCACATTACCTTGATGCAGATTTGTTATAGGCTGCATGTAAATACTTTTAGGAAGCAAACAAATGGCTCACACGACTACCATGTGAATCCATTTATTTATTTTATCAAAGTATTTATATAATGGCTATAACAATCCATCACAAGGTTTTTATTATTATTATTTATTATTATTATTACTATTCAGTTGCATGCCACACAGAAACATCTCTTAAAAGTCACTTTAAAAAATTGTGAGGTGCATAAAACATAAATACAAAGAGCATGCTATAAAAAGGCATATATCAAGAAACCTTCAACATAGAAATTAGTTAGAGACCAGCATCTGGTTAGAGCGTGTTGCTGATGATGCCAAGGTCTTGGGTTTGATCCAAATATGGGTGCAGATTCCTGCATGTAACGGGTCAGACTAGACGACCCATGGGCTTCCTTCCAACTCTATGATTTTATCTTTCAACATCCTTGGGTTCGGGGCTCGCTCAGCCCCTCCCAAGCTCAGCCCCTCAGATGTGGCTGCTCCCCAAACACCACCAGGCTCACGGGTCATCCGAGGGCACGGCAGGTAACGCGAGCGGCCATCTGCCCCACTTGCCCGGGTAGTAAACACAATCCACCTGTTGCAAGTATGCCCACGCCTTGCTCTCTCTCCCCACGTCTTTCCAGCATTGCTTGCATTGATGGGACATTTATCCTCCAGCCAAAAAAACAAAAACAACACCCCCCCCCCAAAAAAAGTCCAGCTCTGGCTGTGCATTGCAACTGTCCATCACACAGCTGCCTCTCTGCTGTCCTATTTACCAGGCATGCTCCCTCCCTTTGGAGATCAAAATACTCAGTAGGTTTTTTAAAAAAATATAAATTTCATTTATTTCCCAGGCAGCTGTTGGTGTTGTGTCTGGGTCATCGAATCAGGGAAGGGTTGTTGTTTTTTTTCTCCTGCGCAGCCGTCGGAAATTCATCCGAAGAGGCAGTCCTTGCAAGAAACACACAACGGAAAAATGCTGCGCCTACAGACACCCCCCCCCCCACAAACAGCCCCCTGTCCCCGACCTCCTAACCTCACACAGCAATCAGACAGGGTGCTGTTTTCAAACAGGACCTGGCTCTACTGCAGAACCCTGGGCAGTGGGGTTGTGACTGTAGCAGGAGCCCAAAGGCAAGGGGTGAGAGGCAGGTCAGGGGGGGAAGCTTTCACTTGCTCATCCTGGGAGCCATTTCGGGTCGAATGCTGCAGGCAAAATGCTGAGTGCTCACCCCTGGCAGGTACATTGCAGACACGCCGCTGTCGTCCCCTCTCTGGCATTTCCTCCCAGCTAGGCAGGAGTAAGGAAGCGGGGAAAGGTCTGGACTGGATACCTGACAATTGTTGTTGTTGTTATCATTTTATTTAAGGGACGCGGGTGGCGCTGTGGTCTAAACCACTGAGCCTCTTGGGCTTGCCGATCGGAAGGTCGGCAGTTCAAATCCATGCAACGGGGTGAGCTCCCATTGCTCTGTCGCAGCTGCTCCCAACCTAGCAGTTCAAAAGCACACCAGTGCAAGGAGATAAATAGGTACCGCTATGGTGGGAAGGTAAACGGCATTTCCCTGCTCTCTGGTTTCTGTCACGGTGTCCCATTGCACCAGAAGTGGTTTAGTCTTGCTGGACACATGACCCGGAAAGCTGTCTGTGGACAAACGCCGGCTCCCTCGGCCTGAAAGCAAGATGAGCACTGCAACAACATCTAGGGGTCCTTTACCTTTACCTTTTTTTACCAGTCATTTTATTTGTACCCCTCTCATCTCACTGGTCATGGTTTAAGGCTAGGCAGCAGGTCTGCAGGACCCAGGTGGCGCTGTGGGTTAAACCACTGAGCCTAGGGCTTGCTGATCAGAAGGTCGGCGGTTCGAATCCCTGTGACGGGGTGAGCTCCCATTGCTTGGTCCCAGCTCCTGCCAACCTAGCAGTTCGAAAACACGTCAAAGCGCAAGTAGATAAATAGCTACTGCTACAGTGGGAAGGTAAACGGCGTTTCCATGTGCTGCTCTGGTTCGCCAGAAGCGGGTTTGTCATGCTGGCCACATGACCTGGAAGCTGTACGCCGGCCCCCTCGGCCAATAATGTGAGATGAGCGCGCAACCCCAGAGTCGGTCACGACTGGACCTAATGGTCAGGGGTCCCTTTACCTTTACCTTTAGCAGGTCTGCATCTTATTCAGTTCCAATGCAATCAGTAGAACTTGCACATGCAGTATGACACAAGGAAGGTCCTCTACTTCCATGCCCTGTTTATGAGCATCCCAGAGGCATTTGGCCGGCAATGCTCTTCGAAGCAGGATGCCGGATCAGATGAACCTTTGCCAGATCCAGTCAGGCAATCCTTACGCTCCTCTGAGCTGCTCAGAAGTGTTGCAAAATCCACCCGTCGTCCCACCGTCACGTATCCTCACCGTGAACATAATATGGAGGGAGGTCAGCCAAAAGCGCGTGCTTCAGCAGCCTAAGTCCCGGTTTAAGTTAACAAGACATTCTGGAATTCAATATTCGCATCCCAGAATTCTTGGCCAAGCGTTTCCACGCTTGCACGGCAGCTGAGTTTGAGTGTCGGGAATTTACATGGAAGGAGAGGGTGCTCTGCGCCGAGACCTCTGCCAAGGTGAGAAAACCAAACACTCACTCCTGTTTGGTGCAGAAAAGTCCTAGGCTGAGTGATTCATAGAATAGAACCATTGGACAGTTGAGTTGGAAGGGACTCTGAGGGGCATCTAGTGCCAACCCCCAGCAATGCAGGAATCTCAGCTAGATCATAGATCAGACTTCCTCAGCCTTGGCCCTCCAGATGCGTTTGGCCTACAACTCCCGTGATCCCTAGCCAGCAGGACCAGTGGTCAGGGATGATGGGAATTGTAGTCTCAAAACATCTGGAGGGGCGAGGTTGAGGAAGCCTGTCATAGATGACAGACGGACAGGGCCTCTCTGTGTGTGCCCACTCTCATTCCCAACGAATAGTGGTTTATTTAGAACTTGAAAAATCCACCCAAATTTGGATTAACTCCCTAAGGCAAAGGACTCTGTAGAGTAGATCCCTATAGAGTTTGGCTGCGATTCCTGCACTGCAGGGGGTTAGCCTATATGACCCCTGGGTCCTGTCCAACTCTACAATTCTATATTCTAAGAGCAGTGGTTCCCAAAATGCTTAGGATCCCTACCCTTTTGCTTCCAGAAACTCACCCCCAGTGCTTCCTACCCTATAAAAAGCATTTTTCAGAAGAGCGGCTTGTGTGACCCCCTAAGGAAGATATTTACACCGTGAAATTTGAAAGAGTAACAATTAATTGGACACTGATCGAAAATCCAGTTAAAACTAGCTGAAGTAATTCAGCAAAATGGATGAACTTGATCCAGGGATACTGGCATTTCAAAGTCTGGTATTTATGTACACCTCCAGCACCCCTTTGCTTCTCCCTTGCATCTTACACCCCCCCCCCCAAGTAATCCTACTGCCCCCCCTTGTGCCACCCAGAAGCAATGGATTTTCAGCTGCCTTAGGGACTCCACTCTGAATTTATATACGCTTTGCCTTTTCTTCTCCTGAAGATGTCCCACAAGGCAGTGGAGATACAGAAGCAGAGTTTTCATCTTCTAGATAGGCTACCTTCCCAGGTTGACGAGCCCCACCTGCCCCCCACTTCCCTCTAAAATACGTGTAGAAACCGCCTTCTTGACCGTTGGACCCAAGATTGGTCTTGTCCGCTCCATCTGCCAGAGCCTGTCTTCGCATGCAGAAGAAGTCCCTGACTCACCAAAAGTTAGAGACCCATTGGCTGTTCTCACCCGGTTTAGCCACCCAATCAAAGCCATTTCCCATGGTGTGGCCGCTGTCACCTTCTGACATCTTCTAGGAGCCACAGGTGAGAGCTGAGTGCAGGGTGGGGACCAAAAGTGGACCAGCTACCCCAGAAGGAGCACAACGTGTCCCTCACCAGAGGTACTACCCTTCCCCTAAAATGACATACGCATAAGCCACAAAGAACAGCCTCTAAACTTTGATGGAGGTTGCTGTTGGCTGCTGGGAGCTGTCTTGGTCAGAAGGCAGCCATGATTTAAAGAGACTCCCCCCCCCTCCAACTCTGAGAACGTAGAGGCTGTCTGTTCACCTTGGTCCTTCTTTCCAGCCCTGCTGACCCCGTTCCTCTGGCTGCTGAAACTATTTCAGTTACAGCAGAGCGGATTAAGATTCCATCACAGTCTCAGGAATGCAAACCATCTCTTCCATTTTTAAAGTGCTTGGCGTGATCGGGGCGCCTGGGATTTTTCACAGTTTATCCTTAATTTGAGCCAGGCTTGGCCCTGGAACCTGGATTCAGCCTCAAGGCTCCGGTCCAGGGTATGTGGATATTATTAACGTGGGTGCAGGGCGGTTGGGGGGGGGGAGAGATCTGCGGAGCTGAGTCTTCAGGGCCGGACCACCTGCTCCCCTGGTACTTTGAGGGGCAGTGGCTCTCATGGGCAGGGCCTTGATCAGGAGATATTTGCAGTCCGGTCGCATTTTATGCAGTGGTTTGGTTCCAAGGGTTCTGGGTACACATGAAATCCACGTACATCCAAACCCTCGCAGCTCCCCCTGGGGCTAATGGGTGGGGGGAGAATCAGTCATGCTCCCCCTTACATCAAGGGGGCTGTTATGTACTGAGTTGAATCATAGAACAATAGGATCCAGAATCAGCAGTCTGATTGGTCCGCAGGAGCCACCCAATCCAACTCCAGGTGGAAGTGAATTCGCAACCTGATTGGCCTGCAGGAGCAGCCAATCAGGTGGCTGGCAGAAATGAATCCGCAACCTGATTGGCCTGCAGGAGCAGCCAATCAGGCTGCTGGCAGAAGTCAATCCACAAACTGATTGGCCCACAGGTGTAGCTCTGAAGTAGCCAATCACGCAAAGCCCATTGTGTAAATAATGTATATAAGCAGATGGTTTTGGGGAAAGGGCATTCTTCTCTTCTTCTCCTTGATGACTATGAGCTGAATAAAGAGCATGAAATTCACTCTCGACTCCGAGTATATTTCAGGGGCCTTGTCTCCCAAGCAAGGCAGAGAGCTTAAAAGCTCTTTATACACCTGGTAATCCCAAGAGGATCTTGCACGGAGGTTTTTTAAGCTCTCAACTTTGCTTGAATTTCACCTGCTCAATTTCTTTTTTAAAAAAACAACATTTTTATTAAATCTTCCATTTTAACAATCCAATCCAATCACACCAAATGTTCCACATTATACAATTTCAAACAGTCTGACCTTCAACCACGCATAGTTTAAATCGTGCAAATCAAATGCATATATCCATCTCTGACACCTGCAATTCAGCTGGGGAACCTCTGCATGCATAGAATCATAGAATCCTAGAGTTGGAAGAGACCACGAGGGCCATCCGGTCCAACCCCCTGCCAAGCAGGAAACACCATCAAAGCATTCTTGACATATGCCTGTCAAGCCTCCGCTTAAAGACCTCCAAAGAAGGAGACTCCACCACACTCCTTGGCAGCAAATTCCACTGCTGAACAGCTCTTACTGTCAGGAAGTTCTTCCTAATGTTTAGGTGGAATCTTCTTTCTTGTAGCTTGAATCCATTGCTCCGTCTCTGCTTCTCTGGAGCAGCAGAAAACAACCTTTCTCCCTCCTCTATATGACATCCTTTTATATATTTGAACATGGCTATCATATCACCCCTTAACCTTCTCTTCTCCAGGCTAAACATACCCAGCTCCCTAAGCCGTTCCTCATAAGGCATCGTTTCCAGGCCTTTGACCATTTTGGTTGCCCTCTTCTGGACACGTTCCATCTTGTCAGTATCCTTCTTGAACTGTGGTGCCCAGAACTGGACACAGTACTCCAGGTGAGGTCTGACCAGAGCAGAATACAGCGGTACTATTACTTCCCTTGATCTAGATGCTATACTCCTATTGATGCAGCCCAGAATTGCATTGGCTTTTTTAGCTGCTGCATCACACTGCTGACTCATGCCAAGTTTGTGGTCTACCAAGACTCCTAGATCCTTTTCACATGTACTGCTCTCAAGCCAGGTGTCTCCCATCCTGTATTTGTGCCTTTCATTATTTTTATTTTTTTGCAGTATATAAACAAATACAACTTTCCTGAGCATCCCTTGCACCAAAGACTGGCACTGACCTTTTTATTCTTTTTTACAGTATGCAAGGACTAGGGGCATCCCGAAGGGACGTCTAGTCCAACCCCTGCAATGCGGGAATCTCAGCTAAAGCATCCATGGCAGATGGGCATCCAACCTCTGCTTAAAAGCCTCCAAGGAAGGAGAGCCCACCACCTTCTGGAGAAGTTTGTGATGGGCACCAACCTGGATGGCTTTAAAAGAGGATTGGAAAAATTCACAGTAGAGAGGGCTCTAGAGTCAGGATGGCTCTGCTCTGCCTGCACGATTGAGGCCGAAAATGCTTCTGAATAGCAGTCCCTGGAAACCACATGAGGAGAGAGGGTTCCTGTGCTCAGATTCTGCTTGTGGGTTTCTCACAGGGATTTGGTTGGCCACTGTGAGAACAGGATGCTGGGCTAGTTGGGCCATTGGCCTGATCCAGCAGGCTCATCCTACATTCTGTCATGGGAGGTGCTGAGCAGTGGAACGGACCTCCTTGTAAAGTGGTGGTCTCTCCTTTCTTTCAGGTTTTAAAGCAGAGGTTGGGTGGCCATCTGCCAGGGATGCTTTAGTTGAGATTCCTGCATTGCAGCGGGTTGGGCTAGATGACCCTTGGGGTCCCTTCCAACTCTACCAATCTATGAGTCTATGAGATGGCCCTTTTCCAAACTCTGCTTGTGGGATCCTGCAGGTATCTGACAGGCCATTGCTGAAAGCAGGATGTTCTCATGCGGTTGGAGTCTTGCAGCTGGATCCAGCAAAGCCGTTCTTTGGTTAATGTATTTTAACCTAGGTACATTAAGAGAGGTCGATCTGCACAATTCGCTCCATTTATCAGGGATGCCCCCGGTACGCTCAGCTCCGGCTGGTGCAATGAGTAAGGAAATGGGCACACACAGTCTGTACATACAGTTAATTAGTGTAGCTTGAGTGTTTGGGATAATAATTGTGCATTCTGTGCCAACCTCCCAAGAAGGAAACAGCAAAATTGCCGTTTGCAGAGGAGACTTTTTTTTTTGGATGCAACAATGACAGCTTCTCAGATACCGATGCTGGAAAAATGATCTCACTGAAGGGTTTCCCCCACCTTCAAACTGTTTGCAATTAATATATTGTAGCGGGGCTGTTTTTAGTCACTTCTGCCTTGTTTGTGGTCAGTATGGCTTTGGGGAAACTCCTCATTGGGTCGATGCAAATTAATCTGTCCAGCTGCACCGGTGAGGTCAGCAGCCGTTGTTGTCATCTGGGTTCTGTCGGGAGGTAGATTATTTTTGCTGTTTCCTGTTTTGATTTCAGGATTGCTTTCCAGGTGGGGTGTCGAACTTGCAGCCCTCCAGATGATTCAGCCATGAGACTCGCTGGGCGACCCTGGGGCAAGCTCTCACTGTCAGCCTTGCTTACCCGTCAGGGCTACTGTGAGGATAAGATTGAGGGAGGAGATCTGTGTACACCATCTAGGGCTCCTTGGACTATACATTAAATGCAATAAACTAACAAACTCCCATTGGCTGATGCCACCATTGCCAATAGGAACGTCATTACCACCCCGAACTAGACAAAGAAGATGATGTATGTCAAAACTGAGGCATTGGGATAATTCACACATTTCAGGAATATTTGCAGCTGTGAGCAGATGCTTCTCAATGTCGGAGTAGCCTCGGGAATATTCAGAACAGGCGATAAATATAGAGATGAATAAAGCCTTTCACTGGAACCTATATTTCCAAGAGGCCAGTTTGTTCTTCTCAGATCTGGACCTGAGACTCAGGAATTTTAAAGGGCAAACAAGGATTCAGGACTGTGCAGATTTTGCAACACCGTGGTTTTGCAGTTTTGCACACAGTTCCATTTCCAGCGTGCACTGCAAATTATTAAAGGAAGCACCAAACCAAATATAAAACAAATAAATGCAGGTTTTGTTTTCTTCTAGATGGAAAAGACATGAGCCACCAAGAGCTATCTGTATTTGCTTTTTCATGGTTGATGTGCAGCTATTATCTCATACATACAACAGATTTATCAGGTAGACTTAAAGGTAAAGGTAAAGGGACCCCTGACCATTAGGTCCAGTTGTGACCGACTCTGGGGTTGCGGCACTCATCTCACATTATTGGCCGAGGGAGCCAGTGTACAGCTTCCAGGTCATGTGGGCAGCATGACAAAGCCACTTCTGGCGAACCAGAGCAGCACACGGAAACGCTGTTTACCTTCCCGCTTGGAGCGGTACCTATTTATCTACTTGCACTTTGATGTGCTTTCAAACTGCTAGGTTGGCAGGAGCTGGGACTGAGCAACAGGAGCTCACCCCGTCGTGGGGATTCGAACCACCGATCTTCTGATCGGCAAGCCCTAGGCTCAGTGGTTTAACCAGCGCCACCCGGGTCCCATCAGGTAGACTTAGGTCTCAGAAATTGAGACTAGATGGTCCACTGGCCTGATCAAGCAGGCTCTCCTTATGCTCTTGTATGTCCCATTTTTTGATTGGAGAACTGCTTCACAAAATTCAGATTAGCATGAAAGTAGTGCATAGATTTGCCTCTTGTTTCAGGAAGTGCAAAATTTGTTTGTGTGTGTTTTGCAACGGGATGCAAACAAAATAGAATTTCTTCTGCCCTCCCTCAGCTATGTAAAGTTTTTCCCCCAAACCAGCTGCCTCATCCTTTCAACTGGATATATCAGGAATTGAACACGGAATATCCTGCAGGCGAGTGGGAAACCCATGCAGGAAACGTTGCTCCTATGGGCCAAAACCTCCCCACTGCTAGCCCCAGGGAAAATGTGAAAGTTGTACTGCAAGCTTCCCATCTCCCCCCCCCCCCAATCCCATAATTGCATTCCCCCAAACAAGCTTAGAATCTGGCTTTTTGAGCTCTGTTTAGGTGCTAAGCCTCTTGTGTCCCTCCAAGCATCTTTGCAACGGTCTGTGGGGCTTCCAGGCAGACTTTCTCCTCTCTTGTTGATACAAGATGGAAACAAGAAAGTTTTTAGCAGAGCAATTAGCTGCTTCCACTGCAGCCTCTGTCAAGGGATAATTGGGCGCTTTTAAGTACTGCTTGGTACCAAAATGTAAGAATTACGGGTATAATTACCTGGATAGACCTTGACTGGCAAGTGTTTTTATTGCTGTGCGGAAGAGCATTGCCAGTTTGCTAAAGTCAGCTTCTGAAGCTCAGGTGGGTTTCTCTTGAAGGCGGGGCTTTTTCCAGCATGGCCCCACATTTGCAGAATGCCCTCCTGGAGCAGAGCATCCCTTGGGTTGTAGAGCACTGTCCATCCTAGTTCTTAGTGAGGGAAGCAACAATAGCCAGCTTATTCAGAAAACCCCCCGACTTTGAATTGCTCCAGGTTCTTCATTTCCTGCTTCTGCACAAATCGCCACAAGTGCTCCACTTCCCCACACAGCCTTCAGTTCCTTCAAGTTTTTTCCTCTATTATTCTACTCCTGAGACACCAGGGTACCTGGGCCCACTGATAAAACACTGAAAATATAATGAAAATGCAGGCCCTTGGTGTAGTTTGATGTGCAACGGCATCGATTGTTTATAATCGATTGTTCCATCTAGTTACCCGTACTATCAACTCTGGCTGCCAGAAGCTCTGCAGGGTTCCATGAGATGAGACCACCCTCGCTCTACCTGGAGATCACTGGGGATTCCACCTGTGTCCTTCTTCATTCAAAGCAGGTGTCCTGTCCCTAAGGTCGCACAAGCCCTTCTCCCTTCCGGGGTTAACTTTAGAAATTCTCTTCCTCGAGCAGGAATTCAGGAGGCGTCGAATGCAAGACAGAGATATTGAGAGGAAGATATGAAGAAACAGAACAGGGGAAAGGACAAGGGCCATGCCGAACATTCCTCCGAGAACATTTTCTGCATGTTTGTGGGGGTGTGGGGAGGGCACAGTGCGGGGCATGAAAATACCGAGTGGTTGGATAAATTCTTAAGGCGCTCAGGGCACTTTTGGTGGTTTGATTGGGGGTGGGTGGGTTGGTGGTTTACAGTTTTAGCAACCTGTGAGTCATTTGCAGAGGCATCACCTCCCAGCGCCTTTTAAAATTCTGCCCCCTTTCTTAGAGTAGGTTTTATTCGAAAAGCAGTGCCAGCAACCGAGGAACCTCTGGGGCATCTCAGGAAGGGTTTCCTATCACAAATCTGTTATTTATGCATCGTTTAGTAGTGGTGAAATTGGCAGGGCAGAACCTGACCATCTCTTAACGATCACAGAAAAAAACAGAGATTCCTCTAGATTGGCTGGAAGCCCCTCCCAGCCTTAGCAAAAACCACTTTTCAGAAAGGGACCACAGTTGATTCTTTGTAATACATTCGCTTGCTCTTGTGCATTACTTTTCTGTCTTCTGTCTAAAAAGAAAAGAAAAACCCTTGCTGATCTGAACCTAAACATCTATTTAGAAACACATTTAAGAAATGTTCGGGTTTTTTTGGGGGGGGGGGGGGAGGATCTTGAAATCTGTTTAACAATCTTCAAAGTGTTGAATCACTGAATTGAGGCAATTGTCTTATAATGTTGGGCACTAGAGGGCAGTATAACTAAAACCAGCAATTGTGTTTCATTTCCTATCATAACCAGGCACACACACACACACACACACACACACACACACACACACACACACACCCTCTTGCTGCAAAAAGGAAGGGTCCTTTCTTGCTTTATTTATTTATCCTTTCATTCCTTCTTAAATCCTCCTGCTATTAGAGTCAGAGAAGAATGTTTGATTTAAAAGAGAGAGGGGCCGGGGGGGGGGGAACAGAGCGCAGCCACGTTTAAGCATACAAGAAGCTGCCACAGCTCATGACTATGTGGTCCAATTTTGACTGACAGCTACTCTCCCGATTTTCCCACACCTGGTTGTCCGAACGGCCTTCTGAACAGGGCAAAATGCAAACCTCTGATCCAGGGAGCAGGGGGATAAGGTTTCACCATGGTCCTCTTAGGTTTCCTGGCACTGGCGGGGTTAATGTTGCATGACTCGCGATGTGCTGGAGTCTGAGACAGGTACAAAAGTTGTGCTGTATCTTCTCTTTAATTGATTGCAAGGGCTGTTTTTGGTGGTGGTGGGGTTGTTTTATATTTTGCTTTCTAGGCTCCCCCCCCCCAATGTTGTGATCTTTGAATGAACGGCAGTATACAAATTTAATAAACAAACAATGGCTTTTGGCTCGGCATGTGGCTTCCCCGTCCTCCTGAAGCCCCGCTGTTCCGCTGGCCGTTGCTCCACTTTCCTGGCTGCCGTGGGACCTGACCGGTTCCCGCCAAACCCAGATTCAAATTCTGGCCTATCCGTGGCAGCCTGGGGTATGGGGCAACAGGAGCGGACTGAGTTGGACCAGGCTTCACTCTGGTTCACTCCAGAAGCATAAAAAGCAGCCGGAACTGACGCCGGCAGCACAGTCGGCCCCAGAGCATCGCCCACCCTGCCCATCCTCTAATCTTGTTTTTTTCCCCTTGCAACCCATCCTTTCTCTTTTCTAGTTTCTTTGGTGTTGCAATGGTCGTACGACGGTTGCTGTTTTCTCAGAGCTGGGAAGGAATTTCCCCTGCTCTGCAGGTTTTGCCTTCTCCATAGCAATTGTCACAACTTTGGTGGTTTTAGGCACTGGGCAGAATCCTTTAGTCCATGGGTAGGCAAACTAAGGCCCAGGGGCCGGATCCAGCCCAATCGCCTTCTCAATCCAGCCCGCGGACGGTCTGGGAATCAGGATGTTTTTACATGAGTAGAATGTGTCCTTTTATTTAAAATGCATGTCTGGGTTATTTGTGGGGCATAGGAATTTTTCATTATTATTTTTTCAAAATATAGTCCGGCCCCCACAAGGTCTGAGGGATAGTGGACCGGCCCCCTGCTGAAAAAGTTTGCTGACCCCTGCAAGTTTAGTCTAACAACTGAAAAAGGGCTGAAGCAATGACTCACCCCTTCTTAGGCGGCGATATCAGGGTACCCCGCCAGAGGGGTCTTGAGGGGAGTCTCTGTCCACAAGCACACATCAGCGGGCCATAGAATGCCCCCAGCCAGTTGCATCAATGCATGTTTTGCAGTGGCCCCATATTCCCGTTCGACCCTGACGTGCCCCTGACCCTTGCCCAGTATGCCAAGGTTTACCTACACCTGAAATTCCATCAAGTTGTGGCCATTTCAATCCCAAAAGATTTTGTCGATCCTGCTTGATCCTGAGGTCTGGTTCCCCCAGAGGTTGGGAGGACTCATAGAATCATAGAATCGTAGAGTTGGAAGAGACCACAAGGGCCATCCAGTCCAACCCCCTGCCAAGCAGGAAACACCATCAAAGCATTCCTGACATATGCCTGTCAAGCCTCTGCTTAAAGACCTCCAAAGAAGGAGACTCCACCACACTCCTTGGTAGCAAATTCCACCGCCGAACAGCTCTTACTGTCAGGAAGTTCTTCCTAAGAACTGCGCTTGGGCATGCAAAAAATATTCCACCTTTTCTCCAATGAACTCAAGGTGGCATACAGAGTCTCCTCCTCCCCATCTTATCCCCACAACAACCCTGGGAGGGAGGTTAGGCTGCAGTGACCGGCCCAAGGGTCACCCAGTAAGCTTCCCGGCCGAGTGGGTATTTGAACTCTGGTCTCCCAAGTCCTAGCCTGATGCTCAGCAGCCAGATGCCCTCTCCCCTCCTGGTGTTTCCAGCAACAGGTATTCCTAATAAACATTAGGAAGAACTTCCTGACAGTAAGAGCTGTTCGGCAGCGGATTTTGCTGCCAAGGAGTGTGGTGGAGTCTCCTTCCTTGGAGGTCTTTAAGCAGAGGCTTGACAGGCATATGTCAAGAATGCTTTGATGGTGTTTCCTGCTTGGCAGGGGGTTGGACTGGATGGCCCTTGTGGTCTCATCCAACTCTATGATTCTATGATTCTACGGGCATTGCTGCTTTCAGCTGTGGAGAGCAGAGCACAGCCACCTTGGCTAGTAGCCATCGATAGCCCTCTCCTCTTCCATGAATACAGTAGCTCCATTTGTCTTTCCAACCCTTCCAAGTGGATGGCCATCACTGCCTCCTGTGGCTTCAGGCAAGGGACCTTCCCCGGCCCTGCCTGCAGATGCCAGGATCAAACCCGAGTCCTTCAGCGTGCAAACTGTGCCCGGTCTACAGCTCTTCCTGAAGGAAGGGTCTCTGCTGTATGTCCCCCTCGTCCGGGAGGCGAGGCCTCTGAAGCGAGGGTGCCAAAATGCCCGTTCTGGGACCAGAAGGCATCGCCTTCCAACCCACTCTCCATGCTGCCATAATGCACAAGCCCCTGAAAGGTCCTGCAAGACCCCCTCCTCCCCTCCCCAGTGGACCGAATCCCGGGTTAAAAATACCAGAGAACATTTTGTTCTGCCCTTGGCAGCGGGCAACTTCTGTGCAGTGCCCTCTCTCTTGGCACCGGGAGACAAACCTACAGCTTGCGGCAGGTGCTCTCACATTCCTCTCCCAGTCTATGAATGGAAGGGCAGGAAGAAGGAAGCTTTGTGCCGGCCGAGAAGCAAAAGATCTCCTTGGGGGGGGGGCAGATCTCCAGTGCCAAAAGTCTGCTCGGAGCTCTCTTTGCAAACCGTAGTGCGCCCAGATATCCATGATACCCCGATATTCAGACCACCTCCCCACCTCGGTTCCATACACACATTCTCAGTGCCCTCCTCCCTATGCTAAAAGGGGGTTGTACTTTTGTGTGAGTGTGTCAGGGGGTTTATGGTATGTGTTTTTATACAGTACTGCAAAGCGTTATGTGATTCTTGGGTGAGGGGTGTATAGAAAATAATAATGATAATAATGATAACAATGATAATAATAATAATAATAATATCTTTATTTTCCAGGCTGCCAGAAATTACCTTTTTGAAATTTGCAGAAAAAATTAGAAATTATGAACCTCAAGACCAGGCATAGGCAAACTCGGCCCTCCAGATGTTTTGGGACTACAATTCCCATCATCCCTGACCACTGGTCCTCTTAGCGAGGGATGATGGGAGTTGTAGTCCTAAAACATCAGGAGGGCCAAGTTTGCCTATGCCTGCTCAGGACATTCTGTTCTGTACAGGAGAAGCACTAATTCCTGGCATGTAAGGATGCAAGTTAAAAGATGGCTCTGTAGTGCATTTCTATCTAGTTTTTTGCATTTTTGATATTGCATTTTTCTTCTTCTTTCAAGAGCCAGTGTAGCCTAGTGGTTAGACTAAGGGCCTGGGAGAGACCAGGGTTCAGATCCCTGCTCAGCCACGAAACTCCCTGGGTGGCCTTGGGTCCCAGTCGCCTCGCCTACCTCACAGGGTTGTTGTGAAAGGCGGGAGGTGGGGAACTGTTTGCACCCCTAGAGCTCCTCAGAGGAAAAGTGGGATCTAAATGTGATAAAGGAATAAAATAGGCATTTCTATACAGGTTCATGCTGCTATTGGTGCTTCTGCAAGAAATGTGCAATGTTCGGCCAATCTCATTTAATAAAAGAGAGAGAGAGAGAGAGAGAGAGAGAGAGAGAGAGAGAGAGAGAGAGAGAGAGAGAGAGAGAGAGAGACTCGCTTGGCACCATCATTACATGTTTTTAGGCACCAGCATTCCTCTTTACCCAGGTCTTGAGCCTTTAAGTAATCTAGGGCCTGAGTTTGTACAACCTGATCTCAGAGTCGTGGGTTCGAGCAAAGGATTCCTGCATTGCAGGGGGTTGGATTAAATAACCCTCATGGCCCCCTTCAATTCTACAATTCTGTGTAATGTGTATGTCATACCTGCCAAGTTGCTGTCAGAGAAATAAGGGACCGGGCGGAAGTAGCAGACCGGAAGTAGCGCTGCCGCCATTTTGGAACTGGGCGGAGCATGCTCAGAAGTGACTTTTGATGCTGCTTTGCCCAGTTCCAAAATGGCCGCCGCACCAGAAGTCGCACTGCAGCCATTTTGGAACTGGGCAGAGCAGCATCAAAAGTCGCTTCTGAGCATGCGCCGCCCAGTTCCAAAATGGTCGTCGCGCCAGAATAAACCGGGGGGGGGGGAATCCGTTTTTTCAGCTAGGAACAGCTGGGAAAACGGGGATTTCCCGGGGAATATGGGAGACTTGGCAGCTATGGTGTATGTGTGTGTGTTATTATTTTATTTTATTATTAAGCTGTCCATTATTACGCTCCGTTTTATGTTTTTATTATTTTGCTCCATAAATTATGTTTTTAATGCTGTACACTGCCCTGGGATCTTTGTATAAAGGGCAGTATATACAGCGCTCCACCCCCCCCCCTTTAAAAATGCTTAGGAGTACTCTCATTTTCCTACTTATATTGAAATACTGCCCCTCAATGAAGCCAAACTTAGAGTCACAAAATGTTTAGGGGGTATGCGTACCCCTGGGACACCCCCCCCCCCCGGAAAAAGCACTGAGTATATAAATTGAATAAATAAATGAAGCCCAGGCACTGAAACGAAACACTTGCTGGGATAAATTTGCAGATTCCAAGCTGGCCAAATGATGGTGGTCGGTCATTCCCACCCCTTTTTTTCCAGGGGTGGGGTGGGGGGCAGTTAAATACTCTCTGCTGGGCTATTCAAAACCCAAGGCACCACTGTATATGGAAGCTGCCAAGACGGGTATTTCTAAAATGCTTTCGTCCTTATCGCCAGATGGACCAAATATCTCCCGGCCTCTTGGCCCTCGGGTGGCCTCCGGAGGCATTTCAATGGCCGGGGTGTACATTGGTACCCCCTGGCTGAACCTGGCACAAGAATGTATTGAGAAGACCCACAGCAGGTGGGGATGGATGTGGAGAAGGGAAAGAAGCAGGCAGGGTAGTTTATCTCTGTCCCCCCCCCCCCCGCTTCTGCCTCTGCCATCAAGGTGGGGTTTGTTGTTGCTGTTTTGTATATAATTTTTATTAATTTTTTCTGCTTTACACTTTAGCATATTCATTTAAACAACCTTAAAATGTTTCCATGGTTCTTTTTGCACATCATAAATCCCTGCATATTTTACATAAACTAAACCATTCAGTATTCCACTATTAAAGGCACGTCCAACTTTCAAGAGCCTGCTTTTGGGGGGGAGGGGGAGGAGGGGTCAGGATCCTGTGATCGACCCAGATCGACCAGGGACACCCCGCGATCCATCAGTAGATTGTGACTGACCTGTTGGACATGCCTGCAATATTACAGCTATCCATACTTGTTTACACTGTTGCATTTATCTTAATGCTGCCCACGTTTTCAAGTGTACACAATTTTCCTCCATATATTCAATCTTCTTTAAACGTATGTTCTCTTATTCTATATGCTAAACCCGCAAGCTTGCCACTGCGGTGGGCTGAGCCCCACTGCAAAGGGGTGACCATTGCTTCTGTTGCTGCAGAGCGGAGAGCCCTCCCCGCTCCTCGGCTGCTGCGACGAAGACCTCCAAGTGTTGGCTCTTGGTGGGCAGGAGACGAATCTGACCCAAGAAGATGTCAACCGAGGAACAGCTGAGGGCTCCGGTTTCTCCAGATGGCCTGGCCTTAACCCGTTCACCACCTCTGGGCGCTCCAGGGTCTGGAATTCCTGGCTGAGTTGAAGGCCTCTTATTTACAAGAGTGTCGCCAGAAGAGGGGCACCGTTGCAACGCTTTGACGCTTGCAAGGGATTGGGACGGATCTGCTCCGCGCGCTCTGAATGCAACCAGGTGGGTGAGGAAGATCAGTGGATCTCTTCTGTGTTTCACTACTGCAGGCCGGGACTCCAGATACTCACCTGGGAGGAGAGCTGGGAAGATCTGCACAGTTGGGTTCTTCTCAATTCCTCATTTCTCCCGAGCTTAAGTTCGGAAAAGCAGAGATCTGCAAATGATTGCCGATTTGCTGCCAGGGCAGGTTCAAAGTGCTTTCTTCTTGTTCTTCGATAAAAAAATTTTTGTTTTACATTTTAGAATATTCATTTAAACAACCTGAAAATATCAATGATTTCCTTTCTTCTCTTTCCATAAACTAAACCATTCAGCATTCCATTACATTCCATTACATTCAGCATTACATCTGTCAAAACTTATTTACACTGCTGAATTTATCTTAATGCTGCCGAAGTTTTCAAGTGTACACAATTTCCCCCCATATATTCAGTAAACATTTTCCAATCTTCTTTAAACATATGTTCTTCTTGTTCTCTTATTCTATTTGTTAGGTCCGCAAGCTGCACATATTCCATCATATTCTATTTGTTAGGTATCTCAAGAAGTGTACATGCACACGGAAGCTCATACCAATGACAAACTTAGTTGGTCACTAAGGTGCTGCTGGAAGGATTTATTATTATTATTATATTCCATCAGTTTAAGTGGCCATTCTTCTTTGGTTGGGCTAACAAAACATGGGCTGCAGTAGTGGCATCTTAGCTGCCAAGTATCCCGTTTTTCGCGGGAAACGCCCGGATTTTAATCCGTTTCCCGCTGTTCTACTGAATAGAGAAAAATCCCCCGGATTTCCTACCTGCCAGGGAGCCTCCATTTTGGGTGCTGCTCGGCCCATGTGTGGGCACCGGAAATAGGGCAGAGCGGCACCGGAATTCGCTTCTATGCATGCCCGGCGGCCATCTTGGTGGTGGCCGCATGCGTAGAAGCGACTTCCGGTGCCACTCTGCCCTATTTCTGGTGCCCACACATGGTCAGAGCAGCCCTGGAAGTTGCTTCTACGCAACGTCCGGTGCTGCGCCGCTGCTGATGACACATTTTTCAGCAGGAGACTTGGCAGGTATGAGTGGCATACATAAATAACCTTTTTTTGACATCTGGGAATTTCCGTCTGAATTGTCCCCAACGAAAAGGACTCCGTTTTTTTGGGGGGGGGGGAAATACTTTTAAACATTTTTTTTCCAATTCTTTGTGAATTATTTCCCAATACTCTTTTACCCCTTCCACCACATATGATAGATTCAAACTGTTCGTAGGATTGTAGAGTTGGAAGGGACCTTGCAGGAATCTCAGCTAAAGCATCCATGACCTATGGCCATCCAAATTCTGTTTAAAAACCTCCAAGGAAGGGGAGTTTACTGGTATAGTTCTAGTACACAAAGCCCTTGATAACTTGGGAACAGTCTACCTGCGAGATGGCCTAATCCCATATTCACCCTCTCAGCCACCTCAGCTGGTGCAACTGGCCCTTTTACGCATGCAGGACTTGTAAGAAATCCGTCTTTTTATGTGGCAGCATCTATGGAACTCCCTGCCTCTTGACATCAGGCATGCGTCTTCACTGTGCTCTTTTCGTCTCTTACTTAAAACATTTTTTGTTTAGGCAACCCTGCAGAGGTATCTGGAATGTGGTTGTGTCTTTCCTCTATTCTATTTAATCTTTTGATTGGTTCCATTGATAATCTTCTCACTTTAGTCTTTTATAAACTGCTCTGAGGGTGTGTGTTTTTTTTACAGTCAAGTGGTTTATAAATTTTGCAAAATGAATAAAAGAATAAAATGACTTCCTTTCTCCACATTTTCCACATCAGTTTGAAATAGCTTTGAATCAGTTTGAGGATTTTGAAAAGTTGCCACAATAACAAAAATATTGAAAAAATACTTGAAATGAGCGAAAATCACTTGCGAAAATGTGTATATTGGGAGAAGTGGGCACTAAAACATGCAATGAACACATTTTTGCAAGTCATTTCCCCTCATTTGATGCATTTTCATATTTAAATATATTTATTTTATGCACATTCCTCCTCCCCCGCCAAAATGTGCATTAGAGAATTCACCGCAAAATTCAGAGAAGTGCACATTTCAAAGGATTGCTGTGTTTCGATTTGCACATTGTTTCAGGAAGTGTGAATTAATACATTAGCACATGAACTGGCCCAGTCATCTCCCCATCCCTTCCTGGGACACACCAGAATCTGTTCACCAAGCTTGACCATTTTGTCTGCTGCATGCTTAGCATACAGAAAACATTTTTCATATCTTAAGTGGTACATAAATTAAATAATCAATAAAAATAATAATCAATCAAAGCCATATTGACTAGTAGCCAGCAATAGCCCTCTCCTCCACAAATTGGTCTAGTCCTCTTTTTAGGCAATCTTGGTTGGTGGGTATTCCTGCCTCCCATGGGAGCAAATTCCATTGTTTAACTTTGTTCTGGGTGAACAAAGAAATCCTTTCTTTTGTCTGTCCTAAATCTACCCAAATTCAGCTGCACTGAATGTCCGCTAGTTCCAGTACAGTGGTACCTTGGTTCTCAAATGCCTTGGTTCCCAAACTCCGAAAACCTGGAAGTAAATGTTCCGGTTTTTGAATGGTTTATGGAAGCCGAACATCCAATGCAGCTGTCGGCTATTGTTTCCGGGGCGCCTGCACCAATCAGACGCTGCGTCTTGTTTTTCGAACATTTTGGAAGTCACACAGACTTCTGGAACGGATTAAGTTTCGCACTTTTGTTTTTGCTATTTATTTTGTGTTTTTGTTTTTGAGGCTTTTTTGGTTAATTTGTTTTTGTGACTGTGTGGAAGCCAGTTCAGCTACTGGTTGATGGATTGTGTGACTGCGGGAACGGAAAAAAGCCCCCCATCCAAACAATGACTATCTTCAGTGCAGGTGAGAAAAAATAAATAAATTTTCATTTTTATCATCTACAATACTGTCTTATTTATTTTATAGTACAGTACATGAATTATTGCTTTCGTTTTATGGATCAATGCTCTCATTAGATCGGGGGTGCCCAAACTTTTTTCAAAGTGGGCCAGATTTGATTAAGTGAACATGTGTGAGGGCCAACCAAAGTTGTTGAGCTATTTTTAGGGTTGAAGTTGTTGAGCTTTTTTAGGTTTTTTTTTTGACCCCAATAAATAAACTGCCACAGGGGCCAGATAAAACTGGACAGGGGGCCGAATTAGGCCTCCAAAACGGACTTTGGACATGCCTGCGTTAGAAAGTAAAATTCATGTTAAATTGCTGTTTTAGGGGTTGTTTTTAAAAGTCTGGAACGGATTAATTCATTTTGCATTACTTTCTATGGGAAAGCACGCCTTGGCTTTGGAATGCTTTGGTTTTGGAATGGACTCCTGGAACAAATCAAGTTTGAGAACCAAGGTACCACCTACAGATAGGTAGCCGTGTTGGTCTGACGTAGTCGAAACAAAATAAAAATTTTCCTTCCAGAAGCACCTTAAAGACCAACTCAGTTTTTATTTTGGTATGAGCTTTCGTGTGCATGCACACTTCATCAGATACACTGAAGCAGAAGTCCCCAGGCGCTTATGTAGGGAAAGGGTGGGGAGGGGGTATCACTCAGAAAGGTGGTGGAAATGGGTGATTGACTGACTGATAGCTCTGGTTTGAACAGAGACATAGGATTCTTATCTCATTATACATGATAAAGCGATCTTCAGCCATCCTAACCCTTGCTTTTCCATGCAAGACCATTTGCAGTCGTTCACAGTCGTCAACAGCTATCAGAGGTGCCGCTGCCACTCACCACAAACACCTTCCCTGTTGCGTGTGCAGACCTTTTAACCACCACCCCCCCCCCCCGAAATAAATTCAGACAAGATTCAAATTTTGGTTTGGTTTTTGGCAGAATTTAGGCCACAACTTTATTGCTTACAATCAAGTAAGTGGTTCCATAGGCTCTGTCTGGTTCAACTAGCTGCCTGCACCCTTGCAGGCAGCGCTGACCCTGGGCACCAACCATAAGTCAGCCTTGGGTGAACACCTGGGACAGTGGCAAGCGGGCACCCTTCTAGACCTCCACCCAGATGTCCCCTGGACTCAGGCTCTGGGCACAACCCCTCACAGGGAAGACCAACCATGAGTCCATGGATTCCTTTAGCGGAATACCCAACACATAGGGATGGCTAGGCATCCTGCCACCTCTATCACCTGAACCAGAGCCTATCCACAACCTTACAAGTTGTGACAATTTGCTACGCAGCAGGCAAAACCCAAATGGCACCAGCCAATCAGCCAAGTGGGGAAAATTCCTGCTGTGCCCCTGTCCCAACGACAGGTGACACACGACGGCATAGCAAGGTCAAACACAACCCCTAAATATAGGGAGAGGTGGGCAGGTGGAAGGCCTGGAAACGATGCCTTATCAGGAACGGCTTAGGGAGCTGGGTATGTTTAGCCTGGAGAAGAGAAGGTTAAGGGGTGATATGATAGCCATGTTCAAATATATAAAAGGATGTCATATAGAGGAGGGAGAAAGGTTGTTTTCTGCTGCTCCAGAGAAGTGGACACGGAGCAATGGATTCAAACTACAAGAAAGAAGATTCCACCTAAACATTAGGAAGAACTTCTTGATAGTAAGAGCTGTTTGGCAGTGGAATTTGCTACCAAGGAGTGTGGTGGAGTCTCCTTCTTTGGAGGTCTTTAAGCAGAGACTTGACAGGCATCTGTCAAGAATGCTTTGATGGTGATTCCTGCTCGGCAGGGGGTTGGACTGGATGGCCCTCGTGGTCTCTTCCAATTCTACAATTCTATGATTCTATGATTCTAGGTGTTCTGATGCACTGAGCCCAAAAGAGGAAGCTCAGGGACCCGTCCATGGGCTTAAATAGAGGTCCCTCGATCAATTTGACTGGCGTCCCTCTGGCCCAATTGCGCCCAAGATCGAGGGATCTCCAATAGGGTGTTGTGGCCATCCAAACGTTCCCACCAACAACACAGGGTCTGGTTGCCAGGTCGCACCGCAACACATGCCCTCTTGTTAGGGAGGACCTAATTTCTCTTAGAGTGGCAATGGCGCCCTCATGAGAGTTGCCAGAACTGAGTTCTGGCAAGTTCTGGCTGAAAAAAAAGCTCTGGCTAGTTCCAGCATTAGGAGAGAGGGAGAACAGCTTTTCTCTATGACTTCTTCCATGCCAGCTATAGTTTTATAAACTTCTATTGTGTTGCCTTTTACACTACTTTTCTCTAAACTAGAAAGTCCCAGATGCAGTTTGACGTCTTTGGTAGGGATGGTGGTGAATTTCTGTTCACATTTAAAGGCGAACCCAGTCGACTTGCACTTCCTGAAACACTGCCGTCCTTTGAAACTTCCCCTTCTCCAAATTTTGCAATGCATTTCTTCAACCGAGTCACACTGGTACCATTGCATACACCAGGGCAAGGTGCGCATAACAGCGGGTAGATTGGCGAAGATAGCATATGTGCTAAAACACGTCTTTTAGGCAAAATTGCATATTAAATCATGTATTTGTTGAGAACATGCTGAAATGCTGATGGAGCTGATGTGGAAACGTGGAGAGCTGAACTTAGGACTGGGGAAATGTGCAATGGAGAGAAACGGAAAGTGTGAAATCAATGTTTTGTTTGCACAGTTTTTGAAAATGGCATTCCATTTAGAGAAAAGTGTAGTGTAAAAGGGCCTTCCCGGTAGTGGCGCCTGCACTGTGCAACGCCCTCCCATTCCTGGGTCATGTGGCCAGCAGGACTAAGCTGCTTCTGGCGTAACGGGACACCGTGACGGAAGCCAGAGCACATGGAAACGCTGTCTACCTTCCTGCCACAGTGGTACCTATTTATCTACTTGCACTGGTGTGCTTTCAAACTGCCCTATACGTGCAGGTCTCAGGGCAGTTCACGGATTAAAATCAGAATGCAGTTAACCCTCTGGATACGAACTTAATTCGTATCCTTACATACCCCCAAAAGTCCTCAACATGAGGCGCTGCTTCTGTGCATGTGCGTGGTGCACGGAGTGTTTCTGCACATGTGCGCACGACAAAGCCAGGAAGCATACACTTCCAGGTTTGCCGTGTTCGCAACCCGAAGGTTACGTTATAAGGTATAAAACAGGGGTCCCCAGACTACGGCCCAGGGGCCACATACGGCCCCTGAGGCTCTTTTATGTGGCCCCTGGGGAACCCCACTGCCCGCTGCCGCTGCCCACTCTTACCTACGCGGTGCGGTGCAGCGCAGCACGGCGCAGCTGCCGACTTTCGACCCAGAAAAGCGATGGAAATAGCTTGTGCACACGCGCAAGCGTCATTTCCGGTGTACTTCCGGGTCAGAGGAGGCTTCTGCACATGCGCACAAGCTATTTCCGGCGCTTTCCAGGTCGGGAGTGTGCCAGAAATAGCGGTTGTGCATGTGCATGGGCACGCACAGCCGCATGCCCCCGCGCGCGCTCCCCCACCCTCTGGCCCACCACGCAATCGGCGCGGTGGACATCCGGCCCGAAGCCGGGTAAGTTTAGGGACCCCTGGTATAAAACCACAAAATACATAATCAAAACAATAACAACAACTCAATAGTCCCCCCCCCCCACCACATTTTAAAAGGGCGTAGGATGTCAATCAAATCAACCCAAGGCCTGGTCAAAAAGGAACATTTTTGCCTGAGGCCTCAAGGTGTATAACGAAGGTGCCAAGCGAACTTCCCTGGGGAGAGCAGTCCACATATGGGGAGCCACGGCAGAGAAGGCCCCGTTCTCGTGTTGGCACCCTCCTGACCTCTCAAGGAGGAGGCACAACAAAGAAAGCCTGATCCCTAACGTTGAGCCTAATATCCCCTATCCATGCTTGAACCCAGCACCCTTAACAAACTACAATTCCCAGAAGCATTTGTGCCATTTCCTGGTTTGCTTCAAGCAGCCAAACGCCTTGGGCCAGCTCTGCTTCTCATCAACCGTTAGTCTGTCCCACATTTCCCCATTACTTTCCATACTGCAAAAAGCCCGCTGCTTGCTGAAAAGTAGATTTCCTGCACCCGGATGGCAGAGAGCTTTAATCCCGCAGCACTTGAATTGCTTCTGCCAAACACCAGCAGCCCAGAGGCAGGGCCTGCCCTCTGCACCTTCCTGCCCCCCCCGACCCCACCCCCAGGGCACAGGTGCCTGGAGTCAGACCCTCTCTGCCTGTCCCTCGGCTTCCTCTCGCGCAGGTCTCACATCTCGAGGCTCTCCATCCATCTGTTAGGAGCAGCAAATGGTGACGGCATCATCCTGGGAAGGCGGCTGTGCAAGGGGACGAGGACAAATAAGGCCAGATTGATGGGAGGAAGGCTGTCCTTGTATTTATACCCCCTCACGCCTGCATGGGAGCATTTTGAAGTGACTTCACGGGGACTGTCCAGAGGGGACTTTCCACCTGGATGAGGTGGAAACATCCCCAAAAAGGGAACGCATACTTTACGGTTGGAGGGACGCAATTATCCCAGAGGAAACTGTAGTACATTTCGGATTGCGGTGGGCGGGTGGTAAGACGCTGCGATGAACTAACATGGGCAAAAGCTTATTTCCAGCTTCGTAAAAGATTAGACCCCCCCCCCTCATTATCTCATATAAGGAGCATTAGAATCATGGACTTGTAGAGCTGGAATGGGACCAAGGGGTCATCTAGTCCAACCCCCTGCAATGCAGGAATCATGGTTCACATGTTCTATTCAACAAGTGTACGGTCGTTGGATCTGTGTACATTAACAGTTGAAATGTGCAGTTATTCACATGTCATGTTCAAAGGCTGTATGTTCTCCATAACTGCATGTGCTAATAATAATAATAATAATAATAATAATAATAATAATAATAATAATATATTAGTTATAACCCGCCCATCTGGCTGGGTTTCCCCAGCCACTCTGGGCAGCTACCAACTGAATATTAAAAGCATAGTATATACAGCATTAAACATTAAAAACTTCCCCAAACAGGGATAAATAGTGCAGCTCTGCAAACCAGCAAGTGTTCCTGTTTCCATGCAAACACCTGGACATGCGCAGAGAAAGCTTGGTCCTGTGTTCATTCTTCCAATATGAGAATGGGGGAAATTATATATATATAAAAAACTGCTTGCCTAGGGTTGCCATGTTTCAAAAAGTAAAAACCAGGACACCCCATCAGTTGTTCAGAGCTTTTGTTAGGGAGACCCCAAAGTGATTTTTCGATTGCTTAAGATCCAGGACAAAGCAGTGCATTTCAGGAATTCCCCTCCCCCCAGATGTCAATTTTGCCTTTGAAATCCCAGTAATGTTGGGGAAATGTCCAGAAATATGGCAGCCTTATGCTTGCCTATTTGCAGGGGGGAATCAGTGGAAGCAAAATGAGTCACCCACCTCATTCCTCTTCACAAATCTCCCTGCATTGGTTTTGCAGAGGAAATGCAGGATTGTAATAGCCCTGCCTCTCCTTGTGGGATGCCAACTGCTCCTCAGCAGAAAAGTTGGATCCTTCCTGCCTTCTCTACAGGGGGAATTTCCAGACAATTTGTGGAGCACTCATTCCAACCAGGTACTGCGAACATGACGTCGTCATGCTAGTTTTCTGTGCGTCCAACCTTTCCTTGCTTGCCTCAGCTCTTTTCTTGCAACCTGGCTGCTTTCTGCATTTACCTTTTACAGTTGCAGTTTTATAGTTCCAGTTTCTTTCAGATTTTTTCTTTTTGCAAAACGTAATTATTCAGCTGCTACTCTGGCACAAGCTGCTCTTGAAGGTTGTCTCAATACACTTCCCCTGAACAAGCGGGTATGCAGCTGGGGGGGGGGATTTGCAGAAAAAGGGACAAGCTCCTTGCAGCCTTGCCTGCCTCATGGTTTGTCACATCTCATTGGGGATGGTGCCGTCACAACAACTCACCAAGCGGTGATTTGTAGCAAAGTGAGCAGGGCCCTGTCTCTGCCGGTGAGTTCCATGCACTCACTTTCCATCCTTTGGCCCATATTTAGTGTGCTGTGCCATGGTTACCAGATGGCCTGTGGGCAACAGGCTTCCCTTGTAAGACGGACAAGGGGTGGTTGGAGGAAAAAGGGTGGCAAGTTTGCAACAAAGTGAGATGTTGATGTTCAGAGCAAAACACCTGGGGAGCTTGGAGGAAGTTAAGAATGATTTGACCCAAAGTCTTGAGCCAGTTCTCTCTCCCTCTTTCTTTAAAAATATATCTAAAACTTTCTTTCTTTCTTTCTTCCTTCCTTCCTTCCTTCCTTCCTTCCTTCCTTCCTTCCTTCCTTCCTTCCTTCCTTCCTTCCTTCCTTCCTTCCTTCCTTCCTTCCTTCCTTCCTTCCTTCCTCCCCCCCTTCTTTCACAAAATTTCTTTGCCATGTCTTCTTATCCTACAGTGTTATTCACATGTAAGATATATTTGGGGCAGAAGTAGGGTTGCCAGACTCAATAGTGGACAGGACTTCTGTGCCTTTAATTGCCCTGCTCTCATTTTGAGTCTGGAAACCTTAAAGAGAAACCAACAGACCCTTTGCTTGGAAATTAAACAAAGGGTCTGCTGGTTTCTCTTTAAGGTTTCGAGACTCAAAAGAGAGCAGGGCAATTAAAGGCACAGAAGTCCTGTCCGCTATTGAGCCTGGCAACCCTAGCCAGAAGCCATGAAAGCAGCACACACCAGGATTAAAATTATAGATATATATTTAAGCAATATAGTAAATGCACAAAATAAGCAAACCCATAGATGGCAATAGCATCAGCCCCCGAAATCAGGAATGATAAGTCGTTAAGCCAGTAATGACCAATCTTGGCCCTCCAGCTGTTTTGGGACTACAACTCCCATCATCCCAGTGGTCAGGGATGATGGGAATTGTAGTCCCAAAACAGCTGGAGGGCCAAGTTTGGCCATCACTGTGTTAAGCAAAGACCAAAAAGAGCAAATAGGGCAAGACAAAGAGAGAGAGAAGTCCCTAAGCACTGCTGAAAGTTCAACAGTGAAGAATTATCTTATTCGTTTGTCAGAATAAGAAAGATACGGATGAACCTCTGTGGGAAAAGAGTTTAGCAGCCCATCTCTATCTCAATAGAGATTCACCACAGAAATAGGAAGAATGCCGGTATCAACAGTTCCATTTTCTGTTGTTTTTGATCGCTTGATGTAGTTCTTGCTAAATCAGAGGAGAGAGAAGAGAGGTCTGGATTTAGGTAGGCTGGTCTTAGCCCCCTTTTCATGGTCAGAGCACTTCCGGGTGAAGTTTGGACTTTGGGTAGTAGCCTCGCCTTAGCTGCCTCACCTCAAAATGGATATTGTAGAGTTGGGAAAGGTTCAGAAAGGGGCATGCAAAATGGTCAAGGGGGCAGGTAGAGAGACTCCCCTGTAAAGAAAGGTTGCAAAACTTGGGTCTTCTTTTGAGAAAAGGTACAATATGATAGAAGTTTATAAAATGATGCATGGCCTGTAGAAAGAAGGTAGGAAAAATGTTTTTTTCTCTCTCTCTCCTAATACGAGAACCTGTGGACAACCTATGAAGCTGAGTGTTTGACGATTCAGGACAGAGAAGGGAAAGTCCAAATATATAAAAGGATGTCATATAGAAGAGGGAGAAAGGTTGTTTTCTGCTGCTCCAGAGAAGCGGACACGGAGCAATGGATTCAAGCTACAAGAAAGAAGATTCCACCTAAACATTAGGAAAAACTTCCTGACAGTAAGAGCTGTTCGGCAGTGGAATTTGCTGCCAAGAAGTGTGGTGGAGTCTCCTTCTTTGGAGGTCTTTAGGCAGAGGCTTGACAGGCCTATGTCAAGAATGCTTTGATGGTGTTTCCTGCTTGGCAGGGGGTTGGACTGGATGGCCCTTCTGGTCTCTTCCAACTCTATGATTCTATGATTCCTTTTTTGGGGGGGGGGACCCCTTGGAAACTCACTGCTGCTAGGCAGAGTAGGGGGTGGCAGCTAACGTTTGTCACAACAGTCCACGCAAAATTCAGGTGCTCAGAAGCTTGCATGGTCTGCCTGTATGCTACCAGGCCAAGATTGTGCATTAATTTACACAGCCCTTAACAACTTGGTTCCAGGATAACCCTTTTATCCCTTCTTGATTACTGAGGTCTTCTGGGGAGTTGCTGTCAGTGGTCTCAGTGGATCAGATGCACAGCTTGGCAAGAAGAAGAAGAAGAAGAAGAAGAAGAAGAAGAAGAAGAAGAAGAAGAAGAAGAAGAAGAAGAAGAAGAAGAAGAAGAAGAAGAAGAAGAAGAAGAAGACGACGACTGTTGTTGGCCCAGCTTCATGGAACTCCCTTCCAATTGAGGCCACCCAGGCCTCTTCCCCATTCAACCTCTGGCATTTACACCAAAGGCTTCTTTTTTATTCCCAGCAGGCTTTTAAACCGAAATCCGATTCCTTTTCTGCATGCAAAGCTATGGCTCTTCCATTGGCCATGCCATGCAAAATTCCTGCAAGGGAGATGTAATGGCCGGCCTGCGTCTCAGCTCAGCACTTTCTGGAGAGCGGGCCGACTCGGTGGGATGAGAAAGGCCCACAATAGAGGCTCATGACGGACAGCCTGGGGAATGTGACGCGATCAAAACAAACGGGATTATTTATGACCCCCTCCTGCCTTTCTCTTGCCACTTGCCGAGCCCGGCAGCTGCTGCCCTTGACTGACAGATGGCGCCTCTATGAAGCCACCTCCTTTCCTCCTCGTCTTTCACTGTGTCTTCCCCAAATGACCCTTCCTGCGGGTGGGGAGAGAAAGAGCGGCCTTCTTGGCACTGGAGCTAATGGACCGATTATACGGCCATTTAGGAGGGTCCGGCTGCCCTCAGAATCCATTTTTAATGGCTCTGCCCTTTTCTTTACAAGCTCATTAAAGTGCCCAGGAGTCTGTTGCGGCAGCAAAGGATGGTGGTGATTGGTACCTGTCCGCCTGGCGAAGGCAAGCTATGCTCTTTTGCCTGCAGTGCTCCCTGTTTGGTTGACACCTCAAGAACATCATCCCAGCATTGCAGGGGGTGGACTAGATGACCCTCGGGGGTTATTTCCATCTCTTCTGTACTACGACTCTATGATAAGAGGAGCAGGCCTGGATCAGGCCAATGGCCCATCTATTCTAGCCCCCTGCCTTCACAGTGGCCAACCAGATGGCCATTATGGGAATCCTGCAAGCACAAGAGCAACACTCTCTCCTCCTGTGGTTTCATAGAACTGTAGAGTTGGAAGGTACCCCAAGGGTCATCTAGTCCAACCCCCTGCAATGGAGAAATCTCAACTAAAGCATCCATGACAGATGTTTCCAGCAACTGGTGTTCAGAAGCATTTCTGCTTCCAACTATGGTGACAGACCATAACCATCCTGGCTAGGAGCCATCGATGGCCCTCTCCTCCTTTATGAATTTGTCCCGGCCCCTTTTAAAGCCATCTCGTTCGGTGGCCATCACTGCCTCCTGTGGCAGGGAGTTCCATAGTGTCGGTTTGCATTTCTTAGTACAGAAAGTATTGATCTGATGGGTCGAGATCTTTCCTGTTCTGATTGATTCAAGAGGGTTCTAGAAGGTTTTCTTTCTATGTGAAAGAAACAGGCAGAAGGTTCTTGTTTGGGTTATTTCTTCTGGGAAGCTGAGTGCAGCTGGTTTAAACTGGTTCTGTTATCTTTCTGTCAAGGTCGTGCTGACTACAGAAGTCAGGCCAGGAGGAGCCTGGGTCTCACTCACTCACTTTCTCTTTCTGTCTCCTTGTTCTGTTGTTCTGATCTGTATGCTTAGTGTTAAGGTTTAGTCTTATTATAAGTATTGTAAGCTGCAACTGGATTTCTTATGGACTGTGCCAATCCTGACCTGTGACCATTATGCTCATTTGCCTTCAGTAAAGCTCTGCTGGATGAAGCACAATTGGCTCTGGTCTAATTTTTGGAAACCCTGCTATGTGTTTAAGTTTTTTCCTCCTCCAGCGCTGGCGCAACACCAAGTTCAACTGCAGGAAGAAATCACTTCTTTTATTCGTCCTGAATCTTCCACCATTCAGCTTTGTTAGGCTGCCCATGCCTTCTAGTGTCTCAGCGCCTGACCTGATTTAAGAACATTAAAATGCTGCTTTGTACCAATTCAGCTAGTTCTGTATTGTCTGCACTGGCTGGCAGCAGCAGATTTGCAGGGGTTCAGGCAGAGAGCCTCCTTTCCCAGTCCTGCTTGGACTGTCTTCCCCCTGCTTCTCAAGCAGCTGGCTGATTTACCTTCTCGTTCAGCCTGCAAGCGAGCGTTAATGCGTGATAAGTGCAGATTAGCATATGCAAACGATCTCTCTCCTTTGCTAGCTGCAGGAGTGTTCCTGTTGCCTCTCTGCAGCCTCCGCGACCTCTAGGCGCGCATAAGGACACATGATGCGCAGCTCTCTCTAAGAGAGACTGCATTCCAGGGCTCCAAGACAAGAGTGGTAGAATTACCCAGAGGACGGACTTGGGGGGTTTTTGAAGCAAGAGATCTCATTACAGCACAAGATCCTGCCACTCCAGAGAGGCAGGGACACACCGCAACTGGTCTCGGGCAAGTTCCAACAGCTAGGGAACCATAATGGATCGATTAATGCAATAACAATAATGCTTACTTATTTATTTATTCTAAATTTTATTGACAACCTTCTCAATATATAAATCAAGGCACTCCTATTTCCTGGGCAGATGTAGACGGTGAATATTGAGCGTTCAGTTCCGAAGCGCAGGGAATAAAATCACACCAGATGGCATCGTTTTATTTGTTTCATATTTATTTCACAGAATTTATACACTGCTTGACGGTAAGAGAGAATTTAAAAAGAACCTCAAGGCTGTTTACAAAGAGAATAAAATGATGAAATTGTCAGTAAAAACAGCTCTTTAAAACACGCCAAAGTTCAAGATAACAAAAACTTGCATCCACTTTCTAAGCATCTGAAAAGGCTTGCCTAAACAAAAAACAAAACAAAAATAGTTTTAGCAGAGTACAGTGAAGGATCCTGCCTGCCTGGCATCAATAGGCAGGGAGTTCCAGAGTGTAAGGTCTGCCACACAAAAAGATTGAGTTCTTACAGATGCTGACCAGGTCTTATATGGCACCTGTAGGTAGGTGTATGCTTGTGAAACATGGACCACTTATGAACGTCATCTCCAACTCCTCGAAAGATTCCATCAACGGGGTCTCCAAAAATTTTTACACATCACTTGGGAAGACAGGTGAATTAATGCCAGTGTATTGGAAGAAGCAAAGATCACCAGTGTCGAAGCAAGGATTCTTCAACATCAACTTCATTGGACTGGACATGTTGTGCAGATGCCTGATGATCGTCTTCCAAAGCAACTACTCTATTCCCAACTTAAAAATGGAAAGTGTAATGCTGTTGGTCAACAAAAGAGGTTTAAAGAATGTCTTAAGGCAATTTTTTAAAAAATGTAGTATAAACACCAACAACTGGAAAACATTGGCCTGCGAGCGCTTCAGTTGGAGAACAGCCATTATCAAAGGTGTCATGGGCTTTGAAGACACTCAAACTCAGGACGCAAAGGAGAAACGTGCTCAGAGGAAGGCACGCTTGGCAAACCCTCACCATGATCAACTCTCGCCTGGAAACTGATGTCCCCACTGTGGAAGGACGTGTGGATCCAGAATTGGCCTCCACAGTCCCTTATGGACTCATTGTTAGGACCATGTTTATGGAGGACAATCTTACTTGGCTCCGAGGGATCAGCAAAGAAGAAGAGGAAGAAGCCAGTTCTGCTAGTTGAAGTGCTGAAGTGAGCAGATGTGGGGAAAGGCAATCTCGTAGATAAACTGGTTCTCAGTTGCTAACACCTTTATATACTAATACTGTGGTACCTTGGTTTAAGTACACAAGTGGTTCCAGAAGACTGTACTTAACCTGAAGCGTACTTAACCTGCAGTGAACTTTCCCATTGAAAGTAATGGCAAGTGGATTAATCCGTTCCAGACGGGTCCACGGCGTACTCAACCTGAAGCATACTTAACCCGAAGTATGAGTGTAATTGGTTCTGGAAGTCTGTACTTAACCTGAAGCGTACTTAACCTGAAGCGAACTTTCCCATTGAAAGTAATGGAACGTGGATTAATCTGCTCCAGATGGTCCGTGGAGTACTTAAACTGAAAATACTCAAACTGAAGCGTACTTAAACCGAGGTATAAACTGTAGTAACACCTTGAACATGGCTCGGTTAATATTCCTCATAATCACAATCATAACTGTCTAATGTCTATGCTTTTTGCAATCCTGCCTAATACTTTTAATGATAACCTGTACTGCGTTAGAATAAGCCTGGTGTATTAAGATATTGGTGATTTCTTTTTAAATTTAAAGATATTTCAAGCCTATAACCTTCCTCAATGAGCCATTTCTCTCTAGCTGAAACCAGCCAGAAGATTTTATCCTGAACTATCTATTTTTTCCTCCTTATCGTTATTTTTTCTGCTTTTAAGTGTATGCTGCCTTGGACATCCTTTTTGAGGAAAAGTGGAGTAAAAGTGGTTCAAAATAACCAATCGATTAATACACTTAACAACTGAAGAAAGAGATAAGGAAAAAAACAACAATGGTAATCTAAAAAAATAAGAATATTTTGAATAGAATGTATTTTGCTGCCCTGCGGTCCTTTTCGAGGAAGGGTGGGATATAAATTCAGCAAGTAAAATATATCTTTAAAAGAACAGAGATCTAGAAAAGATCCACATAAGAAACTTATGCAAACTTCCTGATGTAAAGACAAGCCCTTGGTTTGCCTGTCTGTTGCTGGAGAGACACCTCAGTTTTTCACAATATTAAACAAGGAGATATTCCCAACTATCTTTGAGCATATGTGACTACCTTAGTCTGCAGTAGTTGGACTGCTGGCCAATCCATCTGACTGCTGAAACTGCCAGTAGATGTCCAGTAGTATGGACAGCCTGTCTCCTTTCAGTCTCCTCTTTCCCAGGCTAAGATGTTGTTGTTGTTTCATTTCTATACCGCTTTATATTTTTAAGAAAAATCTCAAAGCAGTTTACAGCACATTAAAACATCAATAAAACATCAATAAAACAACCTGGAGAAAATCAAATATACAGTATATACAGTCAAAGCAACATAATAAACTAAAATAATTAAAAAAACTAAAATATTATCCCAAAGATTTCAAAAGAAAACATTACGAAGGAGGTCAACTACAGAATACACACTCCACAAAGTGAAACATTTTTTTTAAAAAAAAAACATGTGTAGCTCCTTCAACCATTCCTCATAAGGCTTAGTTTCTAGACCCTTGATCATCTCGGTCGCCCTCCTCTGCACACCTTCCAGATTGTCAATATCCTTCTTAAAATGTGGTGCCCAGAACTGGACACAGTATTCCAGGTGGGATTTGACCACGGCAGAATAGAGTGGTACAGTGGTGCCTCGCAAGACGAATTTAATTTGTTCCGCGAGTCAATTCGTTTTGCGAAAAATTCATCTTGTGAATCACGGTTTCCCATAGGAATGCATTGAAATTTCTTTTTTTGCCCATAGGAACGCATTAATTAAAGTTCAATGCATTCCTATGGGAAACCGTGATTCGCAAGATGAATTTTTCGCAAAACGAATTCGTCTTGCGAGTCACCATCAGATCGCAAGACACATTCGTGTTGCGAAAAATACGTCTTACAGGGCATTCGTCTTGCGAGGTACCACTGTACTATTACACCCCTTGATATGGACACTAGACTTCTGTTGATTCAGCCTAGAATCGTGTTAGCTTTTTTTGCTGCTGAATCACACCATTGACTCATGTTAAGATTGTGGCCCACAAAGACCCCTAGATCCCTTTCACATGTTTAAGCCAGGTGTTCCCCATCATATTCTCCACATCATTTCACAGATTTTTTAAAAAATGATTCTGAACGTTCATTTAGTGAGAATTTCTCTATGCTTGTAAGCATTCTTTTTTCTGAACGCACATATTTTCCCACAACCATTTCCCACAATAGAAATTTTTTTTGCATTAATATGTGCCTTTATATGCACTCTCTACCCTAGAATATGCATATTTGTACACTTTGATCGAGAATTGCATTGCAAAATTCAGAGGAGAGCGAACTTGGAAGGCTGGCTGTTATTTTAGGAGAGTGTGAATTGGGTAGTTTAAATGCAAACTGAATGAAATTTCTTTTTCATCCCTACAGTGGAGGAATAGTTGGCAAGGGAAGGGTTGGAGCAATGCGATGAAAAGCAGGGAAGCCATCAAGGGGGGAAGAAGAAGAAGGTGGTGTTGAGAGAAGAGAACTTTGATGGAATAATATTGACTGACTGTCACTTCGATGATGGAGTCAGCTTGTTTCCTGCAACTTCAGAGGGCAGAAGCCAAATCAATGGATTGAAGTTACAAGAAAGAAGAATCTGACTAAACATTAGGAAGAACTTCCTGAGGGTAATAGTTGTTAAACAGTGCAATGGACCAGCTCAGACAGTGGCAGATTCCTGGAGATTTTCCCTGGAGATTTTCAAACAGAGGTTGGATGGCCATCTGTCATGGATGCTTTAACTGAGATTCCTGCATTGCAGTGCGTTGGACTAGATGACTCTTGGGAGGCCCCTTCTAACTCAATGATTCTATGATCCCCTACCCCCAAAAAATGAACTCAGTTGCAAGAGATACAACTAAGGGATGGGAGCCTCTGGACTAATGGATGAACCTTTCCTCCTCCACCACCACAGCTGCTAGCTAGGAGGACAATAGCCCGAGTTGTGTGGGAGCTGAGTTGGAGGTGAGCTGCAAGCAGGAGATGCAGAGACCCGCTTGCTCTGTGCTGGATCCAAAGCTTGCTGGAGAAGCAAGATCTGCTGAGTGTCAATGCAAGATCTGAGGTGCCACCACCTTGTACTCAGGGGGGATTGTTGTTGTTGTTGTTGTTTAGTCGTTTAGTCGTGTCCGACTCTTCGTGACGCCCATGGACCATAGCACGCCAGGCACTCCTGTCTTCCACTGCCTCCCGCAGTTTGGTCAGACTCATGTTCGTAGCTTCGAGAACACTGTCCAACCATCTCGTCCTCTGTCGTCCCCTTCTCCTAGTGCCCTCAATCTTTCCCAACACCAGGGTCTTTCCCAAGGATTCTTCTCTTCTCATGAGGTGGCCAAAGTATTGGAGCCTCAGCTTCACGATCTGTCCTTCCAGGGTGTACTCAGGGCTGATTTCCTTAAGAATGGATAGGTTTGATCTTCTTGCAGTCCATGGGACTCTCAAGAGTCTCCTCCAGCACCATAATTCAAAAAATAGCAAAATGAAGTTTTTCATTGAAGGCTTTTAAGCAGATGTTGGGATGCAATGGAGTCATTTGTTCAGTTCTGGGTAACCAAGATGATCAACCCTTTGGAAACCAAGGTTTGTGAGGAGTGGTTGAGGGAGCTGGAGAGGTTTTTGGCTGGAAAAGAGGAGACTGAGTGGAGCTAGGATAGCCATCTTCAAAGATCTCAAGGGCTGTCACTTGGAAGAGGGAGCAAGCGTGTTTTTCCTGCTCTGTAGGGTAGGACTCGAACCCGTGGCTTCAAGTTACAAAATAGGAGACTCTGACTAACGCCATCAGTGGAACAGACTCTCTTGGAGGGTAGTGGACTCTCCCTCATTGGAGGTTTTTAAGCAGAAGTCGGATGGCCACCTGCCAGCGATTCTCTAGCTGTGGTTGCAGGGAGCTGAACTAGATGACCCTTGGGTGTCCCTTCCAGTCCTGCAGTTCTATGTTTTGATGAACAGACAGTCCTTCAAACAGAGGGCTGTAGAGCAGGGTGCACATAGTCGCCCTTTCTGGCATCTCTAAGACCATTTGATGCTGTCACTGGGCATCTGAAGGGGACAAGAGGCTTCTGGGGGGCCTGATTGAGGCCCCTTTGTGGTCCACATTGAAATCAGCCAACATGAAGTGGGTCCAGTTAAGCTGCAGAGGTCAGAGCCCCCTCTGCTTTGGAGCTGGTGCCATATGAGGAAAGGAGAAGCCACTACAGTTACATTCCTCGTGTCGCTGGGATCATAACTCTGCGTTTACTAGATGGGATATTTTTGTAAAAGTATCCAGTGACCAAAGCGAAAGGGTCACCCTTCCTAGGGTTACTCGAGGCAGGATGGGGCTCCGAGATGCAGTATCCAAGCATCTCTGCTCGCTGCTTGAGTCTTGATTGGCCACGGGGACCTCCTCAAGGCCCAATCAGTGAGCGGGCCGCTGGGGTGGGTGGGGGAAGTCAGCAGTAAGCAATATCTCATATCAAATATGAGACGTGGAGGAGTTTAGGTCATCGGTGTATTTCAGAAGTAAGCGACCAAACGAGAAAGGTTTCGTTCCCTCCAAAGCATGTTGCTGAGCCAGCTCCCAAAGCATAAGGACACCATCTTTTTAAAGATTCCTGTGTAATGCAAGCCTAAAATAAGCTCTGCCTTCAGCGTGCCTCTTGCGTTGAGTCACCCAGGGTGGGGGTGAAGAAGACAATAACACTGGGGTGGTACCTGAAAAGGTCTGTTAGAACAAGGGGACCAGGCACTTAGTGGAGAAGGAGGCAGAGCACAGGATCCCCCCCCCAAATAAAAACACATAAGGAAAGCCATGCTGGATCCCCTTTGAATGGGTGAAGGTTTGGGCTGGTGACAGGAAGGGACAGATAGATGCATTCCTGCTCTCCATCCACCATCCCCACCACCAACTGTCCAAGCTTGACGCAGATCACAGAATCAGATATGGGCAGATGATCATTCCCTGTCCTATGGTGTTTTTTTAAAAAAAGAAAAGGTAAAGGACCCCTGGATGGTTAAATCGAGCCAAAGGTGACTATGAGATTGCGGCGCTCATCTCGCTTTCAGGCCGAGGGAGCCGGCGTTCGTCCACAGACAGCTTTCCAGGTCATGTGGCCAGCAGGGCTAAACCGCTTCTGGCGCAAAGGAAACACCGTGACAGAAGCCAGAGCACACGGAAATGTCGTTTACCTTCCCGCCGCAGTGGTACCTATTTATCTACCTGCACTGGTGTGCTTTCGAAGTGCTAGGTTGGCAGAAGCTGGACTAGAGCAACAGGAGCTCACCACTGTCACGGGGATTCGAACCGCCAACCTTCCAATCAGCAAGCCCAAGGGGCTCAGTGGTTTAGACCACAACGCCATCCACGTCCCTGTGCTCCAAACCACTTTGCCTCCATGTCCTATATCATGCAATCTTAACATAAATCCTGGGGAACAGTGGAAGAGAGACTGAAATTTCATCCTCCTTCCCTTTGGGTCATGGAAGTGCAATTCAGCCGTCACCAGATGTTTTGGACTCCATTTCTGCTGGGACTACAACATCTGGCAGGCACCAGGTTGGCGAAGGCTGGAGTAATTAAATAATGGGATTTCTCGCTCGGAAGCAGTTAATAAGTTGGCGAGTCTCACAAAAGTGCCACGAAACTGTTTGAAAGATACAGAAGCCCCTCTCCTCGCTTTGAGGGTAATGACGCTTCTTCGGGATCAATGACTCATAATATATCCTTGTGCCTCGCATGAGATGAGGAGAGAGAGGTTATGGAATCTCTGCTGGAGATAAGGTTGGACAGCTGCCTGTTAAGGAGGTGTCCTTGGGGAGGAGCTTCTGTCATCGAGAGCCATCACAGGAACAGATGGAAGAGAGTCCTCCACGTAGCACAGAGCTAACCTGTGGAACTCCCTCCCGCAGGAGGGCGTGATGGCCACCCACCTGGATGTCTTTCAAAGAGGAGCAGACAAATTCATGGGGAAGAGTGTGAGCAATGGCTACTAGCCAGGATGGCTCTGCCCTGCCAGAGGCAGCAACACTTCTGAAACCACCGGAGGGAAGAGCTGCTCTTGGGCTCGAATCCCACTTGAGGGTTCCCCACTGGGGCATCTGGTTGTCCGCTGTGAGAACAGAATGCTGGACTAGATGGGCCTTTGGCCTGATCCAGCAGCTTCCTCGTGTGTTCTGTTCCTGAACCCACCAAATATGGTCCAATCAAAAGTTATTGTGGTTTCCGTGTCATATCTCAGACCAAGCCATCCGGTAGAGTTGGTTAAACAGGCCCTTCCGGGATGTTCTGCTATCACATCTCCGTTGGTTTCACAACTTTCCCTTTGCTTATTTGGCTCCAGGAGATGTACCAAAGTGAACTTTACCCCAGTTATTTTCCCCCACTTCAATTTCCAACCTTCTTACAACATCCTTCAGCATTTGCATCCCGTGACTCACCTTCCAATACGTATATGAGTTCTGAGGAAACAAACAATGGAAAGGGATTTGCCAGCCTCTGGAAACGTAATGATCTGTTACTCAACACAAGGTGTGTCAACGCCTCGGCCTCCCTTCCAGGCTCCTTTGGTCGGGAAGGAAGGAACTCTGCTGCTGGATCCTGACTTCAGGGGGAGAACGGTTGCAAAAGTCAAGAGAAAGAGTTTCAGTTGTCCCCTGCATCTCACCCTGACTATGAAATACCCATCCCTTGTGAACACAGCTCAGTTGGTTCGCGCGTGGTGCTGAGAATGCCAAGGTTGCAGGTTTGATCCCTGCATGGAATAGATGCATATTCCTGCACTGCAGGGGGTTGGATTATTATTATTATTGAATTTATATATTGCCTTACATCCAGAGATCTCAGGGAGGTTCACAGAAAATATCATAATACATAAAATCAAAACAATAATCCAATAACACCCCTCTCGCCCCAAAAAAAGAGCCACAAAAAGGGCATAGGATGTAAATTGGATCAACCAAAGGCCCGGTTAAAAAGGAACAGTTTTGCCTGGTGCCTATAATGAAGGTGCCAGGTGAACTTCCCTGGGGAGAGCATTCCACAGACAGGGAGCCACCGCAGAGAAGACCCTGTTCTCGTGTTGCCACCCTCTGGACCTCTCAAGGAGGAGGCACACAAAGGAGGCCTCAGAAGATGATCTCTGGGTCCGGGTAGGTTCATATGGGAAGAGGCAGCCCTTGAGGTCTTGCCGTCCTGAGCCATTTAAGGCTTTATAGGTCAAAACCAGCACTTTGAATTGGGCCCAGAAACTAATCGGTAGCCAGTGCAGTTGGACCAGGATTGGTGGAATAGGCTCAAACCGTCTTGCTTCAGTGAGCAACCTGGCCACAGAATTATTATTATTATTATTATTATTATTATTATTATTATTATTATTATTATTAAGTTTCCAAACCATCTTCAGAGGCAGCCCTATGTATAACACATTGCAGTAATCCTCGATGATCCTCAGGGCCTCTTCCAACTCTTTGATTTCATAAGAACACGAGAAGACCCTGCTGGATCAGTCCAATTTCCATCTAGTCCAGCTAGCATCCTGTTCTCACAGTGGCCAACCAGAGATGCCCACGAGAAACCAGCAAGCAGGATCCAAGCACGAGAGCTCTCGCCCCTGAGAGTGGAATTATTGGTGGCTGGTGGTCATCACTGCCTTTTATGGAAGTGAATACCATAGTTGGGGGGGTGTCCTCCAGCTCTCTGGAACAGTTTTGAGGATGGCACAGGGGAGAGGATGCAAGAGGGAAGTCCTAATGTACTAGCAGGAATCCTTGGCCTGTCTCCCACTAGCACGACGATTTATAGCTCACTGTGTTTGAGTCTGTCAACCGCCTTGTGATATTTTATATGGAAGCGTGGTCGATAAATACCTAAATAAACTAAGTAAAAAGTAAGATAAGGATGGGCTCTTGCAACTGGTGCATCTACCAAAAAGTAAGCGTCATGTGGGGGCATGACGCAATGACCGCAGTGCAAGAGAGGCAGGGCCAAAGCATGCACATTGCAGAATATCGTTAAAATGTGGAACTCCCTCCTGCAGGAGGAAGCGGTGGCCACCAATTTGGATGGCTTTAAAAGAGGATTAGACAAATTCATGGAGGAGGAGAGGGCTTTTGATGAAAAACTAGCCAGGATGGCTGTGCTCTGCCTCCACAGTAATGCTTCTGAGCAGGAAGGGAGTGGGTTCTTGTGCTCAGATCCTTGCACATTTCCTTGCAGGTTTCTGAAAGGCACCTGTTTGGCCCCCTGTGAGAACAGGATGCTGGACTAGATGGGCCATTGGCCTGATCCGGCAGGCTCCTCTCATCTTCTTAAATCAGAGCAGAAAGAGCACAGAGATTCTTGTGCATTGCAGATTTGTAAAAGTAAATTTACCAGGACCTTTCGCTGGTGCCATAGGAGGTACCAGCAAGTCCACTGTCAATCATGGGTGCCACATTGATGACCCCCTGTGCCAGCACAAACATTTCAAGATCTTCCAGCAAAAAATAAGGAATTCCGACAGTGAGAGCAGTTTGATGGTGGAACAAACTCCCTTGAGAGGTTGTGGACTCTCCTTCCTTGGAGGTTTTTAAGCAGAGGTTGGATGGTCACCTGCCAGGGAGATTCCTGCATTGCAGGGGGTTGGACTGGATGACCATCGGGATCCCTTCCAACTCTTCGGTTCTATGATTCAGTAATTCTATGAACATCCTCTTGCTCACAGAAACACCTGGCGAGACCCTGCTCAGAACACACCTGGAGACTCTATCCAGTTCGGAGCTCCATTTAAGAAGGCTCTTGACAAGCTGGAAGGTGTGCAGAGGAGGGTGACCAAGATGACCAAAGGTCTGGAAACCAAGCCTGATGAGGAACGCTTGAAGGAGCTGGGTATGTTTAGCCTGGAGAAAAGAGGAGACTGAGAGGCGACATGAGAGCCATCCGCAAATATCTGATGGGCTGAGCCATGGAAGAGGAGGCAAGCTTGTTTTCTGCGGCTCCAGAGGGTAGGATCTGAACCAATGGATTAAAACAAGAAGTAGGTGGATTCTGACTAAAGATTATGAAGAACCTTCTGACTGTGAGAGCTGTTTGGTGGTGGAACAGACTCCCTTGAGATGTCGTGAACTCTCTTTCCTTGGAGGTTTTTAAGCAGAGGTTGGATGGCCCTCTGTCATGGATGCTTTAGCTGAGTTCCCTCCATTGCAGGGGGTTGGGCTAGATGACTCTCGGGGTCCCTTCCATCTCTACAATTCTCTGATTCTAGGGTGCCTGTGAACTACACATACCATTGGGGTTTCAGCGAGAGCGCCGAACGACACTGCCTCCACGTTGCACAATGGAAGCTGCGGGCATCTCGCCGTGTTTTGAATGCTGGCCCTGCCTTCATTGTCCAGATACAAGGATACAAGGGATCTCAGAGAGAGGAAATTGACCTCCACCTCAGCCTGAGGCCTTGGAGAGCTGTCACCAGCTGGAGCAGGCACCGCTGGCCTTGGTGAAGCAAGCAGCTGACGGAGCCCAGCGCAGCTGCACCTTTCATTGCTGCAATCCGGCCTTTGTAAATCAAGATAATCGGTGAGGGACAGCAAGAGCATCATCTTGATAAGCAACACCGAGCAGATGCTCCGAGAGCCGGCCGAGGCATTTGGGTCTTGGTTCAAAAGGCCAATTTCAGCATTTCCCCCTCGAGGAAAATTGCAGCTGCTCTTGTGGCAGCGGTGGCATTGCCATTGTAACCACAGCGGGGAAGAAAGAGATCGCCCCACAGCCCTGACCCACACACAGCCCTGATCCATATCTGCACTCCCGCAGCCGCAAAGAAAGAAACTAAAGCGAGATGGTGAAGGGAGTCAGAGAAGAGAAGGCTGAGAGCTGTCTTCCTATATCTGAAATGCTGTCACATGGAAGATGGAGCAAGCTTCTTTCCTGTTTCAAGGAGGATTGGATTTTTATTTTATTTTTGCAGAATATATAAAGAGTTGTTGTAAATATGTTAAAATGCAAGTAGGATTTGAATAGTGAGCAGCAGTAAAATAAGCATTGGGGATTAATGTGGAGAAGATAGGGTATAGAATGACTATAATATGCAGCAGTATGAGAAATTATGGGGAAACCAAGGAAGTGTGGAGGGGAAGTCAAATGTTAATTGAAAACTATGAAGATGTATTAAACCTGCAAGCTTTTGAAATTTATAAATAAAATGCAGAGCAAACAAACGAATGAGATTAGAAAGAACTTTCTGAGTGTTAAGATAACACTCTTGGAAGGTGGTGGACTCTCCTTCCTTGGAAGTTTTTAAGCTATCTGTTAGGGATTCTTGGCTGTGATTCCCACATTGCAGGGGGTTCGACTAGATGACCCTGGGGATCCCTTCTTTTCCAACTCCAGAATCCTATGAAAACACAGGCTCTTCAGCACAAAACACACCCAGTTGTTCCCTGTAGCTTGGTTTTCATTCACCGCTTTACTGGACTGGATGAACTGAGATATATAAGCAGAAGGGAATGTTTGTTGCAAGTGTTCTAAATTTCTTTGCCTTCTCCCTCTCAGTCCTAATCAACCCTTTTGCTTAATTAAATCTAAAGCCAGAGGAATGGCATGTGACTACGCCCGTGGAGAATTAATTACTTGATTGCATAACCGTTAACGGATTTATATCTCCCGTTCTGCCTCTTCTTATTTCCTTGGGAAACTGGCATTCCGTGACTCTCTCCTTTTGTCCCTTTATGATTATCATTCTTCTGTAGGGAGGCGGGCGTCGGTTTGCTCCAGCTGCAGTCTGGATCCACAAAATGCAAAGTGACGCTTCGGACACCGCGTGCAAAACGGCCTGAAACGTAGTGTTGGTGGCCTTTGCTCTGGTTAGCTGTTTGATTAACAAAATGCACGGCTACATCCTCACAGAGAACTAACTGCATAGTGAAGCTTGGACACAGATTTATTCTGCAATTCCTGAGTATAGCAGTTTCTCCCTAGGAAAATCAGCGTAGCTTCCCCCTCCCGACTCTGATGTGCTCCTTGTGCAATAACTTATTTCATAAAATGTATACAGTGCTTTAAAAAAAAAAATCCAAGCACTTTACGAGAAGATAAAACAAGGATATCCCCTTGGGTGTTGCTTATTTTTTCCCCTTCCATTGCATTTCTATCCCACCTTTTTCTTCAAGGAGCTCAGGGTGGTGCAAATGGTTCTCTTCCACCCCATTTAATCCCCACAACAACCCAGTGGGGTAATTTAGGCTGAGAGGCCTAAATCTCAGCTAGTCTCAGCTTTCTAAGCATCTAAACAGGCTTATCAAAGCAAACATTAGCAGGCATCGGAAAGCGTACAGCGAAGACACCTGCCTGATGTCAATCGGGAGGGAATTCCAAAGAGCAGGTGCTGCCATACTAAAATACCGATTTCTTACAAATGTGGGGTGCGTTAACATGGCCAACTTTCTGCAACACAACTACACTATAGGAATTCTGGTTAAGTTCAGCGATGCTTCTGTGCATGCAATCCTGGTGTCAACGTTTGGGGACTTGGAGAGTATTCAGGTTTTTCGCCAGCTAGATGGAGGGGGTGGGTGTCCGTTGTCATTTTGGGACCTCCCTGCATTATTCCAGAGAGCTCTTTTTAAAGTGTAGTATGCGGTTCTGTGAAGTATGCGGTTGAGACCTGGCTGGCACAGAATGCCATCTTTGTTCTCCATTGCAATCTGCTCTATGCAGGGTGGTCTTTGAAGATGCGCCAAGAATTTCAGCCGTTGCAGCAAGCTGTGAGCAAATGTGCATATTCTTACTTTTGATGCCCTAAACAACTTGGGTTTCCAATTATCTCCTGGAATGCATCCTCCCCTAGGACTTCAGGCCTGGCACTTGAGACCTTCTGATGCAGCCCTGCTCTGGATTCAAGGTTGTTGTTGTTTAGTCGTTTAGTCATGTCCGACTCTTCGTGACCCCATGGACCAGAGCATGCCAGGCACTCCTGTCTTCCACTGCTTCCCGCACTTTGGTCAAACTCATGTTCGTAGCTTCGAGAACACTGTCCAACCATCTCGTCCTCTGTCGTCCCCTTCTCCTAGTGCCCTCAATCTTTCCCAACATCAGGGTCTTTTCCAGGGAGTCTTCTCTTCTCATGAGGTGGCCAAAGTCTTGGAGCCTCAGCTTCAGGATCTGTCCTTCCAGTGAGCACTCAGGGCTGATTTCCTTCAGAATGGAGAGGTTTGATCTTCTTGCAGTCCATGGGACTCTCAAGAGTCTCCTCCAGCACCATAATTCAAAAGCATCAATTCTTCGGCGATCAGCCTTCTTTATGGTCCAGCTCTCGCTTCCATACATCACTACTGGGAAAACCATGGCTTTAACTATACGGACCTTTGTCGGCAAGGTGATGTCTCTGCTTTTTAAGATGCTCTCTAGGTTTGTCATTGCTTTTCTCCCAAGAAGCAGGCGTCTTTTAATTTCGTGACTGCTGTCACCATCTGCAGTGATCAAGGAGCCCAAGAAAGTAAAATCTCTCACTGCCTCCATTTCTTCCCCTTCTATTTGCCAGGAGGTGATGGGACCAGTGGCCATGATCTTGGTTTTTTTGATGTTGAGCTTCAGACCATATTTTGCACTCTCCTCTTTCACCCTCACTAAAAGGTTCTTTAATTCCTCCTCACTTTCTGTCATCAAGGTTGTGTCATCTGCATACCTGAGGTTGTTGATATTTCTTCCGATTCAAGGTTACAGGGAGTTTAGAATCACCCCTGGCACAGGCAGGGCCTTTTCCGGAACAGCCCCGCTGCTACAGAACCCCTTCGGAGAGAGAGGTTCACACATCCTCCTCTCTGCTGGCCTTTCCAAGCCGAGTTAAAAAATGTTTCTTCTTTGGATAGCTATGGAAAATGGACTTTTCCTTTCCCAATTCATAGAATTGTAGAGTTGCGAGGGACCCCAAGCATCTTCTAGCCCAACCTGCTCCTTCTATTGCTTTTCACTATAATATTTCCCAGTCATTTTGCTGGAATTTGGGGTGTTTGTTCTCATTGCTTCCTCTTAGACATTTTTGTTTTCCGCTCCGTAAACCACAATGGTTAATTAAGAGGAAGAGGAAAAAAAGAATAGCGGTCCAGATTGGGATTTATATAGGACCCATCCTATTATCCCGATTCGTTCCAAACTGTTTCTAGCATTGTGCTTTAATCTGTTGCAACCCACTCAGGGACCTCAGGGCAAAAGGCAGGTAGTAAATGAAAACAACAGCAACAATATACAACACCAGAAATTTGGCGAATATACAAGCATAGTGCTGATTGAGAAATACTGCTCTCCCTTCTGAGGATGCATTAACTTCGTCCCTGCATCACTTTAAAACATGGTTAAGGTGCACACAGAAGATGCTGGAGCAAAGGGCTAAAACCACGAGTCCTTTGCTCCTTCTCTTCTCTGCTATCCTGCCCGGAACTAAGCCGTAGTTGGGCTTAGCATTATCTCCAAACTTGGTTTTGTTTCCTCCAAACGGACATAGCTGCCAAGTTATCCCTTTTTTAAAGGGAAATTCCATTATGCTGAATAGGCTTCCTCGCGAGAAAAGGGAAAACTTGGCAGCTATGCAAACGGACCATGAGCATTAAACCTTGTTTTTAACCAGCATGCTGTGCATTCACCTTTAAACCACAGTTAAGCTTAATCTATGGCTTAAGCAGTAGATCCCAAAGCAGGTGGTAGGATTACTTAGGGGGAGGGCAAGAGGCAAGGCAACAGGGCCGGGTGGGGAGCACTGCAGGTGCAAACGGCTATCAGACTGAATCACGTTAATCGGTTTGGTGGAATTAATTGAGCTAAATAGTTTTAATTGGATTTTAAATAAATGTGCAGTTAATTGTTGCTCTTTTGAATTTTATGGTGCTATTATCTTTCTTAGCGAGTTGCGAAACCACTGTTGTGAGCCATGCTTTTTTACAGGGTTGGGGGTACTGGGGGTGAGCTTATGCAACCTAGGAAGCAGGGGCCCAGGAAAAGTTTGGGGACCACTGATTTCATAGAAGTCCTTGAACTGTAGAGTTGGAAGGGACCTCGAGGGTCATCCAGTCCAACCCTCTACAATGCAGGATTTTGCAGCTATCTCATGTGGGGATCGAACCTGCGAACTTGGCACTCTAACCAACCGAGCCAGTTATCGGGATATTTAAGGTGTTGTGCAAAGCAGGCCTTTATCTTCAAATGAGTCTTGACCTGGACCACTTTCAGTCACCCTAAGACAGAGTTTTAAATGAAGATTTAGAAATGTGGGCTTGTCATTGTGCACTGATGAGAGCACTTACCTGTTCTCCCTCTCCATTAAGGGCCCAGAGCTCTTATTGCTTACTCAGTGTCTGGGCTCGGCTGAGGTCACTTGGATGTGAGAAAGTCAACCGGGGCTGAATCCATAACAAGAACAAGAGGTGCTTCTACCGTAGTAGGCTGGCCTTCTAACTTGGGAGAGAAGAAAAGGCATGTCCATCACAACTGATAGGTCCAGACAAGCCCAAGAATGTTAGGAGATTCTGGACAAATAAAAGTATTTCTTCACACGGCACATTGTGGAACTATGGAACTCATTGCCACCAGAGGCAGTGGAGAACACAAACCTGGGTGGCTTTAAAAGAGGATTGGACCAGTTCATGGAAGAGGAGAAGGCTTGGGATGGCTGCTAGCCAAGATGACTCTGCCCAGCCACAGCCTCCAAAGTTGGGGGGGGGGGAGCAATGCTTCTGAATATCAGTTGCTAGAAACTGCAGGAGGGGAGAAGGCTCTGGGGCTTGGATCCTGCTTGCAGGTTTCCCAATAAGGATCATAGAATCATAGAATCATAGAGTTGGAAGAGACCACAAGGGCCATCCAGTCCAACCCCCTGCCAAGCAGGAAACACCATCAAAGCATTCCTGACAGATGGCTGTCAAGCCTCTGCTTAAAGACCTCCAAAGAAGGAGACTCCACCACACTCCTTGGCAGCAAATTCCACTGCCGAACAGCTCTTACTGTCAGGAAGTTCTTCCTAATGTTTAGGTGGAATTTTCTTTCTTGTAGTTTGAATCCGTTGCTCCGTGTCCGCTTCTCTGGAGCAGTAGAAAACAACCTTTCTCCCTCCTCTATATGACATCCTTTTATATATTTGAACATGGCTATCATATCTCCAGGCTAAACATACCCAGCTCCCTAAGCCGTTCCTCATAAGGCATCGTTTCCAGGCCTTTGACCATTTTGGTTGCCCTCTTCTGGACACGTTCCAGCTTGTCAATATCCTTCTTGAACTGTGGTGCCCAGAACTGGACACAGTACTCCAGGTGAGGTCTGACCAGAGGAGAATACAGTGGTACTATTACTTCCCTTGATCTAGATGCTATACTCCTATTGATGCAGCCCAGAATTGCATTGGCTTTTTTAGCTGCTGCATCACACTGCTGACTCATGTCAAGTTTGTGGTCAACCAAGACTCCTAGATCCTTTTCACATGTACTGCTCTCAAGCCAGGTGTCTCCCATCCTATATTTGTGCCTTTCATTTTTTTTGCCCAAGTGTAGTACTTTACATTTCTCCTTGTTAAAATTCATCTTGTTTGCTTTGGCCCAGTTGTCTAATCTGTTAAGGTCATTCTGAAGTGTGATCCATTCTGAAGGATGCCGGACTAGCTGGGCCATTGGCTTGATCCAGCAGGCTCTCCTTTTGCCAGAGACCTTCATGGCCGTGAGTCCTGGAAGACCTGCTCCCTGCCTTGCAGACCTTTTCCACCTGACCTGGGAGGAGGGTGGGGCTCGGACTGACTCTGGCTACAAAAGCAGAGGCTGTTGAACAGGTTTCGTTGGGGGCTTTTGTTGCTGCTCGTTTCACACCTGATTTCTGTGGAAACTGTTCAGTTTGGTTGTGTACCTTTTGTTGTGTTTTATTTGTTGTTTACGATTACTTTTGCTACGCTTGTAAATATGTAAACTCTTTTCATCTTGTCAGTCTCCCTGAGCAGGGTTTTAACTATGGACAGGCGGCAGACAGATAATATGATGGTAGAAAATTCCATAGCTCAGGCCGGAGTTTCAGGACATCATGCGCCAATCATTTGAGAAAAAGCAACGAATCATTGAATCATAGATCTGTAGAGCTGGAAGGGACCCCAAGGGTCATCTAGTCCAACCCCCTGCAATGCAGGAATCTCAATGCAAGCATCCATGGCAGATGGCTGCCCAACCTCTGCTTAAAATCTGCAGTGGAGGTGAGTCTGCCACCTGCATCAGTCACCTGAGTGATCCCAGCCAATCAGGGATTTCGCTAAAACTGGGCAGCTCTGAGCCTCTTTGCAATGCCCCCTTATGCATCACTGAGGGGAGATTGTTGGTCTGTAAGTGCTATGAAGGGGAATTCCAATGTAGGTGCACTGGATCGGAAACTGCTTTCCAATCAGAATCAGGTACCTGTTGGAAATGTAAAGAAAAAGAAGGTACTCTATCCACATGTGGTGGCTATGTAAGACAGTAAAAGCTTTCTGGGAAATGATGTAAAATGAATTGAAAAGAAATGCTGAAGATAACTTTTGTGAAAAAAGCAGAAGCTTTGTTTTTAGGTATAATTACAGGAGAAGCAGCTACTGAACAGGGGGAAAATTGTTTATGTATGCTACCATGGTTCCTCGAATGATTTATACCCAAAGATGGAAGGAAGAAACAGTTCAGACAAAGGAAGATTGGCAATTAAAATTAACGGAATATGCAGAAACGGCGAAACTCACCGGAAGAATAAGAAATCAAGAAGAGAGACTTTTTAAAATAGAACGGGGGGAATTATTGACTATTTGAGGATGCATTGTACACAAATGAAAGCATTAGTGGGACTGGTATAAAGATAAGGGGAAATTTGTAAATATATTTGAATTGGATATGCAGTAATAAAAAGATATGAAACAAATAACCGCAGAAAGGAAGGGAGGGAAGTCGAGGGGAAGGTAAATTAGATTTGTAAAGGTTTTGTTTTTCTCGTTAAAATATTTGTAAAAGTGGGAAACGAAAAATAAAGTTTTTTATATAAATATAAAAAGAAACTGCTTTCCAAGTAGCAGCAGACTGGGTGTTGGTCCAGGGATCAGAGATCTCCCCTTTCAGCTCCAAGAACCACCCAGTCCCACAAAGCTCCTGGATCAAAAGAGAGCAGCTGGAATGCTTTATGCTCTGTCTCTAACTCATCCTGCAAGCTGCCTGGAGCAGCCAGCGACTGCTTACTCTGCACTCTTCCCTCCTCGCTCTGCATCAGACCCTCGTATCCCCAGGGAGCGCGCAGAACGTGATTCCACCCTCCTCCCAGGTATTGCGCTCTCGCACTCAGCCACCGGCTCCCAATGCGCCTGATTTGCAAAAGATGAAACAACGGAGGAATCTCCACAACCACGCCACGCCTGCTGCCTGAGCCCGCGTTGCTCAGTGTTGCAAAATGCTTTTCTAAGGTGTCCTACCAAACATCAAAGCCACGCAGATTCTGGCCCCCAAGGGTCTTGAACCGGCGGTGGGAGTGACTCCCCTAGGCAGAAGTGCTGCAGTGTTTAGGGAAAAGGGGAAGAGAAAATTATTCACAGCGTGGAGAAAGTGCATAGGGTGGAAAACTTCACTACTAGTGCTAGAACTTGTGAATTAAGCTAGATTCAGGTAGATATCCGTGTTGGTTTGACGCAGTCGAAAAAAAATAAAACAAAAATGTCCAGTAGCACCTTAGAGACCAACTAAGTTTGTCCTGGGTATGAGCTTTCCTGTGCATGCAACACTTCTTCAGATGAAGCTGAATGTAGGAAGATTCAGGACAAATCGCAGAATCGCAGAATCATAGAATTGTACAGTTGGAAAGGACCCCAGGGAATCTCAGTTAAGCACCCAAGACAGATGGCCAGATGCTTAAAACCCTCCAAGGAAGGAGAGTCCACCACCTTCTGAGGGAGACTATTCCACGGTCAATCAACTCTTACTGTCCGAAGGTTTTTTCCCCTAATGTTGAATTGGAATCTCCATACTTGTAACTTGAAGCCGTGGGTTCGAGTCCTACCCTCAAGAGCAGGAAAAAAAAACAAGCTTGCTCCATCTTCCATGTGACAGCCCTTCAGGTATTTGAAGACGACTCTCATATCCCCTCTCTTTCCAGGATAAACACACCCAACTCATTCCACCGTTCCTCATCAGGTTTGGTTTCCAGACCCTAGATAAAAGAAAGTAATTTTTTTATGTTTAAACTATGGAACTCATTGCCACAGGATGCTGGGATAGATGGGCTATTTGCTTGGTCTAGCAGGCAGGCTCCCCTTAGGTTCTCATAGAGACTCCCAGGACAGAGGCAGTACATGTGAAAAGGATCTAGGAGTCTTGGTAGACCACAAACTTGACATGAGTCAGCAGTGTGATGCAGCAGCTAAAAAAGCCAATGCAATTCTGGGCTGCATCAATAGGAGTATAGCATCTAGATCAAGGGAAGTAATAGTACCACTGTATTCTGCTCTGGTCAGACCTCACCTGGAGTACTGTGTCCAGTTCTGGGCACCACAGTTCAAGAAGGATACTGATAAGCTGGATCGTGTCCAGAAGAGGGCAACCAAAATGGTCAAAGGCCTGGAAACGATGCCTTATGAGGAACGGCTTAGGGAGCTGGGTATGTTTAGCCTGGAGAAGAGAAGGTTAAGGGGTGATATGATAACCATGTTCAAATATATAAAAGGATGTCATATAGAGGAGGGAGAAAGGTTGTTTTCTGCTGCTCCAGAGAAGCGGACAAGGAGCAACGGATTCAAACTACAAGAAAGAAAATTCCACCTAAACATTAGGAAGAACTTCCTGACAGTAAGAGCTGTTCGGCAGTGGAATTTGCTGCCAAGGAGTGTGGTGGAGTCTCCTTCTTTGGAGGTCTTTAAGCAGAGGCTCGACAGCCATCTGTCAGGAATGCTTTGATGGTGTTTCCTGCTTGGCAGGGGGTTGGACTGGATGGCCCTTGTGGTCTCTTCCAACTCTATGATTCTATGATTCTATTCTATGATTCTATGATTCTATGATTCTATCTTTATCTCTAGGTTCTTAGGGGTATTTGGCTGCTGTGAGAACAGGACGCTGGGATAGTTGGGCTGTTGGGCTTGATCCAGCAGGCCTCAACTTAGGTTCTGCCTCCCACACCACCCCCATCACACTGGAGAAGGTGCCTTTCAGAGGGCTGTCCTGATGCCCTGCGCCAGGCAGGCAAAATCCCCCCCCCCCAAAGATGGATGCCCTGTCTCCTCTCCATCCCACTAACTGGCAGCCTTGTCTTTCTTTCCATTGGAGGGGGTAGGTGTTTGCTTTAGGCTACGATGACAGGAGAAATACTTTTGCAAGGCGAGGCCTGGGCGTATTTGGGCGTGACGCAGAGGAAGTCAGCACACGGGGATTTGCTTGTGTGTGTGTGTTGGAGAGGGAGAAAACCCTATTCATTTTAATTATACCTGGGCTGGTAACTCACTCTCTTCTTTTTTATATATATTTTGATTATTAATCACTGGTGAACATCTCCTTTCTTGGCTAAGCCAGGGGAGATTTCACCTATAATTTTGCAGAGTCCGGGATTTACGAGAGGCACGTACAGAGGCTCGTAGCCAAGAATACCTGCCAGGAAGGGGTTGGCGTGCGGAACGGGCAGCGAAAATTCACTGGCACTTTGCAGGAGGTGCAAACTGGCCGCGCCAAGGACTTGCTGCCTCCGAGGGCTGAGACCCTGCCTTGAAAGGCAACAGGAGTCAGATTGTTAATGAGCTTTCCCCAATATGGTGCAACTTCCAGCTGTTTCGGACCACAATTCCCATCACCCCAGGAGGGCATCCATTTGGGGTCGTATCCTGACCAGCAGCAGGGAGCTTATAGTGAAGATCATGACACTCACACTGAAAGCGAAACAAGTGCCTTTCCTGCAAGCTGCTTTGCCCCTTTCCCTGTCTAATGTGAAATCTTGAAGCGGGCTTCCTTTCAGAAAGCGGGGGACTATGTGAGACAACTTTGGTATCTCCGTATAGTTCCAAAGTTGAAAAGTTTCCCAAAATAAACAAAAAGAAGGAACGGCAGCAAATTTCTACATATGAATGGAAATCTGTTTGGTGCAGAATTCCCAAAACATTTCAAACTTTTAAAAAGACACGAGATATAATATATACATAATGAGTTTTAATCAGTTTTTAGCCTATTGTTATTTGAAGTTTTTGAACATTTTAAAGAATTGTAATTTTTTTTCTTGTTGTTAACTTTATCTGCTTTGTAAACTGATTTCTTCAAAACAACAACAACATCCAAGTCAGGATACAATAAGGTGTGGCTGGTTTAGAGAGGTGGTGATACGATTCCCAATAAACTTTCAGAAGCAGAGATCGAGAGAGGGGAATCCTGCTTTCTATTTTGACGTTTGGTTGGCCACTGTGAGAACAGGATGCTGGACTGGCTGGGTTCCCACGGTCCGATCCAACAGAGCTTTTCTTATTCATGATGTCACCAGGCCAGGAGGCCAGATATGTGGTCATCACAATGACATCATCAACCCATATGATGGCTTCTCTTTAGGGCTGACAGTCTTTTGGATTCTCCGCACTGTTCAGACCCATTTGAAGGAACTGTGCCGACCGATTTACTCCTACATTGCAGGGGGTTGGACTAGATGACCCTTGGGGTTCCTCCCAACTCTACAATTCTATGATTCTGTGGTTGGGGCGGGCTGGGCTGGGCTGGGTATTGCTTTGCACCAGGAATGCTACCTCAGAAAGAAAGAAAGAAAGAAAGAAAGAAAGAAAGAAAGAAAGAAAGAAAGAAAGAAAGAAAGAAAGAAAGAGAGAGAGAAAGAGAGAAAAAAAGAAAAAAGATGTGATCATTACCATCAGCAGCATCAGATATCAGGCTAAAATAAGATGTTGGTGTGTGATAGCCAAAAGGCACACCGTATCTCAATTTCCATCAGATCGCCTCAATGGGAGCAACAGGAAGAAGACTCATTTAATCATCTTTGCTGAAGGTCCAGCTCCACCAGGCACTTCCTTGCCCCTGAACTGGTCAATAGAGCAGCAGCTCCTTAGAAATTGTTGCCCGAGTTTGGATTCAGATTTTCCTCTTCCCTCCCTGTCCCCTTTCCCTTGCATGCTGTGTCTTTCTTAGATCACAAGCCTGCAGATGGGGACTTGTTCTGATGGCCAGTAAGCTGCCCCGGGAGCCTTTTGGGCTGAAAAGAGGGGGTACAAATGCTCCAAATAAATAAATTTCAGAGGAAACCATATATTCAGCTCTCTTCTCAGCTTTCTTGCCCGATTCAGAAGCGGCACTGGGTGAGAATATAATATAAGCCACTCCAGTCCTCCTTACACAAGACCCACGGTAGTAGTGGCAGTCGTTGTTGTTGTTGTTGTTGTTGTTGTTGTTGTTGTTGTTGCTACTGTTGTTTGTATACAGCCCTATACACACAATTGGGGTGCTGTACCAATGTAGTACAAAAGAAAAGCAGTTTGCAGCTGTTGCTGAGGTGCAGGCAGTAAATGCTTCTTAATCCCAGTTGCTGGAAACCGCAGGGAGGGAGAGATGCTCTTGGATTTCCCAAGGAGGCACCTGATTGGCTGCTGTGAGAATAGGATTCTAGAAAAGATGGGTCTTTGGCCTGATCCAGCAGGCTCTTCCTATGTCCTTATGTGGGTGGTAATAGGATTCCTGGAAAAGCATCCGAAGGAGCAGAAATGAAGGGGAATAATTTTCAAGCAAATAATTTGTGTTTGCAGCATTCAGAATTATAGGTAGGTAGCCGTGTTGGTCTGAGTCGAAGCAAAATAAAAAAAATTCCTTCAGTAGCACCTTAAAGACCAACTAAGTTTTTATTTTGGTATGAGCTTTATGCATGATCAAGCTTTCTTTAGCCCCTCAGCCCTTGCTTTTCCCCCGCAGGACCAATTGCAGTCATCAGCAGTCGTTAACAGCCATCTACAGGTTTACCACTCCCATCAGCCCATCACCCATTCCCACCCACCCACCACCCACCCTCTGAATATACATAAGGGTCTGGTTACTTCTGTCTCAGTGTATCTGAAGAAGTGTGCATGCACACGAAAGCTCATACCAAAATAAAAACTTAGTTGGTCTTTAAGGTGCTACTGAAGGAATTTTTTTTATTTTTATTCAGAATTATGTTATCCTATTGCCACACTATTATTTTGGCTGTCTGTTGGTGGTGCTATTGGAGGGAAGCGGGTTTCAAAAGTTCTGAGTTAGGCTAAATAAATAAATTGAAAACTGGATTTGCACAATACGGAAACTCACCAATCCAACTGAACTTTAAGTAACACCGTTCGATGTTGAAGGCATCAAATGGACTATACAAACTAAATTCAGCTTTCGGTTCACATTTTTAAACCAACCCCGCCCCTTTACAAATTATAACATTTCTGACTGGAGTTTTGGAAACCTGGCCAAAAGTTCAGATTTGGTGAAAAAGTTTCCCTTTCCTTTTGGGTGAGAGCGAAGGGTTCTGCGCGGCTGAGCCGGGACAACAGCCCAACTCTCTTCATTGTGCCTTTACATCAGCGCCTGGTGAAGAATCCTTCATCTCCCTGTCACCAGGATTTGCAAACAATGCTTAAGTCAACACAGACAGCAATGACAGCTAATATAAGCCACGGAGAGCAGCTAAAATGGCTGAATTAACCAGCTTTCAAAAGGAACCAGGCTGTGACTCACAGGCTTCTTGGAACCAAGGCTTCCCTTTCTTTCTGTTTCTAAAGAAGGCATACAAAAGAAAAATACTTATTCACACAGAACAACCCATGGAACCTGTGGCCAGAAGATGGACGGCTTAGGGCTCATCCACATTGTCCTGCTGCTTCCCCCCCCGGGGGGGGAATCTCTCTTTAGTTTCAGCTTTCCGGTGTTAAATCCAGTTTTCTACATTCCCACGGCAAATTATGATTTAAAAAATGAAATGAAAAGTCGTGAATACTCGCCCGCGTTTTAGCGCGAATTTGCCCTAATGTGTGTATTTTTGCATGCAATTCATCCCCAAAGCGCATTTTTACAAAGCAATTTCCTTTAATGTCATTTTTTTTAATGCACCTGTTACCCGAGGATTTTTGGGGCACGTTACATGGCTAGAGAAGAGCAAAGCAAAATTCAGAGAAGTGCAGGTTTCAGAGGATCATAGAATCACACTGATAGAATTGTAGAGTTGGAAGGGACCCCGAGGGTCATCCAGTACAGCCCCCTGCAATGCAGGAATCTCAGCTAAAGCATCCATGAGATGGCCATCCAACCTCTGCTTAAATATGGACGTGTTTCTCTTTGCGTATTATTTTCCAAAGTGTGAATTAGACAAGTTTGCTTTTAAATGTGGACTGAATTGTTGAATATGAGAATTGTTGTTGTTTAGTTATTTAGTCATGTCCGGCTCTTTGTGACCCCATGGACCATAGCACGCCAGGCACTCCTGTCTTGCACTGCCTCCCGCAGTTTGGTCAAACTCATGTTCATAGCTTCGAGAACACTGTCCAACCATCTCGTCCTCTGTCGTCCCCTTCTCCTTGTGCCCTCCATCTTTCCCAACATCAGGGTCTTTTCCAGGGAGTCTTCTCTTCTCATGAGGTGGCCAAAGTATTGGAGCCTCAGCTTCAGGATCTATCCTTCCAGTGAGCACTCAGGGCTGATTTCCTTCAGAATGGGTAGGTTTGATCTTCTTGCAGTCCATGGGACTCTCAAGAGTCTCCTATGAGAATAGGATGATGTAAAAAATGTGGGAAATGATTATTGTTAAAAAACTGAAGTTATGCTATTGAGATGCACAGGACTTGATGGACTTATAGAGCGAAATACTTTTTTCCTGTATTTGAGAGTGGATGCCAGGCCAAGATCAGCGACCCCAAAGAAGAAGAAGATTGGCAAAATAAATTATAGAAGTATAATAAAAAAATTCCTTCAGTAGCACCTTAAAGACCAACTAAGTTTATATTTTGGTATGAGCTTTCGTGTGCATGCACACTTCTTCAGATACACTAGAAACAGAAGTGTCAGACCCTATATATATACAGAGGGTGGTGAGGGTGGGTGGGAATGGGAGATGGGCTGATGGGAGTGGTAAACCTGTGGATGGCTGTTAATGGCTGCTGATGGCTGTTAATGGCTGCTGATGTTATAGAAGTATGAAAGTCATGCCAGATAATTTGAAACCCAAGGGCAAATGTTTAATGCATATCTTTTAAGCTTTCTGTATACAGGTAGATTTCTACATGAGCATAACATTTAGAAGTCACTTGTAATAAGATGAAGAAGGTTTTAAAATGGGATTGGTAAGAGTATAAGGTTTTGTGCGTGTGCGTGAACAAGCACAAAACAATGGAACCAAGAGGGGGAGTGGAGGGAAGTCAAGTTAAAAATTATTTTAACTTTAAAAAATTGTTTATAATTTCTTTTCTTTTCTTTGTTATTGTAAAAAGTTGATGTGTTTTGTTCTATTTTGTTTTTGTTTTGTTGCTGTTTTTAATTTTGTTATTTTTGGAAAATTAATAAAATGTTATCTCCCGCCCCCCAAAAGGAGAGAGAATAGGACGATGGACTCCTAAGCCAGATTCTGGAAAGGCTCAGTTCTCGCGTAGCCCATGGATCTTAAGAAAAAGCTACATAGCAAACCATAGAGACATAGTGTATAGGAAAGCAAAGTACAGAAACTTTATTATTATTATTATTATTATTATTATTATTATTATTATTATTATACTGCCCTATACGAGCAGGTCTCAGGGTGGCTCACATAATGGCATATAAAAACACAGAATACATAATCAAAATAAAAAACAGAAATAACAAAATAACCTCACCCCAAACCCCCACATTTTCACTGGGTGACAATAGAGCAACGCAAGGCTTTGTGGGGGGATCTGCTGTGAGTCAGGATGCTTTGCCGACTTTGCTTTCTGACACCCCAAGTGGTACCTCGAACCACCCCATTTCCCCTTATTACTTAGTTAATTTGGGCCAGATTCAACTGAATCACAGGATTGTAGAGGCAGAGGGGCCCCAAAGGGTTGCTCATCTAGTCCAACCCCCTTGAGTGATGAAAAGAGGCAAGTCCTGCTGGTGCAACAAGGCACAATCCTGCACATGTTTGCTGACTCCAAGAAGTAAATCCCGTTGCGTTCAGTGGGGTTTACTCCCAGGTAAATTGGTCATAGGCTTCATATATATATATAGGATTCTTTTGAAAAATATTTTATTTTAAGGATGCTTACATTTTCCATTCATACCAACACAACAAAACAAGAGTGGCTGGGGAAACCCAGCCAGATGTGTGGGGTATAAATTATTATTATTAATTATTATCCTTAAAACATTATCTTTTGGAGGTTCTCAACCCCCGGACTTCCCCCCACCCTCCTCCCCAGTTTCCCATCATTACCACTTATCTTTTCTGCATCTTTATATCTTTATCTAATTTATTCATCTTCCTCATTACAAATTTTACCCCAATTATATCACCAGTGCTATTCTAGGCCTGCTAATGTTTTCAGGTGTTTACAATGCTCCTTCAGGTATTCTACAAAATTCATAGAATCATAGAGTTGGAAGAGCCATCCAGTCCAACCCCCTGCCAAGCAGCAAACACCATCAAAGCATTTTTGACATATGCCTGTCAAGCCTCTGCTTAAAGACCTCCAAAGAAGGAGACTCCACCACACTCCTTGGGAGCAAATTCCACTGCCGAACAGCTCTTACTGTCAGGAGGTTATTCCTAATGTTTAAGTGGAATCTTCTTTCTTGTAGTTTGAATCCATTGTTCCGTGTACAAGAATTAGTCCATTCTTTCTCAAATCTCTTGTCTTCTTGGTGTGTGATCTTCCCAGTCATTTTTGCCATGTCGGCATAGTCCATTAATTTTGTTACCCATTCTTCTTTCAATGGGGTTCTTTCTTCCTTCCATTCCTGTGCATATAAGTTATTCTTGCCGCTGTCGTCGCATAACATGAATAAGACCTTTTTCTCTTTGGTGATTTCTTCTCCTATTATACCTCTGGATCCCCCCCCCCAAAAAAAGTTATTTTAAACATTTTCTTTAATTCATTATATATCATTTCCCAATATGCTTTTGCTACTTTGCAGATCCACCACATATGGGAAAATGTACCCTCATTATCTTTACATTACCAACACGTACTCAACATTTTTTTGTACATTTTTGCAAGTTTTACCAGAGCTAAATACCATCTATACATCATTTTCATATAGTTATCCTTTAATGCATAGTGTGCCATAAACTTTAAATCAACAAATTGGCCATAGGCTTCCAAACTTCCAATTCTGCAATTCTCTGATGTTACTCAGAAGCAAGTTCTGCTATGTTTTACTCTTTGTCTCAGCTATAAATAGTAAAGCAGAATGAATATAATACTAGAGGGAAATTTTATGATAGCCAGACACTCCTGCTAACCTGTAGGCATTAAATCACATAGATTTTTTGCCATTAGTATATTTGCATAGATGCCCACCAACACAGTACAGAAGTTTGACTCGGACTTTTCATGGGTTACGACAGGACCTAGAGCAAACAATACGGAATGACATACATTATACTTACCAGTATTGAAAAATGTGCCCACTTTTTGTTACAGGTAGGTAGCCATGTTGGGCTGCCATAGTCGAAACAAAATGAAAAAAATCCTTCCAGTAGCACCTTAGAGACCAAGTTTGTCATTGGTTTGAGCTTTCGTGTGCATGCACACTGAATCTGAAGAAGTGTGCATGCACATGAAAGCTCGTACCAATAAGAAACTTAGTTGGCCTCTAAGGTGCTACTGGAAGGATTTTTTTTTTATTTTGTTTCCACTGTGTGTGTGTGTGTGTGTGTGTGTGTGTGTGTGTAGTTCTGCTGAGTTATATATTAAGCTGCATATTTGGGGGGGAAAGCCTATATTGGAAACCAATAAAGGGATATAACAAATGACTCCTTCCTGGGTCTTCCCGCCCATTCTTGTTTGAGCACCTGGTCTTAAGAGAATATTGGGATTTAAGGCTCTGGAGATGACAAACCGACCTCAGGCTCACTTCAGAAAATGTCTTAAGCAAAGAAAGGCGGAGATTAGGCTTTCATCGTCCTGTGGCTTGACTCAGAGAGGCGAAGGGCCGGCGTGAGTGTGTGCGCACCGTTTTCCGTGACCTCGGCAATGACTTCAGGTGAATTCCAAAGAAGTGGCTCAGATCACAGATGTATTAAATCTGCCGCTGTCAAATGCGCTCTGGCTCCGGGGCACAAGGAGGGTAGGCGGTGCAGAACAGTCTTACAGGCATGCCCTAGCTCTCATTTAGGACAGTGAGGCTTACTCCTGAGTAGGCGGGTGGAAGACTACACTGTGGATAACATAATTAGTAATAATCAATAATATTTTTTTATTTGTACCCTGCCCTCCCCGGCCGGAGCCGGGCTCAGAGAGGCTGAAATCATATAAATAATGAAATATTCATAAAAACAAGCAATCAATCGATTTCCCCCACCCTCCAGTGGAAAAATACCATCAAAGTTGGAGTGGCAACAAACATTAATGGAATACGCAGAGCTGGCTAAATTAACAGAAAGGACGAGAGACCATACAGAACAGACATTTATTAATAAAAGCGGGTTTGTTTAAAAGGCACCCTAAAGACTATTGTAGCAGCATGGTGTCTGTGGCAGGCTTCGAATAACTTCTGCAATATACTGGATAAGTGTAAGAAAGTACAATGTTTCTGATCATTAACAACCAAAAACTGAGATAAACAGTGCGCCAAGTAAATGAACATTTTAAGGCATAAGGAGTTGGTGGGAAGTCGGTGGAACCTTAAGAAGGCTGTGATAAGGTGTAACAGGTATTAGTAATTTTTTGTTTTTCTATGGGTAACTCTGATTTTATGTTACGTTTTTCTAAGTTCAATAAAGCATTAAAAAAAAAAAGGATTTTCCCCACCCTCCAGGCTGGAGACGGAGAACTTTGGCCAGGGGTGCAAGACACGCCTATGAACATGATTTATATCTTTGACTGTAGGGAAATGAAAAAGAGAGAACAAGGGAGATTTAGGCTTTATTCCAAGTGCTGAACACCCCCACCCTTTCCAGGAAGGCTCCACCTTCCTGACTCACACTGAAAGCGAAGTTGGGGAAGATATATTTCAAACGAGCGTCTTTCCTGCAAGCTGCTTTGCCCCTTTCCCTGTCTGATGCGAAATCTCAAAGTGAAAGAGAGGGACCATGTGAGACAACTTTGGTATCTATATTTCCAAAGTTGAAAAGTTTCCCAAAATAATGGGGGTAGAAAGGAACAGCAGCACATTTCCACACGAGAATGCAAATCTGTTTGGGCAAAATTCCCAAAATGTCTCAAACTTTTTTTAAAAAAAGATACGAGATAGCATACATATAATCCGTTTTTTGCCTATTGTTATTTGAAGATTTTGAACATTTTAAATAATGGAATATTTTTCTTGTCGATAACTTTATCTGTTCTGTAAACTGCCTTGAGTTTCTTTTCTTTTTCATGCCATCAAGCGGTGTATAAGTTTTATGAAATAAAAGTTAAAGAAATAAAAGGCTTCCTCCAGGGATGAATTATTACATGCTTTTAAAAAAATTACCGGTACTCTCTAAAGGCAGCAGGGGCTGAGAGCTGTAACATCTCCTGAGGCTCAAACTTTGAAAAACTAAAAGGGAGGAGCCTGTTTGCTAAGGGGCGGTGCCTGGCAGATGAGGGTGGAGCCTTGTGGGGTGGGTGGAGCCTAGTTCAGAGGCCTCCCTGCATCCTGTACCCCTTCTTCCACCTGGATGAGATTCCCCCAAGCCCTCATCCTGCAAACTTTTTTTTACACTAGTTTCTGAGGAAAAAGAGGATATCATCAATGTACAGCTGAAGGCATGTGAAGTTTAGGGAAGTTTTTAATGTCCAATGCTGTATTGTGTTTTTACTATTCGCTTGATTGCCACCCAGAGTGGAAGGGGAAACCCAGCCAGATGGGTGGGGTATTAATATTAATATTCATAATCATAATCTGAGGCAGCAGGAGTTTGATGGGAAATACAGTGGCGCCCCCTGGAGTCAGTGCGATTACCTAGGGGGTGCTAAAAGTAAAGGGGTGGCAAGGGGGCACTGGAGGTGTAAAGGAATTTAGGACTTTGAAATCTGGTTTCCCTGGATCGAATTCCTCCATTTTGTGGAATTAGAGGAAATGCCTCTCCCTGGATTTTGAATGAATGCATCCGATTGTCACTGTTTTGAATTTTATCGTGTTTTATCTCCCTTAGCGGGTTATTCTGAATAACACTTTTTATAGAGTGGGCAGCACTGCGGATGAGTTATTGGAAGCAAGGGGCCTCTGGCTCAAAAGAGTTTGGGAACCCCTGGCTTAAATCAGAATGAACCCTTCTAAATTTGCATCTATACCTCTGCATTAGGAAATGTGAATTTTATGCAGGTCAGAGCCTCCTGCAATGGCCACCTGTCTGATCCATCACTCCTGCCCTAAGTAAATCTCCATTTCAGGCTCTTTCTTTCTTTCTTTCTTTCTTTCTTTCTTTCTTTCTGTCTTTCAAACATCTTTATTGAAACTTCAAAAAGAACAAAACTATACATGCACCAAACATGTATTTGTAAGAATGGATTCCAATTATCATTGGCAAGTCTGCAATTATATGCAAGTTGTTCGTATGTTGCCAGTTTGTATAAGTCTTCAATCCAGTCATAGAAGGGAGCTGCCACATTTTCATTTTTCCAATTCATCAGTAGCATGGATTGTTGTATTTTAATATTTTGCTGGAAGCCGCCCAGAGTGGCGGGGTATAAATAATAATAATAATGATAATAATAAAAAAATTCCTTCAGTAGCACCTTAAAGACCAACTAAGTTTTTATTTTGGTATGAGCTTTCGTGTGCATGCACACTTCTTCAGATACAGTGAAATGGAAGTTTCCAGGCACTTATGTAGAGAAGGGGTGGGGAGGGGTGGGGATGGGGAGGGGGGATCACTCAGAAGGGTGGTGGAAATGGGTGATTGACTGACTGATAGCTGTTGATGACCGCAAACGACTGCAAATGGTTTTGCATGAAAAAGCAAGGGTTGAGATGGCTGAAGATCGCTTATCATGTATAATGAGATAAGAACCCGATATCTCTGTTCATTTTTTTTTTTTTTCATAACATTTTATTAGATTTTCCAATTATTACATTTTTAAACATTCAAATTATAACATAACACCTCTACATACCTTTTACTATGACTTCCCTCCCTCCCCTCATAAGGTTTTCTAATCAAAGCTTGTCTCGCAGTTTCTTAAATTTTTCCCTTCACATTCAATTCACAGGATTTACTTCAACCCTGCAAGAGTTTTTAAACTTCTACAGTTTTTTTCCATATAATCCACGTATTTACTCCAGTCTTTTAGGAACCTTGCTTCCCCCTGGTTCCGGATCCCGCTAGTGAGTCTCGCTAATTCTGCATAGTCCATCATTTTTGTCTGCCACTCTCCGATCGTCGGTAGGTCCTGTGTCTTCCATTTTTGGGCTAGTAAAGTCCTGGCCGCTGTTGTTGCATATAAAAATAATACATTGTCCTCTCTTTTGATTTCTTGACCTATAATTCCTAACAGAAATAATTCGGGTTTTTTTGGAAAAGTATATTTAAAGATTTTCTTCAGTTCATTATATATCATATCCCAAAATTCTTTAACTTTATCGCACTTCCACCACATATGATAAAAGTCTCCATCCCTCTCCTTACATTTCCAGCACAATCTGTCATTCATTCTATACATTTTAGATAATTTTACTGGAGTTAAATACCATCTATATATCATTTTCCACATATTCTCTTTCAGTGCGGTACATGCAGTGAATTTCATCGATTGATTCCACAGCTTCAACCAACAATCATAGTCTATGTTGTGCCCAAAATCTTTTGCCCATTTAATCATGGCCTCTTTTGTCAATTCATCTTTTGTATCCCAATCTAACAACAAATCATACATTCTAGACAATAATTTTGTTTTGCCTTCTAGCAATTCTATATGAAATTTGGACTTCTTGTCCTCAAAGCCAATCTTTTTATCTTTAACAAATATATCATTTATTTGATGGTATTGCAGCCAACTGGTTAATGAATCTTTGATTTCTTCATATGTTTTCAATTTCCATCCTTGTTCTGATTTTCTTAGAATTTTTTCATATGTTAACCTCTCTCCTTCCATGTTCACCTTTTTCACAATAAATACATCCATTGGTGAAATCCACCATGGGGTCTTGGTTTCTAACAGCATTTTATTTCTTTCCCAGACTTCAAATAATGATCTTCTTATCACGTGGTTCGTAAATCCTTTATGCGCTTTTTTCTTGTCGTACCACAAATATGCATGCCAACCGGCTCTGTTGTTGAATCCTTCTAAATCTAACAAGTCTGTGTTTTCCAATGTTATCCAATCTTTTATCCAGCATAGACAGGACGCTTCAAAATACATTTTCAAGTCCGGCAAGGAAAATCCACCTCTTTCTTTCTTGTCGATCAAAATTTTATATTTTATTCTTGGTTTTTTCCCCTGCCAGACAAATCTTTGCAGTTCTTTTTGCCATTCTTTGAATTGCCCTGTCCCCTTTATAATAGGTATCGTTTGAAATAAGAATAACATTTTGGGAAGCACATTCATCTTTATTGCCGCAATTCTGCCTAGGAACGACAACTTCAGCCTGTTCCATATTTCTAAATCTTTCTTTATTTCTTTCCACGTTGGTTCATAATTATCATTATATAAATTTATATTCTTTGCTGTCATCCATATTCCTAAATATTTTACTTTTTTTGCAATTGCAATACCGTATCTTTGTTGCAAATCTTCTTTTTCCTCTTTCTCTAAATTTTTTATTATCATCTTCGTTTTTTGTTTATTTAATTTAAAACCAGCCAAGCGTCCAAATTCCTCTATTACTTCTAATACTTCTGCAACGCTTTCTTTGGGGTTTTCTAAGGTCAATACCAAATCATCCGCAAATGCTTTTAGCTTGAATTCTCTTGCACCTATTTTTATTCCTTTTATTTTTTCAGATTCTCTAATTCTATTTAATAACACTTCCAAGACCATAATGAACAATAACGGTGATAACGGGCATCCTTGTCTTGTCCCTTTCGTAATCTCAAAGTAGTCTGTTAAAACATTGTTTATTATCAACTTAGCTCTTTGTTCCGAGTATATCGCTTCTATTCCTTTCAGGAAAGATCCCTCTATTTTCATCTGCTCCAGGTTCATCTTCATAAACTGCCAAGATATATTATCAAAAGCTTTCTCTGCATCAATAAACATTAACGCCGCAGGTTTATCTATTCTGGTTTCTAAATATTCTATCACATCTATAATGTGTCTTACATTATCCTTTAATTGCCGACCAGGTAGAAAGCCTGCTTGATCTTTATGAATCCAACTTTTCAATATCTCTTTCAATCTTGTAGCCATTATATCTGCAAAGAGCTTGTAGTCGTTGTTCAATAACGAAATTGGTCTATAATTCCTTACTTCCATACCATCTGAACCTGGCTTCGGTATCAATGTTATGTACGCTTCTTTCCAAGTATCTGGGATCTTCCCTCCTTTAAGTATGCTATTCATTAATTCCCCCAAGACAGGTGCCAGTTGTTCATTCAATACTTTATAATATTTCGCTGAAAGTCCATCTGGTCCTGGTGACTTCCCCATCTTCATCTTCTTTATTGCATTTTGAATTTCTTGGGCGGAGATGGAGGCATTTAATTTATTTTTTTCACTCTCTGAGATCTGCTTTAATTTATATTTTTCCAAATACTCTTTTATTTTTATAACATCTTCTTTCTCTTTGCTGTACAAATTTTTATAATATTTTTGGAAAGCTTTTCTAATTTCCTTTGGTTCTTCCATCAAATCATCTTGAATTTTAATTTTATTTATTGTATTTTGGTTTTGTCTTTTCCTCAGTTGCCAAGCCAATAACTTCCCCGTTTTGTTTGCTGATTCAAAATTTTTTTGTCTCATCTGTTTTATCTTCCATTCTATCTCCTGATTTACCAACATGGAAAATTGCGTCTGTAGCATCTTAATATTATTCTTAATTTGATGATCGTCTGGTTTGTCGATCAACTTCTTCTCATTTTCCATGAGGTATTTCAGGATTTCTTCCTTTTTCTTTTCCTGTTTTTTCTTCAAAAAGCTATTTTTCTGTATTAGAAAGCCTCTCATTACCGCTTTGCTTGCATCCCATACAATGTCAAGTCCTGTTTCTTTATATAAATTCCAATGGAAATAGTCCCTCAAAATTTCTTTGGCCTTTTCGGCTATTTCCTTATTTTCCAGCAGTTCTTCATTCATTCTCCATCTGAAAGAATTTTGCTCTCTTCCTTTCATCTCCATAAATATTGAATTGTGATCTGACAACGTTCGTGGCGTAATTTCTGTACGTATTGTCCTGGGTACTAGTTCTTTGGATATCCACATATGATCAATTCTTCCTGAACTTTGATTTGGTTCAGAGAAGAATGTGAATTGTTTCACCGTCGGGTGTTTTGCTCTCCAGATATCCACAAGTCCCAGGTTTTCCACTAAATTAAAGAAGGATTTTGGTAATTTTCCATCATGTTTTCTCTTTCTTGTTCTATCCAAATCCGGAACCGCCACTCCGTTGAAATCTCCCATCAAGATGATCTTTTGGTCCATGTGTCCTATCAGTCTTTCCTCTAACGTCTTAAAAAATTCTGCCTTATTTTCATTTGGTGCATAGATTCCAGCTAAAATCATTTTTTCTCCTTGAAATGTTATCTGTACAACGATTACTCTTCCCTCTTCGTCTCTCGAGATCAGTTTCGGGTCCAATTTCTCCTTTATATACAAGACTACTCCTCTTTTTTTATTAACCACCGAATTGATAAATTCTTTTCCCAATCCTTTGTTAATCAAAATATGTCTATGTTTCTTTGCTACATGTGTTTCTTGCAAACAAATTACATCTAATTTTTTCTTCCTCAAAACATATTCAATTTTATTTCTTTTCTTTTTATCATTCAATCCATTCACATTCCATGATAGCACCTTCAATGCCATCTTTAAATCTCTTCAAATTTTGTTTTAGTCTTGGATGGGAGTTATACTACTATTTTTATCTTCCTCTTCTTCCTCCTCCTCCGATTTTCTGTCGTCTCCTGATTCTTCTTCTTCTTTTTCTTTTTCTTCCTCTTCTTCATCCTTCTTTTTCTTTTTTCTTCTCGGCTTAGGTTCTTCCTCTTCATCTTCCGCTGTTTCTGCTAAGTATGCCAGGCTAGGTTCCAACGTTCCAAGGAACTTCTGGTACTTCCTCAGAAATTTCCCGATGTCGGGCATACTTGTCAAGATGTGTTTTTTATCCTTGTAATAAAACATAATTCCTTCTGGATATTCCCATTTGTGCTGTACCCCATTTTTCTTCAGCAATGACACCATCGATTTATAAGCATCCCTCTTGCGTAAGAACCTTCCTGGGACCTCTTTAAAAATGATTATAGGTCTTCCTCCTATAATCAATTTATTTGTGAAACTCAATCTCAATATTTCATTTTTCAAATCCATGGAGTTGAAAATAACCAGACAGTCTCCTGGGGCTCTCCTTGCCTTGGCTTTTGCTGATTTAACTCTTATTCTAAATGCAGTAACAATGGAGCTACTCACTTCCTCATCCGTCTTTTCCATCCATTTCGCCAATTCTGCGGTGATTTTGGCCTTTATATCTTCCCCTTGTTCTTCTGGAATCCCCCTAAATTTCAGATTCAATTGTTTTTGCTTCATCTCCATCATCGCAAGATTATCCAACATTTGTTCATGTGCCACATCTAATTTATCCATTTTTTCTTTAACCTTATCTGAATCTTTCTTTACTTCCTTTATTTCTTTCTGATTTTTCTTCACCGCTTCTTCTGTTACTTTAGATCTCACCGATAAATCTTTTATTTTTGTTGTGAGTTCCCCCACTGCTCCTTCTACTTTTTCAAATTTTTTATCTAATGTTTCTTGCATTTCCCCTAATTTTTTCTCCATACGTTGTTCATTTTGTCTTAATTCTTCTTTGATTTTATGCCATAAAACGTCAAGGTCTTTGACTTCTTCCTGTTTTGAACCTCTCCTATCAGACGGTGTAGCCGTTCCTTTTTTCCCATCTTTTACATCCTTTCCTGCCATCTTTAACTTTAATTTATACCTGTAATTTTAATCTTACCCTCTAGGGGGCGCTCTCAATTCAAAATAAAAATTTTAATTGCAATACCCAAGTGACCTCTAGGCGGAGCTCTAAGGTTTTAACTCTCAAATTCAAAACAACATGCAATATTATATTTCCCCCACCAGATGGCACCAATTTCTGCTCCCCCTCCCTTTTCTCAGTACTTTTCCACTGTTTAATCAGTCAATGATAGCAGTTTAGTCTATTGTTCTAAAGTTAGTTTCGATTCCTCTTCAGCCACTTGCTGGCTTAATCCACCACGGTACCTAAAAATAATAACAACAAAAAGAAAGCCAAGTCCCGCGACTCTTCAGCCTCTTCTAGGGCCTAATCCAAGAATTTTTAGGGGTAATGCTAATTTCCATATAAAAAGCTCAATGCAGATAGAGCCTGGATCCTGCTGGGAAGATCAGGAGACTAAGTCAAACGGTAAAATAAAGCATCCAAAGAGGAGTTCCTCTTCAGCCGCTACTGGCTTAATCCCATTGGCCCCCCTTCCCGATCTCAAGGCATCAGAGGGGAGAGATCCGCTGTTTTAAAATCCTAAGCATACGGAGATCCAGCAATAATAAAAGTTAAAACTATTGTCCTTTTTTCCCCCAAATTCACGTTGTCCAGAATAAATAAGAGCTGCGTCACAGGCAGTTCACTCTTATGGGCTAATATCGGGCAGATCAAACTAAAACAGTTTCAGAATCACAGCAGGTCCGTTCCCCCAGCAGGGTAACAAAGTGCCTTTATGCAGGCTTCAAAGTAACTCTAAACAAAGACAGTCTGTTGCCTCGCTAACATAGCAGAGGTCTTCAGCATACCTTACTCAGCAGATAGTTTCAGTTTCCGACTCCATTCCTGCGATTCGCTACTGCGCCATTATCCACACCGCTGCTGGGACGGACTCCCTGTTTACGCCCTCAAGGAAAAACAAACAATTTACCACTCTCAACTGGAGTTACTGAAGAACCAGAAAAATAAAAAACTCTGCAACCTTTCCAACCTACAGGCCACCAATCAAAACAAGATCAACAACATTGTCAATCTTTCACAGCAAACACTCAGCCCAGCTGAGGAATCCGTCCTTTCACGGGGACTATCATTCTGCCCTGCCAAATCCCAACACATGATTCAGTTCTGCGGGGACCTGGAAGCATTTTTCCGCCGTTTACGCCTGAAGGAGTATTTTCATCACACACAAGAACAAGACAAAGTAGAACAAACTACATCCCCACAACACAACACCTCTCAACTTACTGGGGAACAACCATCACCCTCCAAACGCATCAATGAACAGAACATTGATCACCAACTACCACCGAAAAGAAGTTACACAAAAAGGGACTCCACATGGACCCCTCCTGATGGACGCAATACCACACTAGATCTGTACATCGAATGCTTCCGCCACAGAATCCAAACGGATGTGACCAGAAAACACCATCGCTTACAACAAAATCTAAACCATGCTGAAAGGAGAGCCATAGAAAATCTCAGGAACAACCCAGACATTATAATTAAAGAGGCAGACAAGGGTGGAGCTGTCGTCATCATGAACAAAACTGATTACATCCAAGAGGCCCACAGACAACTTTCCAATACTGCCTTTTACATGAAATTGGACTCAGACCCCACACAAGCATACAAAAAAGAACTGAACAAGATTATTAAGGAGCTACCCCTACACATCCAAGAACAGATCCTCACAAACACACCAGCGGAACCTCGGCCAGGAACTTTCTATCTTCTACCCAAAATACACAAACCAGGAAACCCAGGACGCCCCATCATCTCAGGTATTGGCACCATTACAGTGGGTGTTTCCGGCTATATGGACTCTGTTCTGAAACCATATGCTATCAGTGCTCCCAGCTACGTACGTGACACCACAGATTTTCTGAGGAAAATACAATATTTGAACAATCTTCCTAACAATACTATACTAGCCACTATGGATGTGGAATCTCTATATACCAACATCCCACACAATGATGGTTTACAAGCCATAAGGAACACCATTTCAGATAAAACCACAGCGGACTTTGCTACCAAACTCTGCCACTTTGTCCTTACCCACAACCACTTCAAATTTGGTGATGACCTGTTCCTCCAGATCAGCGGCACAGCCATGGGCACCCGCATGGCCCCACAGTATGCCAACATCTTCATGGCAGATTTAGAACAACGTTTCCTTAACTCCTACCCACTCAAACCTCTCCTGTACCTGCGATACATTGACGATATTTTTATTATCTGGACACATGGACAACAGACCCTGGAAACCTTCCACCAGACATTCAATGACTTTCACCCCACCATCAACCTAACAATGAACCAATCTATGCAAGAAATACATTTTTTGGACACTACTATAAAAATACAGGATGGACGTATAGACACCACCTTATACAGAAAACCAACTGACCGACAAACATATCTACATGCTTCTAGCTACCATCCCAAACATACCAAACAATCCATCGTATACAGCCAGGCCTTACGTTACAACCGCATCTGTTCCAACTCTACAGACAGAGAATCTCACCTAAGAGATCTACAGCAAACCTTTTTAGAACTAAAATATCCACCTGATGAAGTTAAACAACAGATCAACAGAGCCAGACAGATACCTAGAGAGAACCTGCTGCAAGACAGACCCAAAAAAGAAAATAACAGAACACCACTAGTCATCACATACAGCTCCCAAGCTAAAACAGTACAACGCATCATCAGAGATCTACAGCCTCTCCTGGACAATGACCGCTCCCTTTCTCAAGCTCTGGGAGGAAGACCTTTCATTGCCTACAGACAGCCACCCAATCTTAAACAACTCCTCACCCACAATAATACAACCACCAGACTTAACATGGACACTGGTACCAGAGCCTGCAATAAACCCAGATGCCAACTTTGCTGCCACATACACCCAGACAACACCATTACTGGCCCCAACAACATCCAACATACCATCTCAGGACTATTTAATTGCTCATCCTCTAACATTGTGTATGCCATCAAATGCCAACAGTGCCCTTCAGCTCTCTATATTGGACAAACAGGCCAAACCCTACGCCAAAGGATAAATGGACATAAATCTGACATCAGGAACCAGAAGACAGAAAAACCAGTAGGAGAACACTTCAATCTCCCAGGACATTCTATACAAGATCTCAAAGTAGCTGTCTTACTACAAAAGAATTTCAGAAATAGACTGGAAAGAGAAGTTGCTGAATTGCAACTTATCACCAAGCTCAAAACCATGGAGGGACCTGGTTTGAACAGAGATATCGGGTTCTTATCTCATTATACATGATAAGCGATCTTCAGCCATCTCAACCCTTGCTTTTTCATGCAAAACCATTTGCAGTCGTTTGCGGTCATCAACAGCTATCAGTCAGTCAATCACCCATTTCCACCACCCTTCTGAGTGATCCCCCCTCCCCATCCCCACCCCTCCCCACCCCTTCTCTACATAAGTGCCTGGAAACTTCCATTTCACTGTATCTGAAGAAGTGTGCATGCACACGAAAGCTCATACCAAAATAAAAACTTAGTTGGTCTTTAAGGTGCTACTGAAGGAATTTTTTTATTTTACTTCGATCCAGACCAACACGGCTACCTACCTGTAATGATAATAATGATAATAATGATGATAATAATAATAATAATATCAGTCTTTTTGCTGTGGAAAGGGCACAGATAGTCCACTCGTATTGACCTTTTGTAAGGTTCCATGTGCTGGCATATAAAAGTTATGACGCTGGAAGATGAGCCCCTCAGGTCGGAAGGCGTCCAACATGCTACTGAGGAAGAGCGGAGGACAAGTACAAGTAGATTCAGAGCTGATGAAGTGGCTGGGCCAAAGCCGAAAGGACGCTCAGTTGCGGATATGCCTGGAAGCGAAAGGAAAGTCCGATGCTGTAAAGAAAAATATTGCATAGGAACCTGGAATGTAAGAACCATGAATAGAGGTAAGCTGGATGTGGTCAAAAATGAGATGACAAGAATAAATATCGACATCCTGGGCATCAGTGAACTAAAATGGAAGGGAATGGGTGAATTCAGTTCGGGGGACTATCATATCTACTACTGTGGGCAAGAATCCTGTAGAAGAAATGGAGTGGCCCTCATAGTCAACAAAAGAGTGGCAAAAGCTGTAATGGGGTGCAATCTCAAAAATGACAGAATGATCTCGATACGAATCCAAGGCAGACCTTTTAACATCACAGTAATCCAAGTTTATGCACCAACTACCGGTGCTGAAGAAAGTGAAATTGACCAATTCTATGAAGACCTACAACACCTTCTAGAAATGACACCAAAGAAGGATGTTCTTCTCATTACAGGGGATTGGAATGCTAAAGTAGGGAATCAAGAGATAAAAGGAACAACTGGCAAGTTTGGCCTTGGAGTTCAAAATGAAGCAGGGCAAAGGCTAATAGAGTTCTGTCAAGAGAACAAGCTGGTCATCACAAACACTCTCTTCCAACAACACAAGAGACGACTCTACACATGGATATCACCAAATGGGCAGCATCGAAATCAGATTGATTATATTCTCTGCAGCCAAAGATGGAGAAGCTCTATACAGTCAGCAAAAACAAGACCTGGAGCTGACTGTAACTCAGATCATCAGCTTCTTATAGCAAAATTCCAGCTTAAACTGAAGAAAGTAGGAAAAACCACTGGGCCAGTAAGATACAATCTGAATCAAATCCCTTATGAATACACAGTGGAAGTGAGGAACAGGTTTAAGGATTTAGATTTGGTGGACAGAGTGCCTGAAGAACTATGGATGGAGGCTCGTAACATTATACAGGAGGCAGCAATGAAAACCATCCCAAGGAAAAGGAAATGCAAGAAAGCAAAATGGCTGTCCAACGAGGCCTTACAAATAGCGGAGGAGAGGAGGCAAGCAAAATGCAAGGGAGATAGGGAAAGATACAGGAAACTGAATGCAGATTTCCAAAAAACAGCAAGGAGAGACAAGAGGGTCTTCTTAAATGAGCAATGCAAAGAAATAGAGGAAAACAATAGAATGGGGAAAACCAGAGATCTGTTCAAGAAAATTGGAGATATGAAAGGAACATTTCGTACAAAGATTACCATAATCAAGGACAAAAGTGGTAAGGACCTAACAGAAGCAGAAGACATCAAGAAGAGGTGGCAGGAATACACAGAGGAATTATACCAGAAAGATATGGAGGTCTCGTACACCCCAGGTAGTGTGGTTGCTGACCTTGAGCCAGACATCTTGGAGAGTGAAGTCAAATGGGCCTTAGAAAGCACTGCTAATAACAAGGCCAGTGGAAGTGATGATATTCCAGCTGAACTATTTAAAATTTTAAAAGATGATGCTGTTAAGGTGCTACACCCAATATGCCAGCAAGTTTGGAAAACTCAGCAATGGCCAGAGGATTGGAAAAGATCAGTCTACATCCCAATTCCAAAGAAGGGCAGTGCCAAAGAATGCTCCAACTACCGCACAATTGCGCTCATTTCACACGCTAGCAAGGTTATGCTTAAAATTCTACAAGGCAGGCTTAGGCAGTATGTGGACCGAGAACTCCCAGAAGTGCAAGCTGGATTTCGAAAGGGCAGAGGAACCAGAGACCAAATAGCAAACATGCGCTGGATTATGGAGAAAGCTAGAGAGTTCGAGAAAAACGTCTACTTCTGCTTCATTGACTATGCAAAAGCCTTTGACTGTGTCGACCACAGCAAACTATGGCAAGTTCTTAAAGAAATGGGAGTGCCTGATCACCTCATCTGTCTCCTGAGAAATCTCTATGTGGGACAAGAAGCTACAGTTAGAACTGGATATGGAACAACTGATTGGTTCAAAATTGGGAAAGGAGTACGACAAGGTTGTATATTGTCTCCCTGCTTATTTAACTTATATGCAGAATTCATCATGCGAAAGGCTGGACTAGATGAATCCCAAGCCGGAATTAAGATTGCTGGAAGAAATATCAACAACCTCAGATATGCAGATGATACAACCTTGATGGCAGAAAGTGAGGAGGAATTAAAGAACCTTTTAATGAGGGTGAAAGAGGAGAGCGCAAAATATGGTCTGAAGCTCAACATCAAAAAAACCAAGATCATGGCCACTGGTCCCATCACCTCCTGGCAAATAGAAGGGGAAGAAATGGAGGCAGTGAGAGATTTTACTTTCTTGGGCTCCTTGATCACTGCAGATGGTGACAGCAGTCACGAAATTAAAAGACGCCTGCTTCTTGGGAGAAAAGCAATGACAAACCTAGACAGCATCTTAAAAAGCAGAGACATCACTTTGCCGACAAAGGTCCGTATAGTTAAAGCTATGGTTTTCCCAGTAGTGATGTATGGAAGTGAGAGCTGGACCATAAAGAAGGCTGATTGCCGAAGAATTGATGCTTTTGAATTATGGTGCTGGAGGAGACTCTTGAGAGTCCCATGGACTGCAAGAAGATCAAACCTATCCATTCTTAAGGAAATCAGCCCTGAGTGCTCCCTGGAAGGACAGATCGTGAAGCTGAGGCTCCAATACTTTGGCCACCTCATGAGAAGAGAAGAATCCTTGGAAAAGACCCTGATGTTGGGAAAGATTGAGGGCACTAGGAGAAGGGGACGACAGAGGACAAGATGGTTGGACAGTGTTCTCGAAGCTACGAACATGAGTTTGACCAAACTACGGGAGGCAGTGCAAGACAGGAGTGCCTGGCATGCTATGGTCCATGGGGTCACGAAGAGTCGGACACGACTAAACGACTAAACAACAACAACAACATGTGCTGGCTATGTCATCCAAGAGGATATTTTGCTCTGTAAATGTAAGGTTGTTCCATACAGTTTTGCGGGTCCTTTCAGTGACCTTCTGTTAATATACCCAAATTTCAGGCAGTTTCTTAATGAAGTCAGTATTGCCTCAGCCGCTCCCAGCATCGTCACCGGACGCTAATGGCTTCTTCCCTGTTGCTGGAATCCAGACGTATGTATTGAAATGGTGTTTTCTGCTGCACCAGCAAAAGCTGCCAGGCACCTGGTGAACTGTTGACTCAGGGAGAGATGACTCAATTTCCCCCCAACCTCTTGTCAACAAATCCATCTCGACAAGGAGTGGGAAGCCGGCAAGGACAACCTGAGCGATCCGAGGGATGGACTGACTGCTCCTCGAGGAAAGGGGGCAGGGTTGGGGACCTTCTGTTTCAGAGAAAGGACAAAAGATGACCTGATAGAACAGTGATGGCGAACCTATGACACGCGTGTCAGACGTGACACGCAGAGCCCCCCCATTTGTTCTCCCGCTCCTCCTACAGCTTGTCTCCGCTAGAGCTTGTCTCCGCTGTTAAAACCCAGATCTCTTTTTTTGTTGTTGTTGCTGGTAGCCAGAGATTGGTTTTTTAACTCTTTCTGTGCTGTTTTTTTCTGGCGCTTTGGCAGACTATGATTGGGTGTAACAGCGTTTGTTTTTAACCCGTTCTGTGCTGGGTTTTTTGGTGCTTTGGCAGACTATGTGGGTGCTGCGTGTTAGTTCCAGCAGCTTTGGGGCAGCCCCCCCAAAAGCAAAGCAACTTTTGCACCCCCCCAAAAACCTCCAAAACTTTGGTCAGCAGCTCCCCCCCCCAAAAGCTCAACAACTCTGGGCACTTTGTGATAAATAAGGGATTTTTGGTTTGGGTTGGTTAAATAATTAGTTTTTGATTTATTAAATACAGTTATATATTACAATTATACATTTTTGTTATTTAAACTATAAATATCACGGAATTATGGTTTTTTTCTCGAAGTGACACACCACCTGAGTTATGCTCAGTTTTTTGGCAAATTTTGACACACCAAGCTCAAAAGGTTGCCCATCACTGTGATAGAAGATTATAAAATTCTGGCACTGATAAAAGAGAATCCATTTAGAATATTTTAAAGGAGACTAGTCTATACAGTGTTTTTTCCTTAAAAAAAAAAGTTTAGGGGTACTCTCATTTTGACTCAAGAAAATCACCAGAAGATTCATACTGTCCAACGAGATGGTTGGACAGTGTTAGAATCATAGAATCATAGAATCATAGAGTTGGAAGAGACCACAAGGGCCATCCAGTCCAACCCCCTGCCAAGCAGGAAACACCATCAAAGCATTCCTGACAGATGGCTGTCAAGCCTCTGCTTAAAGACCTCCAAAGAAGGAGACTCCACCACACTCCTTGGCAGCAAATTCCACTGCCGAACAGCTCTTACTGTCAGGAAGTTCTTCCTAATGTTTAGGTGGAATTTTCTTTCTTGTAGTTTGAATCCGTTGCTACGAACACGAGTCTGACCAAACTGCGGGAGGCAGGGCAGGGCAGGAGTGCCTGACGTGCTCTGGTCCATGGGGTCACGAAGAGTCGGACACAACTAAATGACTAAACAACAACATGAAGATTCACAAAATATTAAGGGTATGTGCCCCCCAGGGGCGCCAGGCCAAGAGTCCGGGGCCCAAGAGTTGGAGTTCGGGGAAGAGTCCACCCATTGGTCGGAGTTCCTCAACAAACTCTTCTGCTGCGGGCGGCTCTGCACTGCAAGTTTGGGGGTGAGCAAGCTAGCGAGGTGCTGAGGCGGCTGGCCGGCTCTGCCCTCCTGCTCGCCTGGGATTGGCATAGGGCTGTGGAGAGGCCTGCCCGGCGTACACTGTTTATACCACGAGTTGCTCGGCTTTGCTCAGTCGCCCACACCAATGCCAATGCTTCAGGCTGGTTTGTTGCGCTCCGTATGTTTCCTGTTTTCTTTTCCTGAGCAGAGATAAGCGAGGTGTCAGCTTCCGCTCCCCCCCCCAAAGGTCAACAACTTTGGGGAACCTTTCCTTTAAAAAGGTCAAAAACTTTGGGCAACCTGGGGGGGGGGCGCTGGGCAGATCTTTGTACCCCGGCACCACATATGCTTAAGACGGCTCTGCTCCTCTGATGTAAGTCATGGGCCCGCCTGCTAGCCTGCTCCCTCAAATATCCCTGGTTTGCTCCTTTCTATATATAGGGTGCCTACATTCTGCATGGACCAGTGGCATGGCAACATGGGCAAATGGCTTGAGGTACCTATTAGGTCCATCAATGACCATCTAGCATATATTCAACACAAAAAGGACAGCTGGGCATATAAAGGGCCCTGTTACCTTCAGGAGCTGAGAGCCTCAGGACAGGATGTTGGACTAGGTGGGCCTGTGGCCTGATCCAGCAGGAGACTCGTGCCTTCTCTCCCCCACCTTCCCCAACCATGGGCTTTGCTGGCTCTGGATAAATGTTCATGGCCACCGAGACACCACCCCTTTGAGTCTCAGGGCTGAGTCATTCCAGCTACTCTCAGTATTAATACGAGGCTCGGCTGCATCATGGAGAAAGATGGTCTCCTCGCACAGGAAAAACCCAGGAAACCTGCAGAGAGGAAATGTATGGGAAGCGTCACCAGCGTCCGAAAGCAACTCAACGTTGTCAGAAAGAGAAGGATTTCGCACCAGACTTCAAGACTGCTGCGTTGCTGTTTAAAAACTATCAAAATAGATTGCCAGGACTGCTTTTAGATCATGCAAAGTTTAATTGAAAAATACAGAAGACCATAGCTGCCAAGTCTCCCATATTCCCGGGAAATCCCCGTTTTTCCAGCTGTTCCTAGCTGAAAAAAAGGAATTTTTTTGTTTTTCCCAGGTTTATTCTGGCGCGACGGCCATTTTGGAACTGGGCGGAGCATGCTCAGAAGCGACTTTTGATGCTGCTCTGCCCAGTTCCAAAATGGCTGCAGGTATGTATTGCGTACAGTAATACCTCGGGTTACGAACGCGATCCGCGTTCGATGCGCGCGCGCGACGAAAACACTTCCGGGTTTGCGCAGTTCGTAACCCGAACTGTTCGCAAACCGAGGTGTTCGTAACCCGAGGTACGACTGTATATGCAATGTATGTATGTATGTACGTATGCAATTGTATGTATTATTTCTTGAATGTGTATGTAGTATCTTGTGTATTATTCTTTGTGCAATAAAATTAAAAAAAACAAAAACAAAAAAAACAAAATGGCTGCAGTGCGACTTCTGGTGCGGCGGCCATTTTGGAACTGGGCAAAGCAGCATCAAAAGTCACTTCTGAGCATGCTCCGCCCAGTTCCAAAATGGCGGCAGCGCTACTTCCGGTCTGCTACTTCCGCCCGGTCCCTTATTTCTCTGACAGCAACTTGGCAGGTATGCAGAAGACTGTTATTTTGCATTGTGTGAGCCAGAATATAATTCAAGGCAGGGGCGCTTATACTTTAGAACTCCCTGCCTGTTGACATCAAACAGGCACCTTCCCTGTATCCTTTTCACTGCTTGTTCGAAGCATCATTCTTTAGTCGAGCCAAACCAGATGCTTAGAAAGTCCAGGTGGATTTAACTTTTTGTACATTTTAAAGTATTGCTATGATTCCCTCCCCTTTGATATTTACTTTTTAAAATTTATTTCTGATACATTTTAACACAAGGGGGAAAAAAACAACAACCCCCCAAAAGTAATAGGAAATAGGGAAAAGAAAATTACATATTACATATTCTATTACATTCAAAACAGCAGCAGCAGCAGCAGCAGTCGTTGATGAACTTCCCTTTTTCTCCTTGCATGGTTCCTTTTATCTTCCACTTCCTCTCGCGTCTTCTTAGTTTCCCCAATCTTCTTGTTTTACCTTTCCATATACCACTTTGAGGTTTTCTTTTTACCATCAAGCGGTGCATAAATTTAATGAAATAACGGAAGTGAATAAAGGAAACCCTCTAAAGCTCTCCAAGTTGGTGAGGTTTCTCTTTTGACAATCAATCAGGATATAGATTGCATGAAATAAATAAACGAACCGTTTTAAAGCTCTCCAAGTTGATGCCCATAGCTGCTTCCTTTTCATTTTCTCAAAGTTGTCGTTTCCTTGACTTGCCCTCTAGCCAGGAGATTCTCAGGCAATTGACTACTGGTGCTCCTTATAGAAAGGGGCTTTGAATCATAGAATTGTATTGTCAGAAGAGGCCACAAGGATCATCTAGTCCAACCCCCTGCAAAGGAATCTTCTGCCCAACATGGGGCTCGAACCCTTGACCCTGAGATTAAGAGTCTCGTGCTCCACCGACTGAACTGTAAACCTTCCCTAAACTGTTGCCTGCTTGGTGCTTTTCAGCTACAACTTCCATTAGCCAAAGCCAGTCTGTGTTGTCCATGGCTGATGGGAGTTGTAGTTCATGACATCTGGAAGGCACCAAGTTTGAGGAAGGCTTGGTCAGTTGGAGCATTTTTCCTCTGCTCTTCAGCACAAAACGTTTGTGGATCATCATAAAGGTAAAGGTAAAGGGACCCCTGACCATCAGGTCCAGTCGTGACCGACTCTGGGGTTGCGCGCTCATCTCGCACTATTGGCCGGGGGAGCCGGCGTATAGCTTCCGGGTCATGTGAACAGCATGACAAAGCCGCTTCTGGCAAACCAGAGCAGCACATGGAAACGCCGTTTACCTTCCCGCTGTAGCGGTTCCTATTTATCTACTTGCATTTTGATGTGCTTTCGAACTGCTAGGTTGGCAGGAGCTGGGACCAAGCAACGGGAGCGCACCCCGTCACAGGGATTCGAACCGCCGACCTTCTGATCAGCAAGCCCTAGGTGCTGATTAACCCACGGCGCCACCTGGGTCTGTGGAGCATCATACAGAGCAACAAAAACAAGGCAGGGCTTCCCTACCCTCAGACTTACAGTCCCAAAGGTGCGGCATGAAAGGAAATAGGGTTGGGAAGGGAAAAGAAAAATGAGCAAACCGAGGCATGAGTTCTTAAAGAGACACAGCTTGGGATGCAAGATCTCTAGGACCACTGAAGTGACGCTGGTCAACAGAAGCAATTTGTTGCTGTTTATTATTGCAGAGTGTCCTGATCTCAAAAACACACTGTCTCTCTTTCTATAACCAGCACTACCTCTCAGTCCAGTTAAAAATAACCTGCAGATGCTATATATATATATATATATATATATATATATATATATATATATATATATAGAATTAGAAGATACCTCTGAGGGTCATCTAGTCCAACCGCCTTCAATGCAAGAATCATAAATAAGGAAAAAGGGAGGGAGGAGAAAAAGGGGGGGAGAGAAGGGGGGAACAGAAGGGGGAAGGGGGAAAAGAGGAGGGGGGGCAGAAAAAATGCAGGTGTGTATTTTGCAGAGGAGAGATTTCCAGATAATTGAAAATACTTTATAAGGGAAGATGTTCCCCATTTGACTCTTTCATTCCAATAGCTTATGAAAAGCTCCCATCATTCTAAGAACTTGTTCTCTTAGTTGGCTACTGACTACTGGAATAGCTCAGCCAACAGAGCATGAGACTCTTCATTTCAGGGTTGTGGGTTCGAGTCCCACGTTGGGTAAAAGATTCCTGTGCTGCAGGGGGTTGGTCTAGATGACCCTTGTGGTCCCTTCCAGCTCTACGATTCTCTTCTTGAGTATGTCATTTATTTTTATTTTTAAACCCAACCCGCTTCACTGCTGGGTGCTTGGGATTTCCCCCAGCAGTTTCAAGAGCAGCAGGTCAGTGGGAAATTCCTGAGAGCCCTCCTCGAAGATCCTCGGGCCTCAGCATGTGCTGAGCAGGAACAGAGAAGTTTCGGTGGTATCTTTCGAACTGGTCACAGTTGTCTGTGTGCCAATGTGAGGCAGAAAAACCCCTCACTGGTTTGCACCGCTTGGCCAACCTCTTGACCCCTGGGTTCTTAAAATGAGGGGTCACAGCCCAGATCCAGCGAGGAAAAGCAGATAGGACAAAGCACTATCCAATTATGTTTGTGGTGTGAATAGAGAAAAGGGCTTTGCCTCCTTCTCCAGCCCATAATACTTGGGGGAGGGGTGCTTTTTATTGAGACCCAAACCCACTTTCTGTGACCCTGATTTCAAAAGGCTCTCATCAGCCTGGATTGATACAAAATAGGTCACGACTTTTCTTTTCTTTGGTCCCCTTTCCCATTTCAAGTGTGCAGATCAAAAAGGCATAAACCACTTCCTCGTGTGTAATGAAACCTATTCAACTCCCTGCCATTAGATGTGGTGACAGATAGCAACTCAGGTGGCTTTAAAAAGAAATTAGGCAAATTTGGGAAAGGCTTAGGTATGCTTGCTAACCATGATCGTGAATGCCATTTGTAAGACATCTGGCCTGCGCAAACCAGCAGTTGAGGTTTTACAATGTTCATTTTATGAACCATGCAACCCTCTGACCTCTCCTAGCAACTCCAGTTTTGCAATGCCCATTTTGAAGCGAGAGAGTCTTGCAGATTGTTTTGCTTTGCAAAAGCTGGAGTCTGACGGGGCGACACCTTCAGTCATGAGAATTTTTGTTGCTGTTGTTTTTCAGCCGCAAAACATTTGCACTGGATATCCCCTCCATTTCATGTGTGTAGTTCAAATTTCTGGAAAATATATTGACACAATTCCAGGAGCGGGGTTGATCAGACCCCTTCAGGGTTCCCGGTCAGGCCCCACTTTGTCACACCCCCCTCCAACTTCTTCGGATGGGAGGACTCGAACCAATGGATTCAAATTTTAGGAAACTCCGACTAGGGAGAACTTACTGAGGGTAAGAGCTGTTCGACAGCAGAACAGACCACCTCAGGAGATGATGGACACTCCTTCATTGGAGATTTTCAAACGGATGTTGGATGGTCATCTGTCAGCTGTGATTCCTGCATTGAGGGGGTTGGGCTAGATGACCCTTGGGGTCCCATCCAACTCTACGATTCTGTGATTCGGTATGGAAGCCTTTTCGGAACTGGGAAGACTAAATGTTTTCCCTTGGCAAACAAGTGGAGTGAGCCATAGCCTCTCCTGCTTGCCAAAGCTCAGACCTCTCCTCAATTGCATGCAAGTTAGCAGCAGAGGTGTCAAGGTCCGTTGAGATCTTGAAGAGGCGTAATCCACAGATTGCCATCCACAGATTGCTACACGTGGATGCTCCAGTCTAGTGGGTAGGGTGGCAAAGGCAGGGGGGTGGCGATTTCAGCTGGGGAGTGGATTTCAGGGAGCTAACCAGCAACAAATCACATAGAGTACAGGAACTCTTTATTAGCAGAAACAAGGTCTGGCCAGGGGAGTCACAGCAACCCTTCTCAGTAGATCTTGCCCCTATGAGGCAGTTATAGAGACTGAAGGTCCCCGCCTTCCTACAGCTGCCCAAATCTCCTCCTCCCCTAGGTCTTTCTCAAGGAATCTGAGACGCTGTCTCCTTGTCTGTCTTTGCTTTACCTTCCAAAGCTTGACTATTGTAACTCGCTCTACGCAGGGTTGCCCTTAAAGCTGACCCAGAAACTCCAGCGGGTGCAGAATGCCGCGGCGAGGCTCCTTACAGGGTCCCGGCCGCGGGATCACATTCATCCAGTGCTTTACCAGCTGCACTGGCTCCCGGTGGAGTACAGGATCAGGTTTAAGGTGCTGGTTTTCACCTTTAAAGCCCTATGCGACTTGGGACCCTCGTACCTACGGGACCGCCTCTCCTGGTATGCCCCGCGGAGGACCTTAAGGTCCACAAATAATAATATTCTGGAGATCCCGAGTCATAAGATGGCTAGATTGGCCAGGGCCTTTTCAGTACTGGCCCCAACCTGGTGGAACGCTCTTTCCCAGGAGACCAGGGCCCTGCGGGATTTGTCATCTTTCCGCAGGGCCTGCAAGACAGAGCTGTTCCGCCTGGCCTTTGGGTTAGACTCAGCCTGACCCCTGTGTTTTCCTCCCTCATGGCTTGGATTTATGGCCTACTTGAAATGAGGCTGCACTTTAAATTTTAATACTGTATTTTAATCTGTATTTTAATTAATTGTTTTTATGTTTTATTGTGGTTCTGTTGGTGTCAGCCACTTATGGCCTACTTGAAATGAGGCTGCACTTTAAATTTTAATACTGTATTTTAATTTGTATTTTAATTAATTGTTTTTATGTTTTATTGTGGTTCTGTTGGTGTCAGCCGCCCTGAGCCCGGTTTTTGACTGGGGAGGGCGGGGTATAAATAAAAAATTTATTATTATTATTATTATTATTATTATTATTATTATTATTATTATTATTATTCATACCTCTTCTGGTTCTGGAAGGCCAGCAGGGAGGGGAGCTGGTGGCAGCAGGAGCAGAAGACCCCCTGGCTCCCTCACCAGCACGACTCATCTCTGCCTCTTGGCCACCTTCCTCTCCTGCATCAGCTCCAGCTCCTGCTTCCGGACTTCTCTCTGCCACAGACTCTCCCTGCTCACTAAACCCTGTTACCTCTTCAGCTTCTGTCGCCTGTCCCTGTGACCACTCATCGTTGTCCTACTACCAATAATTCTGAGCCACCCACTGAACAGAACCGCAGCCCTAAAGGCAACAGGAACACCAAGCAGCTCTCGATATTTTGCAGCAACAGCCTAAAACAATCCCATTCAGTTTAAGGCCAAGTGTGTGTTACTATCTGAGGGCTGCGGTCAACTGCTTTGCAGAGTATTTTTTGGTTGAAGAGACTTAAAGACTAAGGAGCGGCTGTGATGCTCAACCCCGTCCTCGTTTGCATCTTATTTCACAAGTGTTTTTGGAACTAATTGATTTGCTGCCGTAGCTGTTTTGTACTCCGGCTTTTGCTTTATCTCCTTGCGATCTGAACACCCAGGACCGGTTCTGCTGGTCTTGTATAAGATGCTTCACACCTGCACCAAAGCATTTGCCTGCCTCTTAAACAGCTGAACCTCCCCTCCTTTGCACCCTCCGTGATTAATCTGAACCTCTATTTTGTCTATCTACCCCACGATTTAAGAAGGAGTCAGTAATCGCATTCGCTTCAGTTCAAATATTATAAAGCTTCTGGCTGTAGCCCAGCATTCATCAGGGGTGCAAGCATGCTTTTCCCACCAGGTTACAAAAAAAAAAAGAATCTCAACCAGGAGACATAGCCAGACCTCCATGCTCAATGCTCCCTGGATTCCTGACAAGAACACCAGCCCACTGTGTGAGGATCAGAACAGGGAAGGACTTGACCCAGTTCTCCTCTGAACAGCTGAGAGGTGCTTTTGTTGATAAGCTGAGCAGGTGATACCAGGAGTTTGGCCTGTGGACTGTCTCGCCAGAGTGGTGCATGCTCTAGTTATCTCCCGCTTGGATTACTGCAATGCGCTCTACAGGGGCTACCTTTGAAGGTGACCCGGAAACTACAACTAATCCAGAATGCGGCAGCTAGACTGGTGACTGGGAGCGGCCGCCAAGACCACATAACACCGGTCCTGAAAGACCTACATTGGCTCCCAGTACGTTTCCGAGCACAATTCCTTTGTGTTACACAGACAACTTCAACATTCAAAATGTCTTCTTCTTCTTGTGGCTGAGTAAGATGGTCTTCCATGAACACAGTCTTAACAGTGAGTCCGTAAGTGACTGTGGAGGCCAATTCTGGACCCACACGTCCTTCCACAGTTTCCGGGCGGGAGTTGATCACGGTGTGGATTTGCCAAGCGTTCCTTCCTCTTAAGCACGTTTCTCCCTTACGTCCTGAGTTTGAGTGTCTTCAAAGCCTTTGGTAAAGGCTGTTCTCCAACTGGAGCGCTCACAGGCCAGTGTTTCCCAGTTGTCAGTGTTTATACTACATTTTTAAAGATTTGCCTTGAGACTGTCTTTAAACATCTTTTGTTGACCACCAGCATTACGCTTTTCAAGTTGGGAATAGAGTAGTTGCTTTGGAGACGATCACCAGGCATCCACACAACATGACCAGTCCAACCAAGTTGATGTTGAAGAATCATTGCTTTGACACGGGTGATCCTTGCATTAGTTCGCCAAAATGTATGCTTAGTTCAGTAGCAATCGTGGGGCTGCTTATATTATCCAAATTAGCCATTAGGATCTTAACCTTCTCAAAAAGGAACTAACATTACCATATTTATCATTAACATAAAAGTGAGATCACACATCTATTTTATATCATGTGTAAATAATTTTAGCTGCTCGGTGCTTGCTGGGGGAAGACCCTTTCTCCTCCACTGGGACCTGACCCTGTTCTTGGCATCCCTGTGGGCCTGATTCTGCTGCAGGTCTCTCATTAGGTTCTTTGATGCATGGCAAGTGGTGTCACCAACAGGACACAGAAGCCCAGAGTAGGAACAGTTCAGGTTTTTTTGTTTTGTTTTCAAAGGAACACAGTTGAGAGATCTATTAGCTGTTCTGTTCAGTGATATTAAAACAGGAAGCCATGGAGAATGATAAAGAAATTATCATCTCTTTACTCCTGGCAGCTAGGATGGGAACCAGCTGTTAAGCAGAGATTGGACTGCTCTCTGTCTTTTGTGATGTAGTCGAGATCCTTGCATTGCAAGGGGTTGGACTAGAGGACCCTCGGGATCCCTGCCAGGTCTACAGTTCTATTTTTCTAACCAGAAACTGTGAATTCACATTTGTTTATATCGCTTTTCTATCCCACCTTTCCTCCCAAGGAGCTCCCCATTTAATCCCTACACAACAACCGTGCTGCGCCTGGCACCCAGTGAGCTCAGCTGTGGCCGAGTGGGGAGATTCGAACCCTGGCCTCTCCCAGCTCCTGGTCTGACGCTCTAACCACTACACCACCGCTGCCTCTCTTTATGCACACTCTTCTCTGGCCCAGTTCTGCCTCCTCTCTCCCCTCTTTCCCTCGCACAGCTAGAGAATCAAATGCACTGAATGCGGGGTGTGTGTGTGTGTTTTCAACCACCCGGATTCCCCTCCCAAGAAATATTCACCGCAAAGATGGGGACGGCGCTGCGTGGGAACAGTTGGGCCACCATAACACCCCTTCCAACTTGCCGTCCTGCTTTTGTCTGCTTCCCCCAGACTTAAAAACGGCAACGGCGAATGAGTCACTGCATTTCGAGCCCACCTACACACATTCTCCAGACATAGCTGCTGGAGCCACCTGAATATTGTGGGTCCCCAGAGTCCCTGAGCTCTAAATCCTCCTGCTCAGATGTTTGTGGCTGGCAGGTCTCTGCCCTCAGCTGTCGGGGGGATCCCCAAACCCCACAGCCAGGCGGAGAGGGCTCAGGCCTCACTGAATAGCTCTCGCGTTGCATAAGGATTGCAATTCCGCTTTGATCGGTGGAACGGGGACCCATTCATACATGTGCACATTTTAAAGAACTGTGGGACTGCCTGCCTCTTGACATCAAGCAGGCACCTTCACTGAGATTTCTCCGGTGCCTGCTCAAAACATCTTTACTTAGACAAGCCTGTCCAGGGACTTAAGGAAGTTGAGTTTCAACCTGTTTTTAGTCTATTGCTGTTCTAACCTTTCAAATGTATCAAATCGTTGTTGTTAATTCTTCTTAGTGATAATTTTATTGTTTCATCTTTCATGTAAACCGCTATTTTATTTTTTTGGTTTTTTTTTAATTAAAATCGAAATCAGCCCTGAGCGCTCACTGGAAGGACAGATCGTGAAGCTGAGGCTCCAATACTTTGGCCACCTCATGAGAAGAGAAGACTCCCTGGAAAAGACCCTGATGTTGGGAAAGATGGAGGGCACTAGGAGAAGGGGACGACAGAGGACGAGATGGTTGGACAGTGTTCTCGAAGCTACGAACATGAGTTTGACCAAACTGCGGGAGGCAGTGCAAGACAGGAGTGCCTGGCGTGCTATGGTCGATGGGGTCACAAAGAGTCGGACACGACTAAATGACTAAACAACAACAACATTAAAATTGAGCGGAATATAAATTTCATGAAATGAAATAAATGAACAAAAAAATGAATTGCCTTTCTGCACACAAGGACCTAAGCTAAGCTCAGCACGGTAAAGGATTGAAAAAGGTTGTGTAACATCAGCCCCTGTGATTGACGGGTAGTAAAACGTCCTGATTGGCCAGGCCTGGTGTCACTCCAAGAGAATCTTGCCTTACTCTGGTTAACATTAGGAGGGATGGAGGAGAATTTTCATCTGGCTATTGATTCCACCTAAACATTAGGAAGAACTTCCTGACAGTAAGAGCTGTTCGGCAGTGGAATTTGCTGCCAAGGAGTGAGGTGGAGTCTCCTTCTTTGGAGGTCTTTAAGCAGAGGCTTGACAGGCATATGTCAAGAAAACTTTGATGGTGTTTCCTGCTTGGCAGGGGGTTGGACTGGATGGCCCTTGTGGTCTCTTCCAACTCTATGATTCTATGATTATTGAAGCAAAACCTTCTTCTTCTTCTTCTTCTTCTTCTTCTTCTTCTTCTTCTTCTTCTTCTTCTTCTTCTTCTTCTTCTTCTTCATCATCATCTTCATCTTCTTCTTCTTCCACCACCCAGCCTAATAGACCAACTGGAAACGAGTTATCCTTCAGAGTTCGCGCTTTATCTGAATTTTGTGATGCAGTCCTTAGCTCTGGAAAATAGCACCCTGTGAGGTCCCTGCGAGGATTTGCAGGGAGGGAACCCAAAGGAGGGTCTTCTTCGTGACCCTCATCCCTTAGAGGCGCGTCTGTCTCCAACATGGTTGGTCTCCTGGTGTCGGATGTAGTCGTTTTTATTCACCCAGGTTTTCAGGGATAATCGCTCTCCTGGGGAAAATAACAGCAAAACTGAAATGAGCAAAAGGAACGAAAACACGAGGACACTTTTGCCAGAGCATGGTTGGAACTTTATAATGTACACCAGCATCCGAGGAAATGAAAGGCCAGCCCCAGAGGTAAGGTCTAACTTGTGGATTTGAAACGAAATAAAAAATAAAAATAAAATTCCTTCCAGTAGCACCTTAGAGACCAACTAAGTTTGTCATAGGTATGAGCTTTCGTGTGCATGCACACTTCGTCAGATACACTGAAACAGAAGTCATTTGAGTCATTGAGAAGTGGATTTGAGTAACAAATAGTAATTTGCTATTTTTGTTATGGTATGTTTTCTGACATAGGGCCTCCAAAACTAAAGTTGAAGGGGAGGTTTTGTGGTGAAAAATCTCTGTTCAAACAGCGCACAAGAGGCTGAAGGTCCTGGGCTGCTGGAAAATAGCAATAAGGAAGGATTAAAATGATAGCAATGCAATCCATCTCTTCATTAGGGCTGGGACCAAGTTAACTGATGTTTGCACCTGCTCCCTGTGGATGATCATCTTCAAGGCTCCTGCCCTCCCTTCTTGTGGATGATAATAATAATAATAATAATAATAATAATAATAATAATAATAATAATAGGAACTTTTTAGCCACCCTTCTTCACTAACAGTTTCCACGGACAGCCTCTCCCTCCATGAATTTGTCCAATCCTCTTTTAAAGCCATCTAGGCTGGTGGTCAAGATTGCCTCCTGCAGAAGTGAGTTCCATAGTTTAACAATGAGCTCTCCTGATTCCCTTGCCCTTTCCCAATCACGACTTAAAACAAATATTCATATATATCTAGTTGGACCCTTAAAAGAGATCATTCTGGATTTGGGGAGAAAGGCTACTAGTAATTGGAGGCAGGTCATACTTTTTGTTTGTTGCGATGGTGTGTGTTCTTGTGTTTTTATATTGTGAACCACCCTGTGATAATCCGATGAAGGGCAATACAGAAATGGAATGAATAATCACAATAAATATAATAATAATAATAATAATAATAATAATAATAATATATTATTATTATTTATACCCCACCCATCTGGCTGGGTATACAGTGGTACCTCGGTTTAAGAACAGCCCTGTTTGCGAACTATTCGGTATAAGAACTCTGCAAAACCAGAAGTAGTGTTCCACTTCGCAAACTTTACCTCGGTCTACGAACGGAAGCCGAATGGTGGAAGGGCACCGGCGGCGGGAGGCCTCATTAGGGAAAGCACTCCTCAGTTAAAAACGGTTTTGATTTAAGAACGGACTTTCAGAATGGATTAAGTTTGTAAATAATAATTCAAAACCGCATTTTGGACCAAGATATGAAACAGAATGCTAACATTCATTGGCTCAGAAGGGGCCTCTTTAACCAGTGCTAATAACAGGCCCGGCTCTAGGTGCAGTCCCGGTGGCGCAGGGCGCCAGGGCGCCGGACCGGCAGGGGGGGGTGCTGCACGGCAAAGCCGCGCGGAAGCCGTGCTACGCACTGCGAGGGCGGGGGCACAGGAGCGATCTCCGCGCCTCAGCGCCAGGGCGCCCGACCTGCTCAAGACGGCCCTGGCTAATAAATCAGTAATGATTTTTGGGAAGGAATGGGGGTGTTTTTGTCCGAATGTCGACCTGGAGGGCTTTTTGATGGAAAGGCCCCCTGCACGTTGCTGAGATACTTCCCAATTAGTGCAAACGTTTTCTCCAGCCACTGCCCTCCATGTTTGCAGCCAAGTCTTCCTTGTTTCTTGGACCCGGACCAAAAGAGAGCATTTCTCTCCCCCTCCCCTCCCTTGAGTCCACAATTCACAGATGCTGAGGACTCATCAGAGACAGGGGTGGGCGGTAGAGAATGTCAAGTTTTTAAATAGCTTCCTCCTGCCACTCAGGCACAAGCGGCAGAGGGTATTTTATTCCACACCACGGCCTTCCAAGCAAGGAACCAGGCAGGCACCTCCTCTCCCGGTGCTTCCGCAGAAAGAGAGAGTCGCTGGAAACATCATGTGGCGTGTTGACATAGGCTTTAATCTGTTTTCAGTTGATTGCTGATTTTATTTTTCATCTTTTAACTGTTCCAACTGATAATTTTACAATGTTATTCCCTTTGCAAACTGTTGTTGTTGTTTAGTCGTTTAGTCGTGTCCGACTCTTCGTGACCCCATGGACCAGAGCACGCCAGGCACTCCTGTCTTGCACTGCCTCCCGCAGTTTGGTCAAACTCATGTTGGTAGCTTCGAGAACACTGTCCAACCATCTCGTCCTCTGTCGTCCCCTTCTCCTAGTGCCCTCAATCTTTCCCAACATCAGGGTCTTTTCCAAGGATTCTTCTCTTCTCATGAGGTGGCCAAAGTATTGGAGCCTCAGCTTCACGATCTGTCCTTCTAGGGAGCACTCAGGGCTGATTTCCTCAGAATGGAGAGGTTTGATCTTCTTGCAGTCCATGGGACTCTCAAGAGTCTCCTCCAGCACCATAATTCAAAAGCATCAATTCTTTGGCGATCAGCCTTCTTTATGGTCCAGCTCTCACATCACTACTGGGAAAACCATAGCTTTAACTATACGGACCTTTGTCGGCAAGGTGATGTCTCTGCTTTTTAAGATGCTGTCTAGGTTTGTCATTGCTTTTCTCCCAAGAAGCAGGCGTCTTTTAATTTCGTTAATTTTGCAAACTGCTTTGGGGTATTTTTTCATTTGTGTATAACCAAGCGGTGTATAAATTTTATGAAATAATAATGCTCGGGTGGCGCATGAGCATGCGAGCAAGGCACTTGTAGGCCTGCATGGCATTGTCTTCTGTGGAGCGTAGGCACATAGTCACCGTCTGGCTACCCCCCCCCCGGAATCCATTTTAATTTAGCTCCTGATTAATACCCCGTTTGTTGCCAAAACCACAAAGTAGTCTAGGTTTGCAACCTGCCCTATTGAACGAGACGAGGAGGAACTTAATCGGTTACATCTGCCCTGCAAAATGGGCATTGTAAAACTTGCTTTCTTCTTGATGTTGATCAGATCTATTTATATCTCCCTCTCCTTCTCCTTCTCCTCCTCCTCTCTCTCTCTCTCTCTCTCTCTCTCTCTCTCTCTCTCTCTCTCTCTCTCTCTCTCTCTCTCGGCTCATTTGGTGGCGTCTCAGCCACCCCTCTGATAACCAGGGAGGGACTGATTCCCCTCCCTGCATTCACATTTCTCTCCTTGGGAATTGCTTTAAAAATATCTACGTATCCCAAGTGGAATCATGTTTCCAGCAAGGGCTGATTCACAAGCAGAGACTGCAAGATGGTGGCAACCCTCCTTCTCTCCTTCATTCCCCTTCTCTCGTATTCAGAGGTATAGTGCTTAGGTGGCGGGAAGTTCCATTTTGCTGTGAAGGGTGAGCAGAAAAAAAGGGCTATAGAAACCTCCTTGAGATCTTTCTAATAGGGTCTTGGGTCTAATAGATGATCAAGATGGGCCAGGCTTGTTTCCTCCAGCTCTGGAGGGTAGGACTCGAACCCGTGGCTTCAAGTTACAAGAAACAAGATTCTGACTCAACATCCGGAAGAACTTTCTGACGGTGAGAGCTGTTTGACAGTGGAACAAACTCCCTCGGGAGGTGGTGGACTCTCCTTCCTTGGGAGGTTTGTAAACAGAGGTTGGGTGGTCATCTGCCATGGCTGCTTTAGCTGAGATTCCTGCATTGCAGGGGGTTGGACTAGATGACCCTTGGGCTTCTTTCCAACTCTACAATTCTTTGAGTCTATGATTCTATGACAGACTGGTGGTGCTTGACAGAGAGAGAGAGAGAGAGAGAGAGAGAGAGAGAGAGAGAGAGAGAGAGAGAGAGAGAGAGAGAGAGAGAGAGAGAGAGAGAGAATGAATCCACCCTGAGGGATTTCCCTAAGTTTGCTTTTAAAACCACTGCCTGTAACTGCAAAATAACGGGCCAGCGATATTAGAAAGAAAGAAAGCTCCTTTAGCTCAGCGTTTCCTGCAGAGGCAGCTGAACCTGAAACTGCAAAGAGGCCTTACCTCTGTGGGGGACTGGTGTGAGGTGCAGTTGCTCCGCATTTCCAGGATTACGCCCTGATGTCATCTGGAGGGAACAGCCAACCAGCGTCGAGATCAGAAGTTCAGCGATGGCCTGGACCACTTCCCAAAAGCCCGGTGTTCAGGGCTGCCAGTGGCAATTCTGCATCCTGCAGGCAGGCGGGAGGGAGGGAGGGAGGGTGAGAAGCTTTTGCAGAAAGACAGAGATGCTTGGTTCACGGAGAGTGACACTTTGCAAGGCTGGTGCCGGGGGGGGGGGGAGTTGCCACTGGACGGATCCCATTGGCCAGGCCCCCGGACGGCCCCACCCCTTTGCAAGTGTAAAAGAAACCTTCGGAAAACCCTATCTCCAAATGCCACTTGACCCCATCGCGTTTTGCCGGCTGACCTTATTATACGCCCAGAGATATTTATTTATTTGGCTTGGTTGACACCCAGAGAGGACATCCTGGGAGGAAATGACTTTTGAAGCTGCCCCATATCCCACTTTGCCATGCTGCCCTGATGCCTACCTCCAGCGGTGAGTCTCCCTCTCTCCTTTCTTCTTCTTGTCAGCCTGCATTTGCTACGCAATTTTTAAAAAAATCTCTTCTGCTATCAGATGGTGGCAGCTGGCTGGGCTGGGCTGGGCTCTCTGCACGCATGTCTGTGCTGTGTGCCCCCGAAGAAATACACCACTTGCTTCATGCTCTGCAAGGCTGATTATTGTTTTTGGCTGCCCGGTTAGTTATTGTTCCATCGGAGGCAACCCTCCGTTTTGGCAACTCCTTCCCAGTAAATAAAGAGGCAGAAGAAAAGCCTGCCCGGAGGACAGCTTGTTTGACAAGTGTCACACAGAGTGACTGAAAACGAGAAAGGACCTTGGGTCCCGGCAGCAGAGTAAAATAATAATAATAATAATAATAATAATAATAATAATAATAATAATAATAATCTATATCTGTGTCAATCTATATGTTGACATCTGCAGGAGACCCAGAAAAGATGCAGCGAGCAAGTGTAGCTGAGTGTGTTCCTAGCTAAATAAATAGTTCCAGAATTCCATGTGCATTCCAGCATGTGCGTACACTGAGAGAGAGAGAGCACTATGTGCATCTCATTCAGGGGAGGAGAAAAAGGCAATCTTTGGATGCAAAGGAATGTGTGTGCATCAGAATGAACAGGCAGATCCCTTTCGAGCAGGGCAGATCACAACATCCGAGATGCTAGAATGCTGTGGATAGTTCCTAAGAGCCCCAGGGTTGCTGGGCTGCATCAGAACACCTCCCAGGGTTAAACTACTATGAAACTAATGGAACTTAGCCTTCGGGGGCCTGAATTCCAGAGGGACCCCCAAAATGCCTTTTATCCACATTGCAGACCCTCCAAGCGCCCCTATTTTCCAGGGAGAGTCCCAGATTTACAGAAGACACCCCGGTTTCTGATTTTTGCTCCTGGAATGCCCCACTTGTCCTTAGGACATCCTTATTTTCACCAGAGAAATGTTGGAGGGCATGGCATGGCTTCAAAATTTTGGGCCTAATAGAACCAATCTGTGCCACATGACTCAAACTGATAACTTTTTTGTTGTCTCTTTCAACGATCCCAAAGCTCCAGATGTAAATGTAGGAAAACTCCCGACATGGCCTGTTTTGGGGGTGTAAAAATGGCGGCGGGGGGAATTTTGCCGAATTGGCAAAATGTAAGGGAAAACTCGGGTGTATGGCGATGCGATGGAAAAGGCAACAATTGGGGGGAGCACTATTTTGGGGGGCTTCCTAAAAAAGAAGATAACAGTGGTTACCTGGACCTCTTTGCTGCTTGTGAAGGAGCCCCCATAACAGTTCAAGCTTCAGCCCCCCCCCCAATGTAGATCTGCCACCTTCCATCATCTGTGCAGAATTTTGTTTCCAACAAGGGCTGGTTCACAAGCTGGTTCTCCCTCGTTTCATGTATCTGGCATTCAGAGGTATGTTGCTTAGGTACCATTTTGCTCCAATGGCTAGTGCCCGCGTGCTCCACCTTGCCCGCTGTCCTGTATTCCAACCATCTAGTCACTTCTGTCCACCACATCTCGTGCCTGTGGGTTGCAGAAGTTAATGGCACGCTGCTTGAACAATCGCTTGCTCAGCTTTCTGTGTTTTAGCTTAATCGCATCAACACGAGGACAGTTGGATAGACATAGGCTTAGGTTTCGATGGCTTTTCCAGATGTGCAGATTGTGGTGAGCTAGGGATGACAGAAGACACTCCGCACGTGCTCAGAGGCAGCCATACTCATAATGGCTGAAATCCCAATCCCGCTTACCTGGGAGGAAGCCCCGTTCAATTCTGTGGGTTTTACCTTTGAGTGCACATGGCTAGGATTGCAGTCCCTACGGGATTACCCAGCCCTGGATTTGAACTAGGTCTCAGTTCCTAGGAAAGCACCTGCTTCTGGGTTTATATATTGGGCCTTGTCATTTCTGACGGATGTCTGGTTGTGTCAAGCTCCCTGTTTCTAAAAGAAGTTATTGGGTTTTGATTTGCTTGGAAATCTTCAGGGGCTGTGGTTCAGTGACTGAGCATTTGCGCTGCATGCAAAAGATCTCAGCTTCAGCCTCCGATGGCATCTCAAGGCACGGCTGGAAGACAACCCTAACTGAAATCTCAGAGAGCTGCTCCCTGCCCATTTAGACAATAAGGCAGTTTCCAATGTTTGTTTTGACCCAGAAGGCATTTCAGCCAGTCTTATGTGTGCAGAGGCTGTGGGAGGCATGAGGAAGAAAAGGACTCGGCATATGCTCAGAGGTGGGCTGTTCTGTGCTACCCTTGTTGCAAAGTTTTAGTCGAACACCCTGGGAGGGAAAAAATGGTTTGGGAACAAAATTTTCACGCCCAACCAAGTCGAGCTCTGCTATAGGGTTAATATTACTAAAGAAAGTGTCCTCTGAGTATGTGCTGTGTATATTCTTTCTCGCTATTTTTTATGTGGCATTAGTGAGCAGAGCTTCGCAGCTAGATGAAATGTGATGTTAAAGCTGGTTTTTGGAATTTCGCCCACCCATGGCAAAGACAGGTTTCCTTTCTTGAGCGACTGGTTTGCATTGCCTAAGAAATGGACTGAGGCTGAAATCCTAACCATGTTGACGCAGAAATAAGTCCTACTGAATTCAGAGGGGCTCGCTCCCCTTCAGTGGAGGTTTTCAAGTAGAGGTTAGATGGTCATCTGTCAGGGATTCTTGAACTGTGATTCCTGCACCGCAGGGGGTTAGGCTAGATGACCCTTGGGGGTCCCTTCCAACTCTGCAATTCTGTGATTGTCAGTGTGGTTAGGACTGCAGTCTTGGGCACTTCATTGTGCCTGGGTCTCTTTCGTCGCTGGTGCAAATATCACAGGGCTGTACAGACATATAGCATTTGACTGGGTAGGGTGGTCACAGGAACTCCAGTCTGGGCTCATCCTAAAGTAGATAGGAAGATTAAAAGTACCTGTACCAAATCTCCATTGTCCTTATGATATTATCCTCCAAATCTCTGTGTTTCCACACTTTCCCCTCCCTCAATCTGAGGTTGTTTCCATAGAGTTTCTCCCTTTTGGAGTTCCTTTGCTCTGGAAATGATGGGCTGAGAGAGGGGGAATTGTGGGAAGGCAGTGTGGCGTAGCAGTTAGAGTATCAGACTGGCGGACCAGGGTTCAAATCCTCCACTTGGCCATGAAGCTCTCTGGGTGACCTTGGACCATTCCCTGCCTCTCAGCCAAACCTACCTCACAGGGTTGTTGTTTTGGGGATTAAATGAGGACGGGGAGAAAACCACGTACGCCACCTTGAGCTCCTTGGAGAGAAAAGTGGAACAGAAATGCAAAATAAATAAGATAAGATAAATACGGACAATGGATGTAACAGGAATCGACATAAAAAAAGTGTAGGTGAGCCCCCTCTTTCTTTAACTTAATGTGATTTGTTTTAGCTGGGTGGTCTTTTTTAATCTGCTCGGCTCTCTTTGCTGTGGTCCTCTTCGCTGCCCCATTTGGCAGGCCTGTGCAAAAAGGAGAGGGCCAAGCTCCATCTAGCAGGGAACTTGCGGCGTGAAATTGCAACCAGCTCCTGGACTTCAGCTGGCAAGGCTTGGGGAATGTGGAATCCAGCCCAGCAAAGGGGTAGCATGGAGGAGATGAGATAGGAGTGGAAGGCAGGTCTGTTTTCCTTCTGAATTCATCCACAGCAACAGACGGTACCTTCTCAGCCTCGCAGCTGCCTGACTGAAGGGGGCTTTCTGGGTTTGGACACTGGTGGGAAATGGAGAGGGGGCAGTTGAGATTCCTGCATTGCAGGGGGTTGGGCTAGATGACCCCTGGTATCCCTTCCAACTCTACAATTCTATGATTCTATGACATGTTACTGGGAGGCAGAATTATGTGCGTTCCCAGAAACGTCTCTTTCCCGCCCCTGAGACTGAAAGCAACCACAGCCAAGTCCACGATGGCTCTGTAGTTGCGATCAAAGGCTCAGTGCTCCCAGCTATGCAATTACACCCCCTGCCCCACCAGAGATTAGGCAGGGGGAGGGTTGTTTGCAGACCAGCCACTCCCAGTTTTGGAAATGACAGCCAGACGATGCTGGAGCTCCGAGGTGTAGGGGCTCGGGATTAAGGGCGGCTTTGAAATTGTTGCACCTGTTCCCTCTAAAACACGGCACTTTCTGCTCCATCCCTCCCTGCCCCCACCTCCTTCACCCGGTGCTAAAAGTCCTCGACACAAAACCGCCACCGTCCACGGACATCCATATAATTCTCCCCACCACATTGATTGCTAAGTGGGTCGCGTGAAGCAGCCTGTAGAACCAGTGGCAGCAGGTGGCTCGAGCGAGCGAGCCAGGCCGCAGGGCAACAGAAAGGGGACGCGGGGTCTGAGCTCAGAGCTTTCCTATGAGTATATTAAATCTCTTAACAGCTTGCGACCAGCATCCCTGTGAGATCGCCATCCGTGTCGGTGTCTACTCGACCCCTTTGATCAGCGGAACTGGCAAAGTTACAGATAACATATAATTTTGTTGTTGTTTAGTTGTTTAGTCGTGTCCGACTCTTCGTGACCCCATGGACCAGAGCACGCCAGGCACTCCTGTCTTCCACTGCCTCCCACAGTTTGGTCAGACTCATCTTAGTAGCTTCGAGAACACTGTCCAACCATCTCATCCTCTGTCGTCCCCTTCTCCTAGTGCCCTCCATCTTTCCCAACATCAGGGTCTTTTCCAGGGAGTCTTCTCTTCTCATGAGCTGGCCAAAGTATTGGAGCCTCGGCTTCAGGATCTGTCCTACCAATGAGAACTCAGGGCTGTTTTCCTTAAGAATGGATAGATTTGATCTATCCATAATAACCATTCAGCATTTGTAAGAAATAAATATTTTAGGGCAACGGCACCGAAACTTTGGAACTCCCTGCCTATTGACATCAGGCAGGCATTTTTGCTGTACTCTTTTCAGTGCTTCCTAAAAATATTTTTCCTACCCAGTCTACTGAATTTTTTTTTTAAAAAATTATTCTTCTTTTTTGTAATTCTGTTTGTTTGGTTTTTTAAAAAAACAACAACAACATTTTGAGGATACTTTTTTAAAAACAACCGTACAATCATAGAGTTGGAAGGGATCCCCAAGGCTCATCTAGTCCAACCCCCTGCAATGCAGGAATCTCAACTAAAGCATCCAGGACTTATAGTCATCCAACCTCTGGTTCAAAACCTCCGAAGAAGGGGAGTCAACACCAATCAATCAATCAATCAATCAATCAATGTATAGCCAATGTATGTACACAGCTTTTCCCCTATGTTCAGTGTAACATGTGAACAAGCCTGTGGGGTGTAGGAAAGACCAGAGTTTGAATCCCCCCTTACCCAGCGACCTTAGGCCGGCCTCTGACTCTCAGCCTTGCCTACCTCACAGGGTTGTTGTGAGGATAAAATAGGGAGGAAGAGAAGCCATGTACGCCACCTTGAGCCCCCTGGAAGAAAGGTGGGGGATAGATGCGATGAATGAGACACACTGATTCCCCAGGCTCCAACAGGCAGCCTGCAGCGTTCGGATCGGGGAAGAGCTTTGCCACCTCTTTTTGCTGCCTCTCCCTGTTCTTCCCTTCCTCCTTCCTCGCAGGGGTGTCACCTGCCTCTTCTTTGAGCCATCCAGGGGGCTTTAGATGTTCTAAAGGAGATTTGGAAGGAGAATAGGCTCCTAAGCTGTCTGTCTGAGAGAAGCCCAGCTCGAGTCTTTTAAAGGATTACACAGGAGCTGATTCCCCCATTACTGCTCTGGCTTCTTTTCTCTCTGCCCCCCCCTCCCCCCGCCAGGCCCTAAAGGGGAAGGCAAGCTAAATATTCCTGATCTTTCATGTGGTCCCTGCCTTGGAGAAAGCTGGGAATGGGAATTAAGGGCTCAATACCCCGGTTCTTCAGATGTGCTTTGTGTTTGCGGTAAACGCTCTAAAATGGATTTCTTCTATAGCAGCCTGCAGGTTCCTTCCTTAAAAGTGAAATTGCTGTGCCCATTTTGTACGCCTCTGCAGGATTTGGTGGGGTTCTGTTTGTTTGTTTGTTTGTTTGTCCAAAAGCAACAACAGCAGATTTCCCCATGGATCGCCACAGTTATGGCTCCAAGTACCTTGGAAGTCGAACAGCTTGGTTCCCGAACGTTTTGGTTCCTGAACGTTGCAAACCCAGAAGTGAGTGTTCTGGTTTCCAAACATTCTTTTGGAAGCCGCACGTCCGACGGGGCTTCCGATTGGCTCCAGGAGATTCCTGCAGCCAATCAGAAGTTGAACGTTTTAGAATAATAATATAATAATAATTTATTATTTATACCCCATCCATCTGGCTGGGTTTCCCCAGCCACTCTGGGCGGCTTCCAACAGAAATATTAAAATAGAAGTCGAACGGACTTCTGGAACGGCTTCCGTTCAACTTCCAAGGTACGACTATATGTAAAGAGAGGAGGTCTGCTTCACATGGAGAAGTTTGGAGCAAGGTAGAAAATTACCAGCGGAGAGAAACAGGGCTGGCACAAGACATTTGGATGGCTGAGGCAAAGGACAAGGTGGTCCAAAAATTCATCTTGCTTCAACACTGGAGACAGGACCCTAAGAGTCCTTGTGACAGCACAGCAGCATGTCTGAGGGGTCAGGAGGAGAAGCCAGAGGGTGCCATTGCTGGCCCTGAGCATTTGTTATATAATTGTAGAATTGTAGAGTTGGAAGGGACCCCAAGGGTCATACATTCCAACCCCCTGCAATGCAGGAATCACAGCTAAAGCATCCATGGCAGATGATCACCCAACCTATGCTTAAAAACCTCCAAGGAAGGAAAGTCGGCCACCTCCCAAGGGAGTTTGCTCCACTGCCGAATGACTCTTACCATCAGAAAGTTTTTCCTGGCGTCCTGTAACTTGAAGCCATGGGTTCGAGTCCTACCTGTCAAACGTCTGAACATTTCAGTTTATGTTAAAGGTGGGACACACACAGAAATCAGAAAATTCAGACCCAGCAAAATTCAGATCCAGCAAAATTCAGATCAAGCAAAATTCAGATCAAGAAACAGTGTTCAAGCTTACAACTGCTGCTAAGATTATAATGGCTAAAAATTGGAGTGTATCTCCTACTATATCTGAATGGATGGGGGGAAATTGGCCCAAACTAATTAGGACTGAGCTAATTTTTCACAAAAGAATACATATAAATCAGCCTAACAGGTTTATGGGGAAATGAATGCTTTTTGTAATAGTTTAGAACAATACTATCAGTGATAATGTCCAAACCTAGGCTGCTTTCAACCTGCTCTGGTGGTATTTCTTTATACTCTTTACCATTGTTTTATTTTGCCTATTTATTTATTTATTTATTTATTTATTTATTTATTTATTAATATCAGGAGATATCTGAATCTTTTTTTGTAGATGAATAATAATATTTATCTTCAATCTTGTGAACCTCCCAGAGGCCTGTGGGTACAAGGCTGTGTAGAAAATAATAATAATAATAATAATAATAATAATAATAATAATGTCATGAAAAGCAGATAATTGGCTAGCATCGGGTCCCTTCCAACTCTATAATTCTATTATTCTATAGTGAAATGCCTGTGTAGGCTTGCCTAAAGGGAAAGAAATCTTTTAGGAGGCATCAAAAGCAGTAGGAGGCATCAAAAGCAGTACAACGAAGGTGTCTGCCAGAAGAGTGGGACCTGCAAAACTAAAATATTGATTTCTCTCAAGAGCAGAACAAAAACGATGTGGCGCTTGCGAAGGTGCTGGTTTTGCAGTCAAAGTGGTCCGGTGAGCCCAGAGGGGTAAGGTGACCTTCCTTTAGTTTGGTCACCTTTGGTCTTAAGTGGCCGAGGGCTTTGTACCCTGATAGAAACACACAGCACAGCACCAGTGGTGGGACCCAGGTGGCGCTGTGAGTTAAACCACAGAGCCTAGGGCTTGCTGATCAGAAGGTCGGCGGTTCGAATCCCTGTGATGGGGTGAGCTCCCGTTGCTTGGTCCCAGCTCCTGCCAACCTAGCAGTTCGAAAGCACATCAAAGTGCAAGTAGATAAATAGGTACCGCTCCAGCGGGAAGGTAAACGGTGTTTCCATGTGCTGCTCTGGTTTGCCAGAAGCGGCTTTGTCATGCTGGCCACATGACCTGGAAGCTATACGCTGGCTCCCTCGGCCAATAATGCGAGATGAGCGCGCAACCCCAGAGTCGGTCACGACTGGACCTAATGGTCAGGGGTCCCTTTACCTAGAAACACACAGCACAGCACCAGTGTGAATCCTGACGGGGATTGTTTTTATTATGTTTTCAACAGCCTCCTCGATTTCACGCCTGGGGTGCGTGGTCACAATCCCACTCCTCTGAGGTTAGCCTTCTAATTTTGAGCTCCCTGTCATTTCGTCCAAGAGGCTTCGGTTTCTGCGACAGCCTTTCCCTCTCTTTCTGAGAGGGGGGGGGTGTCGCTCTTTAATTCCCTCTCCCCCCACCCCGGGAATGATGTCACCCCGACCGGCCGTCACTCTTGCTTCTCTCACCGCGCCTGAATCTGGGGAATGTCTGCCTTGCCTGACCTGCGATAGCAACCCTTTGACTCCTGCTCTCTCCAAAGCACTGCAACTCTTAGTCCTCTCACCAGGCTGACCATCTCCAGGACCTCGAGATTCGGCACAAGGGGCGGGGGGGCAGGGGGGGGAGAAATAGAGACATGGGAGATACGCCTGTCAAATGTTTCCAGATCAGCCTGATGCCGGCGCTTTTCAGCGAGGTCTCGACTCCTGGGTCTGACCCCTGCCAATTGAAAAGGTCCGGTCTGTGACTCCTCTAAGAGGCGGTTATGTATTTGATCTTGGCGTTGTGCCAGGCCTGCAGGGCAGGCCACAGGCCCATCTCTACATCTGGATAAATAACAGAACATTAGGGTGGCCGTATTTCAAAAAGTGAAAACCAAGACACAAAAGTTGCCGTTTCTGAGCTATTTTTTAGGGAAATCGGCAAAAACGACACTGCCGACATGACGTCCCGTGTGTCCGGGTTCTCCTGGACATTTTGCCCATTTCTGCCCAGATGTATGGCAACACTGCGGGATATATATAATATAAATAGGATAAAGAGCCGTATGGGTCTTTTCTCTCTCTTTCTTCTCTTTTCTCCCTTGCTTTTTTCTCTTTTGATTTTTAAAATATTCTCATTCTGTAAACTAGTTTGATTCTTATCGTATTTCATGCCAAAAAGTATCAATAAAACTTTCTAAAGGACCTGCAAGGAAGGCATCTGTAATCTACTCTGATCCAGCAAAAGGAGAGGAAATAAATGCACACAGAGAGATGCTTTTTTCTGAACTGGAGATGGTCAAGAGGTGGGGCGGGACTCTTCTATGGTGGTAGTTCATCTATAGTCTGTGAGCCATATCCCCTCTAGGGTTTTGGTCCCCCCTTGGTCCCCCCCCCCGTGTGTGTGTGTACACACACACACATATGGCCATCGCCTCCTTGGTTTCATTATTATTCACAAAAAAATAACCGTGAATTTTTTTAATGGTTTAAAATAGTCTACAGTCTACAGGGAAAGATTTGGAGAGGCAGCCTTGAAAACAGAATTTCTTACCATGCCCACTTTGCCATTTTGAACATGCTCACTTTCAACACATTCCCCCCCCCCCCAACCTGGCAAGGGTTGGCTGCGGGGGAGGGTGGCCCTCAGCCGGAAAAGGTTTAACCACACATCTCTAGGTAGATGGGAGTCTAGCATCAGGTTAAAGCCCACTGGCTTGCTCAGAATTTGGGGGGGCACTAATTGGATGTCCCCAAAGTTTTGGAATTTGGGAAGCTGCTTCTGTACTCTTTATCTGTGCCTGCTGCTATATTGTGTCCCAATTTTTGAAACTACCACTTTATTCAACGCTAATATTTGCCCCAGGATTTGTTGAGTTGAAGGCTGGCTTAGAAGCATGATGAGAAAGAAATACTGGTCAGTTATGTTCCATGTCCCCTTGCATAAGACGTCCTGCTAAACCAAACCAAAGGCCCATCTCAGCCTTTGGCATTTTGGCACCTCCAGATGTTGCTGAACTACAGCTGCCATCGCCTGCTTTAAACTCCAAATTATCAGTGTAGGATATTTGTTTATTAGAATCTCAGCATATTGTCTCCAATACAGATCATATTTGAGATGCAAGTTGCAAAGTGCAAATACATGGTTCAGAATTCAGAATTTCTCCCCGGCAAATGCACTTCGCTTCTTGGGGTCTGTTGCAGAAGGATATTTCCGGGGACCATTTTGCAAGTTTGATATTTGAAGTTCAGAATTCATGTTCTGGTGCCAAGACTCTGCTGACAAATTGAGTAACCTTAAGCACAGTCAGAAAGAGAGATCCCCTCAAAGTGAACGCCTGGCACACAGAAAATTCACTCACCATTTAAAAGAAATATAGATTTATTTATTTTTTAAAAAAGGTTCACACTTCGAGGTGCAGATTCCCCATAGAAACCGCAGCAACTCTTCTCACCCCCGCCGCTAGACACACACATAAATGCATTCAGAAACAGATACCGGTATCAGCATAGTCTCCAACACAACCTATTCTCCATTTACCACGGACAGTCCCTGTTACATCACACTCAGGGTTTGGGGGATGCCCTGTTAAAATGTTTCCATTCCTCAAGTTTCAGCCCTTTCCCAGGGTCTTTAGAAGCTAAGACCGTGCCTGCGAATCTGCACCCCTTTCCCTGGGAGTAAACGCCACTGAGCTCAATGGGGCTTTCTTCCAATACAGGATTACACTGCAAATTTTCCCATGCATGAATGCACAAATGATCTTGCCGCTCTCAAACCAGGGCCTCTTTCGGGCAGAGTTGTCTTGACCACTATATTCTGAGTTCTGGCAACTTCCAGATTAGGTGACTGTGATGCGCTCCTCGTGGGGCTCCTCTCGAAGACTCAGGAACTTCAGTCGGTCCAAAACTGCAGCAGCCGGATCACTGGCTGGGGTTGAACTAAGACCTCATGGAACCCTTGCTCGAAAAAAGCGGGGTTTAGATAATAAAAATATGGGCTAATAAAAAGAAGTTAAAAAACAAACAAACATCAGGAAAGGAGGGTTGGGAAGTCAGGAAGAAACTTTGTATGTTAAAAAAACGGTATGTGATGGTGAACGCTTCAAAATATTGTTGGAGACTTAACAAAAGTGATGTGGGAAAAGGGAAGAAAAAAGCTCCACCGGTTGCTGGTTTGTTTCTGAGCCCAATTCAAGGTTCTCAGATCGGTGTTTAAAGCACTCAATGACAGGTCCCAAATATCTGAAAGACTGCCTCCTTTCCTATAAACCCTCTTGGGGGCTGAGATCCACAGAGGAGACCCTCCAACCTCAGGGGCTCAGGGTGGTGGTGATGCAGGGCGGTGGCAGAGGAAAGGAGGTGCAGGGGGTACGGACCGCCCCGGGTGTCATCACTGAGGGGGGGGTGACAAAATGAGGGGTGTGTGTGTTTTAAAGGGCTCACGAAACTTTTTAGGAGTGATGTGGTGGAGCGCCTCCACCCCCATCGTTCTGCCCAGACACTGAGGTCCAGTATCGAGGGCCTTCTGGCGGTTCCCTCGTTGCGAGAAGCCAAGTTGCAGGGAACCAGGCAGAGGGCCTTCTTGGTGGTGGCGCCCGCCCTGTGGAACGCCCTCCCATCAAATGTCAAAGAAGAAAACAGCTACCAGATTTTTAGAACACATCTGAAGGCAGCCCTGTTTAGGGAGGCTTTTAATGTTTAATAGATTATTTTATTTCATTTTTCTGTTGGAAGTCGCCCAGAGTGGCTGGGGAATAAATATATTATTATTATTATTAGGCGCCTGAAACCGCAGCATGGGACTTGCGCCTGCCTACAGCCTCTCCCTCAGCCGCCCTAGAGCTGAGGGGGAGGCAGCAGAGAGGCTCCCAGCGGTGAAGAGGGTTGCCCCGCCCCCATGGGTGGATCGCCCCACCCCCGGATTCAGGACACGCCCCCGTGGCAGGCACCTGAGCGGCTAACTATGTTGCTGACGCAGGGGGCAGGGCCTGCTCTGTGTTGGCCCCTAAGCTGTGGGACTCCCTCTGCACAGGTGTATGCCTGGTGCCTGCATTGTCCAGCTTTCGGGCACAGCTCTTTTGACAACTGAAATGCATATTTTTCACACCCACCTTATCTCTTGTGATTGAAAGCTGTTTAAAAGTGATTTTAATTGTGTGATTTAAAGGTTGTAACCTGCCTTGGGGCCTGAGGGGTGGGTAAGTAACCATTGCATTTATTCATTGCATTTACATGCTACCTTTCTCTCCAAAGAGCTCAAGGTTATTCTCCCCCACACACGCACACACATTTAATCCTCACAACAACAACCCTGTGAGGTAGCTTAGGCTGAGAGGGAGTGACTAACAAAGTCACTCAACTTCGTGGCTGAGTGGGGAGATTCGAACCCTGGTCTCCCAGGTCCTAGTCCGACATGCTGAGGAGTCCACCACTTTCACGTCACCTGTCCTGAATCTTCCAACATTTGCTTTCATTAGAGTTCAAACACAAGACCGTTCTCCCCTCCCGGGGATCCCAGCAACAGAAAACATCATTTCCCCCCATTATTGAAATTATTGCAAGCCCCTTGGAGCTCAACACGTGTCGTTGGGAGAGCAGAATGCAAATACTAAATCAAATTAAAATCTGTTTCCTCCCAGCGCAAATATGGAAGGGTGGGCTTTTAAGTCCCTGACTCCATTGTCCCGGATGGCGATAGGATGGTGGAGTCAGGGGTCTGTGGGGAATAAATGAGACCCTGCAGAATTAGGGGAATTCCACATGACGGGACGCCTTGTTTGAAACTGGTTGGGCCATCCAGGAAAACCGTCTCTCTCCCCCCTCCCTCCTTCTCCCCTCGCACAGCTGCGTGCTCCGTTTCATAGCCTGGCTGCTGTCTACAAATCACCCGCATGTTAAAATGCGGCAGAGGGGAATTCCAGCACACTGGGCGCTGCCAAGACCCTCAAGCTCTGACGTGCCTTCACCCCCCCTCCCCACCCCCCCGTCAAGGGCTAAAAATACAAGAACAGAGTCCAGCGTCCGGCTGGCAATCGTGGCCGAATGGACACGCACCATCTCCCTGAGCAGCTTTCCTGACCCTTGTTCCACCTGGAGCATCAATGGAACAAGAGGCCAGCTTCAAACGGGGAGCAGTGCCGTGCAGTGGTTAGAACAACAACAACAACAACAACAACAACAACAAAAATTATTTATACCCCGTCCATCTGGCTGGGTTTTCCCAGGCACTCTGGGCGGCTTCCAACAGAATATTAAAAACACGATAATGCAGAATGTCGGGACTCGGACCTGGGAGAGAGAACCGGGTTCGAATCCCCACTCGGCCTCGAAGCTCTCACTGGGTGGCCTTGGGCCAAATATCTCTCAGCCTAACCTACCTCATAGGGTTCTTGTGGGCATTGAATGAGGAAGGTAGATAAATGCAATAAATAATAATTATAACTATTTTGGTGGTGGTGGTGGGGGTCTGAAGACCCTGGAAATCCTGTGGCTGAGCTGCTTGAACTGCAGCTGGCAAGCAAGGACTTAGATTGCTCTCCACAAGTCTGCAGCCTTTAACTGGGGTGCTAGGAACAGCCATAGAATGATGGAATTGTAGAGTTGGAAGGGACCCCGAGGGTCATCCAGTCCAACCCCCTGCAATGCAGGAATCTCAGCTAAAGCATCCAGGACAGATGGCCATCCAACCTCTGCTTAAAAATCTCCAAGGAAGGAGAGTCTGCCACCTCCCAAGGGAGTCCGTTTCTTACTGTCGGGAAGTTCTTCCTGATGTTGAGTCAGAATCTCCTTTCTTGTAACCTGAAGCCCTTGGTTCAGGTCCTGCCCTATTGCTATCCTACCTATAAGCCCGTACTGCCATTCCCAACTGTAGTCCTGCCAACACAAAACTCTTTTGCAATCTTCTTCTCTTCTTTGGTGATCCCTCGTAGCTGAGTAAGATTGTCTTCCACAAACACGGTTTTAACATTGAGTCCGTTAAGTGAGTGTGGAGACCAGCTCTGGATTCACACGTCCTTCCACAGTGGGGACATGGGTTTCTGGGCGGGTGCCGATCACGGTAAGGGTTTGCCAAGCGTGCCTTCCTCTTAGCTCGTTTCTCCCTTGCGTCCTGAGTTCGAGTGTCTTCAAAGCCTATGACACCTTTGGTAAAGACTGTTCTCCAGTTGGAGCGCTCGCAGGCCAGTGTTTCTCAATAGTTGGTGTTTATACTACATTTTTTTAGATTTGCCTGGAGGGAGTCTTTAAACCTCCTTTGTTGACTACCAGCATTACGCTTTCCATTTTAAAGTTTGGAATAGAGTACAGTGGTACCTCTACTTACGAATAACTCTACTTACGAATGTTTCTACTTATGAACGGAGCTCCGTCCGCCATCTTGGATGCAGTTTAGATAGGATTTTTTCCACTTACGAATTTTTAGATAGGGTTGCTTCGACTTACAATTTTTTTATCCCAATGCATTCCTATGGGATTCGACTAACAATTTTTTTTTTACTTACAAATGTGCGTTCGGAACGCATTAAATTCGTAAGTAGAGGTACCACTGTAGTTGCTTTGGAAGACGATCATCAGTACACTGATATTAGTTCGCCTGTCTTCCCAAGTGACGTGTAAGATTTTTCAGAGACCCCATTGATGGAATCTTTCGAGGAGTTTGAGATGGTGTTTATAAGTGGTCCATGTTTCACAAGCATATAGTAAGGTTGCTAGTACAATAGCTCTGTAAACAAACATTTTGGTTTCCCTGCGAATGTCCCGATCCTCAAACATTATGCGCTTCAATCGGGAGAAAGCCGCACTCACAGAGCTCAGGCAATGCTGGATTTCGGCATCAACGTCGGCCCTTGTGGAAAGATAACTGCCCAGGTAGGAGAAGTGGTCATTTTCCAGCGTTACACCATTGAGTTGGATTTGTGGCGCTGCAGAGGGATCTTGTTGGTGCAGCACGCCTGCCAACACAGAACTCTTTTGCAATAAAATGATATAGTGACTAACACTAGTACGTTGTGTTCCGATTTCATAAACCCATAGATCTGTGTAACTGGCAATTTGTTCAGATTGGGATCTTTGCCCCACCCCAAAATAAAATATTTGAGGGGGCCACCCCCCCAGTTGATGGGCTATGCCATTCAAATGGTGCACATGCACCGCGTCAGGTGACCGATTATGTGTGGAAGGAGCCAATTTTGCACACTCTGACCCCCCCCTCCGGAGCGGAGCTTGGGCAGGGAAGATAACGGGGAATTCTAAGTCTGCAAACAGTTTAAATGAATTTGGCATATTTAAATAAACTCCTGTGGAAGAGATGACAAAACGTGGAGGCAGTAAATCTATTGCCCCAGCAAGCAAATAGGAAAGTCCGTATAGTAAGTTTATTTCCATTATACATGTGGAAAAACTGAGGACAGTTTATAAATGGTTACATCTGGGTAGAAAAGGAAGCAAGGTGTTTTGCATATTTTAAAGCAGCTGTTTAGACAAGGTTTGTTTGCTGTTTCATAATAATAATAATAATAGTACCTGCAGTGCTTATTATTTGGAACACGTTTGCAATCGCCTCCTATCCACTTGTTGCATTGAGTAGGCCTTTGGAACACCTTCTCTATATAATGTTTTTTAGTGTATTTAGCTATATGTTTTAGTAGTTCTCATATAGTGATAGATACAGCAGTTCATCTATAGTTTTAATTATATTTTTTTAAAAAATTAGTAGCGGAGGAGAGGGGTTTATTGGTTTGTGTGTTTTCTTCTGGTTCTTATTATCTATTTTGGGGTTGTTATTCTGCATTTTTATGTCACGAACCGCCCTGAGATCTGCAGATGAAGGGTGGGGCACAAATATTCTCCCTTAAATCTGCTTCTGCCAGCGGCCATTTTTCTGGTGCCACTTTGCCCTTCTATGGGCACCAGAAAATGGCGCCACCGCCGGCGGAAGTCGCTTCTACGCGTTTCCGGTCATGCGTAGAAGCGACTTCTGGCGCTGGCGCCGCCATTTTCTGGTGCCCATAGAAGGGCAAAACGCCACCAGAAGTTGCGTCTACGCAACTTCCGGTGTTGCGGGCTGCCGATCCCGGATCTTTCCGTCCAGGACTTGACAGCTATGCGCGCTACCAATGTCTGGGCACTGGAAATCGGGTGGCGCCAGCACCCAAAATGGACCCTCCTGGCAGGTAGGAAATCCGGGGGATTTCTGGGATTTTTTTTCAATTCGGGAGACCAGCGGGAAACGGATTAAAATCCGGGGGTTTCCCCACAAAAAAACGGGAAACTTGGCAGCTATGGAAGGAGATTCCACCACCATTTGAGGTCATGCATTCCACTGTCGAGTGGCTATTGCCCTCGGAAAAAAGCTCTTCCCAATATTTAACTGGAGTCTCTTTTCCTGTAGCTAAGAGGTCCTGAAAACTTCCTCCCTGCAAGAGGAAACCCTGAACAAGCATCATGGCACCTTCTTTGCAAGGCTTTCCATGAACAGATCTGCATTCCCCCATAGCTTAGGTCAGCATTCTCCAGTGTGGTAATACAACAACAACACTAACAACAACAACAACAACAACAACAACAACAACAACAACAACAACAACAATATAATAATAATACGCTGCCCATCTGGCTGAGTTTCCCCAGCCACTCTGGGTTGCTTCCAACAAAATATTAAATATGCCTTCTCCCCTCTGTAGGTCCTTTGAATATTTTAATCAACTGTATATTGTAGTTCATCCCAATCATAGTCATCCAAAATGTCCAAAGTTATTCAAAGCCTGCCAAAGACTTCAAGTGTTTGCAGTGTTCTGTATTCATCCCATTCTCTACTGAAGTTTTGGTCCTCCTGATTTTCCCAGTCAGTCTAGCCCTCTCTGCAAAGGCTAGTAGTATCACCTGCCAATCTGTTTCCCCAGACACTCTGGGCGGCTCCCAACAGAATAAAACATCAAACATTAAAGACTTCCCTAAACAGCATCTTGTCCTCTTTCCATCACTGGGCGAGCAATATCCTTGCAACTGGTTACGCGTCCAACACCTCCCTCAAGTCTTCTCCCTGTGACCATTCATCGTCATCCTATCCACTAATCCCCTGGCTCTGATTCTGTTAACCTAACTGTGGTTTATGAAGCTGGCTTGTTTCAACAAACCAAAGTTACCATTAGTCGTGGTTTAGGGTTCGGAAATCGCAATCTGAGCTTGGATGCAAAATTTCAAGTTTGTCGTGATGGCTGCCGTTTTAGGCTACCATCCTGAATCCAATTACATGTGAATCAACCTCACTGAACGCAGTGGGCAAATATGTATAGGATTGCACTGCTAGATTTGTGCCTGTATGTGCCTCCTACCACCGTGTCTGAGGTTTTAACTTTTAAATAGCGATTCAATCATTTTTATTTAAAATACTTTACTGATTGCCTTTTCTGTCTCCATCCACTGTGGGGTGGCTAAAATATATATTTCAGAATATATACAAAATATATACTTCAGAGCATGGGAAGTTCCCCAAAGATTTATAATTTGGCATAAAATTTGGTCTTTTAAAAAAAACTGGTCTTTTTGATTGTACAGTGGTACCTCGGTTTACAAACGCAATTGGTTCCGGAGGTTTGTGCTTAACCTGAAGCATACTTAACCTGAAGCGAACTTTCCAATTGAAAGTAATGGAAAGTGGATTAAACCATGCCAGACGGGTCTGCAGAGTACTTAAACTGAAGCATACTTAACCTGAAGCGAACTTTCGCATTGAAAGTAATGGAAAGTGGATTAAACCGTTCCAGACGGGTCCACAGAGTACTTAAACTGAAAATACTCAAACCGAGGCATACTTAAACCGAGGTATGACTGTATTATAATTTGGAATGTATTTAATGTGGTTTTAATTGGATTGTTAAATTGGAAAACTTAATAAATTATATATATATATATATATATATATATATATATATATACACACACACACACACACACACACACACACACACACACACACACACACACACATATACCCTGTTATGAGACGTAGCTAGAAAATAAATGAAAATAAGCCATACTGTGTTGTTGTTTTTTTTTTTTTGAGGAAAAATAAATATAAGACGGTGTCTTATTTTCGGAGAAACACAATCTCTCTCTCTCTCTCTCGATTTCTACCTTTTGTGTAGGTTTGTGGACACCCCAGGCCATTTCTCGTGGATGGAGAGTTACTACCACTCTACCATGCCTCAAGGCTCGCAGGCGAGAGAATATGGCCGTCCGGAAGTTTTCCAGCAAATCTGGGATATCCTCGATCATCAGTGAGTAGCAAGATAGATGAATTGGGCGGGGGATTGTCTGGTGTGGGGGTATGTTATGTTCTACTTGTTGAACTGGAAGGGCCTTGGAGTCCCACCCAACAGTTGCCCAATATGCTAAAGGTCAGGGGCAGCCAGTCTATTTCTCCATTGAGCCTAATAGTGTCTACTCTGACCGGCAGCACCTTAGCTGAAGGTGCTCGGGTCGTAGCTCAGTGGTGGAGCACACCTGCCTTGCATCTCCAAGCAGCAGACCCTCCACGTGTCCCTATTTTCCAGGGACAGCCCTGGATTTACTGAAGCCGTTTCTGTTTCTGGCTTGAGGACGCTGGGCGAGATGGGCCTTTGGCCTGATCCAGCAACCAGACTCTCCTTGTGTGCGCTTCCATCTTTGATGTCCAGTGAAACACTTTTCAGACCCCTCTCCTATTCTGCAGGCCGATCTGCTCGGTTCAGCCCATTGACTTGAATTTCTTGGAGGAGCAAACGGAAAATGGCCCCGCAAACAAAATTGAGATCAGCATGGATTGCATTCGGATGCAGGATTCGGAGATCAGAGACCCAATGTGGGTGAGTAGCCAATGTCAGGATGCTGCGGTTAGGATGCTGGGCTAGCACCCGGGACGCTTGGGTCAATCACGGACACTTATCTTAACCCGCCTCGCAGGGTTGTTGTGGCAATAAAATGAGTGCCTGTGTGTTGAGGGTGGGGGGAGAACCACACACTCTGCTTTGAACTCCTGGTTCAAAGGTGGGATATAAATAAACAAGTAGCCCAGGGCATATGTGGAAAGAAAGCTTGGGTTTGTTTGTTTTAATTTTTAAGTACCAGTTTATCATAGAAGGTAAACCTGGGTCAAAGTGGTGGTTGCATGAAAAATACTGTATGTGTGGATGTGCAATGCTTGCACCCTGCCCAATGTTTTGGCAAGCTGTACTTGATCATGCATAGTTTTTTGGCTTTTAATTCTCTGCGGCCTCTTTGAATGAGAGGGGTGTTCTTATCCCGCCTCTCAAAAATAGGATTGTGCTTTAGATCTTCCTTCGTTTTCTTTCATGCTGGTTTTAACATATGCGTTTCTTGGTTGTAAGTCACAATGAGCTCCCTTGGTGAAAAAGTGATTCTTAAACTTAATAAAGCGAGAACAACCCCGTGGCGGAGTTCTGTGCATCGCAGAAGCTTGCTCGCGTCCTTTCGAACTCGGGTCCTAATCAAGAGGATTCCACCACTTTTTTTTATTTATTCCCAACCTCAGTTTGTGCGAGTGAATGCCATCGCACTTGGTTTCCCCAAAGGAGAGCTGTCTTGCCCCGAACCCAAAGTCCTGCGCAGGGTTGCAGGAGAGAACGACCTTTCCCCTTTATCCCCCTGCATTGCCGTGGGTTGGACTAGATGACCCTCTGGTCCCCTCCGACTCCTTTCCTCTCCTTTGTGGTGAGCGTTTGCTCAGCTGCTGGGAGACGTGCTCTTCCCCAGCTCTGTGCCCTGGGCGGGCGGGCTGCCTGCTGCCGTCGTCCTCCTGGGAGCGTGGGGCCTGCTCCTTCCAGGCCGCTGCCTCCGAGGCACGCTGCTTTTGCGATTCAGAGCAACTCTGGCGTGTGGCTCTAATCTGCTGTTGACTCAAGGCCCGCCGCTAAGTGCTCTCTGCCCCCGTCTTCCCTGCAGAAATATGCTGCTCTCCCGGCCCGCTGGCTCACGCCCCCTGCACCCATCCATCCATTTCATTCAGTCGCTCATTCATTCACAAAAGGCTTTTGGCGGCCACCACGGTCTTGTTCCTCCTCCCGGGACTCTGTGCAAACAGTTTGTTCTGGAAACAGGGGAAAGTTTGTCTCTCTCTCTCTCTGCCCCCGCTCCCACTCCCCTCTTTTTTATTTATTTAATAAATTGTCAAACATCACTTGACAGGTGGCAGCCCAGCCTGGCGGAGGAGTCTGCTGTTTGCTTTGCAATTCCCCAGGAAGGCAGCGAGAGGAACCTGTCGCCCCAGGCGAGGTGTTTTGCTGTGTTTAATCAGAAATGCAGCCCTCCTCTCGGCCCTTTCTCCCCCCCTCCTGCTTTTCTTCTGCGTCGCCCCAGGCCAGGCGGACGCCCAGCACCTGCCACCGGTCTCACCCTGCGGTGCCACTTCAGAAGAGGCAGCGTTCCCCCCCCCCTCTTTCTCTGTGTGTATGCATAAAACTCTCTGCCAGGGCAAGGGAGGGTTGGTAAACGGGGGCGGGTAAATATACAAAGGAATGTGGAGGTGCAAAACCTTCAGGGACAGAGCTGGTGGTAAGAAAGCAATGAGATATCTCAGTCGGTAGGAGATTGAGACTCCGGCGTCATGGGTTCGAGCCCCGCATTGGGCAAAATGATTCCTGCATTGCAGAGGGTTGGCCTAGATGACACTCGGGGTCCCTTCCAACTCTACAATTTGATGATGATGATGATTTATTGTTTATACCCCACCCACCTGGCTAGGTTTCCACAGCCAATCTGGGTGGTTCCCAACAGAAATAACAACAACAACAACAACAACAACAACAACAACAACAACAACAACAACAACAACAAAACATCAGACATTAAAAACTTCCTTAAACAGGTCTGCCTTCAGATGTCTTCTAAAAGTCAGATAGTTTTTTTTATCTCCTTGACATAGGGCGGGTGCCAATACCAAGAAGGCCCTCTGCCTGGTTCCCTGCAATTTCACTTCTCGCAGTCAGGGAACCAGCAGAAGACCCTCGGAGGAGGGACCCCAGTGTCCAGGCTGAGCAATGGGGGTGGAGACACTCCTTCAGGTGTACTATGTTATTCCATGGAAGGAAGGGCTGTCGAAGGCAACCAGCCACGATGGCTTTGCTCCCATGCTGGACAACATAAGGAGAGCCTGCTGGATCAGGCCAATGGCCCATCTAGTCCAGCATCCTGTTCTCACATTGTCCTAACAGTTGCCAGTGGAAAACCTGCAAGCAGGATTCGAACAGAAGAGCAACTCTCCCCTCCTGCGGTTTCCAGCAGCTGGCGTTCAGAAGCATCGCTGCCTCCAGCCATGGAGACAGAGCAGGACCATCATGGCTAGGAGCCGGCCACCACCAGTAGCCCTCTCCTCCAGGAATTTGTCCAATCCTCTTTTCAAAAAAAGCCAATGCAATTCTGGGCTGCACCAATAGGAGTATAGCATCTAGATCAAGGGAAGTAATAGTACCACTGTATTCTGCTCTGGTCAGACCTCACCTGGAGTACTGTGTCCAGTTCTGGGCACCACAGTTCAAGAAGGATACTGACAAGCTGGAACGTGTCCAGAAGAGGGCAACCAAAATGGTCAAAGGCCTGGAAACGATGCCTTATGAGGAACGGCTCAGGAAGCTGGGTATGTTTAGCCTGGAGAAGATAAGGTTACGGGGTGATATGATAGCCATGTTCAAATATATGAAAGGATGTCATAAGGAGGAGGGAGAAAGATTGTTTTCTGCTGCTCCAGAGAAGCGGACACGGAGCAATGGATTCAAACTTCAAGAAAGAAGATTCCACCTAAACATTAGGAAGAACTTCCTGACCGTAAGAGCTGTTCGGCAGTGGAATTTGCTGCCAAGGAGTGTGGTGGAGTCTCCTTCTTTGGAGGTCTTTAAGCAGAGACTTGACAGACATATGTCAGGAATGCTTTGATGGTGTTTCCTGCTTGGCAGGGGGTTGGACTGGATGGCCCTTGTGGTCTCTTCCAACTCTACGATTCTAAGGCACCCAGGCAGCAATGCTTTTGATCGCCAGTTGCTTGCAGGCTTCCCATTGGGGCATCTGGTTGGGCAACTTGGACGTTGGCCGGATCCAGTTGGCTCTTCTGATGTTCTTGGATGTCCCGGGCAGCCCGCCATGTTGTTGGCGGTGACTGAGACGTCGGAAGCTGCCATCCACTGGCTGAGACCATTGGTTTGCCCAGTTCCGTCTTGCCTGCACTGCTGCCCAGGGTGTTCCTGGTAGGAGAACTTCCCAGCCCTACCTGAAGGTGCCAGGAATTGAAGCTGGAGCTCTCTGCATGCAAAGCAGGTGCTTCCCCCTTGCTTCCGTCTTCCCTGCTATTGCCAGGTAGCAGTGGGTGTCTGAAGCCTCTCCCAGTCCTATGACCTGAGATCATTTACATCGCATCACCCTGCCCAATGCCAACTTTGCAACAAGGGCTAAGAGCATATGACTCCTAATCTCAGGGTTGTGGCTTTGAACAGAGCACCTCTGAGCATATGCAGAGTGTTTTTTTTTTTACCTTCCAGGTAAAAAAAGGAACATTGCCAGATGCTTCATACTAAGTCAGACCAGTTGGTACATCCGCTCCATTGGTGTCTGCACTGACTGGCAGCAGCTCCTCCTCAGTATTTCGGGCAAGGAGTCCTTCCCAGCCCCGCTTGAAGGTGCTAGGGAGTTGAGCCTTCTGAATACCAAGCAGATGCCCTGCTGCCACTGGCTAGTGGCTTTTCCCTTGCCCTCCTCCAGCTATAAACTGGGGAGTTCTGCATTCGAATCTCGCTTCCTCCACAAAGTGGCTTGAGGGGAGCCATGCACACCCAGCCTCCCTCCCCTCTGAAAGGCAAGGATAAAATGCTTTTTTGTTGCTGTTGTTTAATCAAGCGGTATTTAAATATTATGAGACCTAAACAAATATGGATAATACACCCAGAATAATAAAAATAAACACTTTAGTTAGTGACTTGAGAGTCCCATGGACTGCAAGCAGATCAAACCTATCCATTCTGAAGGAAATCAGCCCTGAGTGCTCCCTGGAAGGACAGATCTTGAAGCTGAGGCTCCAATACTTTGGCCACCTCATGAGAAGAGAAGAATCCTTGGAAAAGACCCTGATGTTGGGAAAGATTGAGGGCACTAGGAGAAGGGGACGACAGAGGACAAGATGGTTGGACAGTGTTCTCGAAGCCACCAACGTGAGTCTGAGCAAACTGCAGGAGGCAGTGGAAGACAGGAGTGCCTGGCGTGCTATGGTCCGTGGGGTCACGAAGAGTCGGACACGACTAAACGACTAAACAACAACAACAGTGTGTGGCAGCAGAGGAAGTGTCTTTTGACTTGACAAATTGCGCCCTAAGCTTAAATGTGCACTGCAGCTACAAAGTCTGGCAAAATTCTATTCTATTCTATTCTATTCTATTCTATTCTATTCTATTCTATTCTATTCTATTCTATTCTGATAGTGGAACGGATCCCCTCAGGAGATGGTGGACTCTCTTCCTTTAGAGGCTCCCAAACAGAGGTTGGATGGCCATCTGTCCTGGATGCTTTTGCTGAGATTCCTGCATTGCAGGGGGTTGGACTGGATGATCCTTGGGGGTCCCTCCAAATTCTAGGATTCTGCTTTTTTAGGGAATGGAAGCTCTGCTTTGCCCTTTAACTCTGCAGCATATGAAAAAGCCCTTTCTTTCACCCCCCCTGGACCTTCCTACATTCATATTCCCTGGAGTTTTCGCATTAGGAGTGAGGAAGAAAAAAAACATCTCCGTGCCCAAAACTGAGGGGTTCGTGGCTGCCTGCCTTTGAGCAGCCCTTGCTAAGCTACCCTTGAACCCTGAGCTCCCTGGAAGCGGTTAGTCAAGCACTTCATTGTGAGGTCTCTGAGTTGGGAGCAAGAGGGAATGAAACTCAATTCTGTCTCTTCTCCCCCAGCCATCCTTTCACTAGGGGTTTTTTGGGGGGTAGGGGGTGGGGGAAGGCCTTCTTCTCCCTGCCTGCTCATCTTCCCTGCTGCCCTGGGGCGGTCTAGCCTGGTTGAACCAGTTTGACAAAATGCCTTCTTGTGGAGGAAAAAGAAAGAAAGAAAATCTTGCCTCCTCCTCTTCCAGATCCTTTCTGATGTAGCTTTGCTGTTATAATCAAGTATATGCATTTTGAAAGCTTTTCTCCTTAAAAGGAGATGGGGGGGGGTTTCTTTCCCATCATTTGTTAAAGGCTCTTTGTCCTGTCATGGGGAGGAAGGCTGGATGGATACTGAGCGAAGGGGGGGGGGCTTTCTGCCATTTTCACTCTTGCTTAGCTCCATTCCCGCCCCCGCCCCCCCCACACCTTCACTCCTTTGCAAAGACTCCTAGGGTGGAATTCATAAGGAGAAAGTGGAGGAGCGATCCATTGAAGTGAATGGATATGGCACCGTTCACTTCAATGGGTCCACCACCCTGAGCAAAACATAGTGTAAAAGCACTCAGTAAATTAAGCTCGTTTCCAGGGTCTGTGATAAACAACTTCATTTTCAGAGAGAGTCATGGAATTGAAGAGTTGGAAGGGACCCCAACTGTCATCTAATGCGATTACTCATCATCCGTTGCTTCTTCGCCTCACAATTGCATGCAGCGCAGTGTCCGAAGGACGTCGAGCATGCCACGATTCAGCATCAATGTTCACAACAGAATCCGAGTCCGAGGTGCTGCTATAGTTTCATCTTTGGTACTGAAGTCCTCTGGAGGACTGGGATTCCTCATGCAGTTTTCCACATCTGGGAGTCTGGTGCTTGGTAGTACATTTCTGGGCGCAATTCAAAGTGTTGACCTTGAAAGCCCTAAATGGCCTTGGTCCAGTAAACCTGAATGAGCATCATTCAGCCCAGACACTGAGGTCCTCCTCCGAGGGCCTTCTGGCGGTTCCCTCCCTGCGAGAAGTGAGGTTGCAGGGAACCAGGCAGAGGGCCTTCTCAGTGGTGGCGCCCTCTCTGTGGAATGCCCTCCCATCAGATGTCAAGGCTTTGAGAAGACCCTGGCTTTGAGAAGACATCTGAAGGCAGCCCTGTTTAGGGAAGCTTCTAATATTTGATGAATTATTGTATTTTAATATTTTGCTGGAAGTTGCCCAGAGTGGCTGGGGAAACCCAGCCAGGTGGGCGGGGTATAAATAACAACAACAACAACAACAACAACAACAACAACAACAACAACAACAATATACTGCCCTTCTTCTTCTTCTTCTTCTTCTTCTTCTTCTTCTTCTTCTTCTTCTTCTTCTTCTTCTTCTAGCGGGGGAAAGACTTGTAACTATGGCACAACCTCCGTGGAGATACATATCTATGCACAAACGTATGATTGGGTGGGTGAAACAGGTCCGAAGGAAAGGAAAGGCAGATTCAAATGAGGTTTGAGTTGCATATTTTGTATGCAAGATGTCCTTCTTCAAACAGCAAACTCTGGAACTCCCTCACGCAGGAAGCATTGATGGCCACCTGCCTGGATGGCTTCTAAAGAGGATTGGACTAATTCATGGAGGAGAGAGAGCCATTGACAGCTACTCTCCAGGGGGCCTCCGCAGCTGAAGGCAGCCATACTTCTGAATCCAAGTTGCTGGAAACTTCCCAAAGGGAGTTGATAATAATAATAATAATAATAATAATAATAATAATAATAATAAATTACTTATACCCCTCTCCATCTGGAGGGGAGAGGGTTGCTCTTGGGCTTGGATCCTGCTTCCTGGTTTCCCATTGGGACATCTACAGGAGGCTGGACTAGATGGGCCATTAACAATAATCAATAATATCTTTTGAATTCGTAGCCCACCCATCTGACTGGGTTGCCCGGTACGACAGGCTCTTGGGTTCCGAAACAGAAAAACCCGGGAAATGATTTATGCGCACTGCTGGATTACTATTCCCACGGTAAAAGAGAAAGAAAAAGAAAAAAACTCTTTTTTTCTGATGCCAGGCAGTACAGAGTCCCAACCCTCCCTGGCAGTTAACCTGCAGTGACTCATTCACACGTGCAAGCCATTAAGCTGCAAGTCAGTGGGCATTTTCCCATGACATATGTGGATCAGCCTTCAACAAGAAACACAGAAGGTGGGGTTACAGCAAGGCTGGAATTTGGTCCACCCAGCTGAGCGTTCTTCAACCTGGGGTCCCCAGATGTCATAGAACCATAGAACCATAGAGTTGGAAGGGACCTTGAGGGTCACATCTGGCCCAGTCCCCTGCAATTCACACCTAAAGCATCCCTGGCAGATGCCTCCCCCAGCCTCTGCTTGAAAACCTCCAAGGAAGAGAGTCCACCACCTTTAAGAAGATGCTTTATGGAATCTCCTTCCTTGGAGGTTTTCAGGCAGAGGTCGGGTGGCCATCTGTCATGGATGCTTTCAGTTGAGATTCCTGCATTGCAAGTCGTTGGACTAGAACTAGATTGTCCCTTCCAACTCTGTTGTTGTTGTTAAGTCGTTTAGTCGTGTCCGACTCTTGGACCATGGACCCCATGGACCAGAGCACGCCAGGCACTCCTGTCTTCCACTGCCTCCCGCAGTTTGGTCAAACTCATGTTGGTAGCTTCGAGAACACTGTCCAACCATCTCGTCCTCTGTCGTCCCCTTCTCCTAGTGCCCTCAATCTTTCCCAACATCAGGTCTTTTCCAGGGAGTCTTCTCTTCTCATGAGGTGGCCAAAGTCTTGGAGCCTCAGCTTCAGGATCTGTCCTTCCAGTGAGCACTCAGGGCTGATTTCCTTCAGAATGGATAGGTTTGATCTTCTTGCAGTCCATGGGACTCTCAAGAGTCTCCTCCAGCACCATAATTCAAAAGCATCAATTCTTCGGTGATCAGCCTTCTTTGTGGTCCAGCTCTCACTTCCATACATCACTACTGGGAAAACCATAGCTTTAACTATACGGACCTTTGTAGGCAAGGTGACAACTAGATTGTCCCTTCCAACTCTACAGTTCTATGATTCTATATGATGTAACTTTTATATAATACAGTATAATCTTTAATTCTATAAAAACCATCTCATCTTTAGTTAATTACTTAATTAATTAATTTCTATACTGCCCTTCTTCTGAAGATCAGAAGGCAGTCTGCAAGATAAAATCATAGAATTGTAGATCTGGAAGAGATGCCAAGGGCCATTTAGGTCAACCACCTGCAGTACTGGAATCACAGCAAGGCAACCTTGACAGATAGCCACCCAACCTCTGCTTAATGACCTCCAGTCGAGGAGAGTTGGCCTCTTTGCTCTGATCTTCAAGCCTATGCATTGCAGTTCCACCTCTGGCGCCTTTTGTGAAAAGGAACTGCGACCATCGTAGAACATCAGGGGTTAAATGGAGGAGAGGGCACGGGACGGCTCTTAGCCACAATGGCTCTACTCTGCATCCACAGTTGAAGGCAGCCATGCTCCTGAATCCCAGTTGCTCCTGAAACCACAGGAGGGGAGAGGGATCTTGTGCTTGGATCCTGCTTGCGGGTCTCCCATTGGGGCATCTGGTTGGCCACTGTGGGGAACAGGATGCAGGACTAGATGGGTCATTGGCCTGATCCAGCAGATGTTCTTCTGATATTCAGAGGTTAGAAGTTTTTCCCTATTGATGAGAAGGCCTCCCAAGCCAATAACCACTCCAGCAAACTGGTTCTGAGTTGTAACGGTGATCAGTCCTGTGTTGTCACTCTTGCAAGAGAGCTGCCTTTTGCAGAATTGGACCGTGTAGCTCAATATTGTCCACACTGACTGACAGAGGCTCTCCAGGGTTTCGAGCAAGCAGTCTCTCCCAGCCCTTCCTGGAGATCGAACATGGGACCTCCTCTAGTACTCTACCACTGAGTCCTTGTCTCTTTCTGACCAGCTTTCCCACAACGCAGAAACCCACCCCTTGCAGAATGAAAAGGGGCCTGTAAATAGAGCTGCCTTCTCCTCGCTCTTTCTCAGTCCGATCCCACAGCTCATGGCTTGGGATATGAAGCAACCTTCCCCGCGATGCTACTTAGCACTTGGCTCCACATCTTCAAAGTGCTGCATAAACATTTAATTAAAAATGATCTTGATCTTAAAGCAACGTGCTCCGGGCGCTTTTGGCCTCTGGTGGTTGGAAGGAGAGCAAAGTCGGAGGTGTGCAACGGCCGCGCGGGAAGCCTCTGTTGCACCCCCGCAGAGTCCCGAGTGCTCAAAACAGTTTCTCTTCCACCGCTTAATTTCCTCTGAGACCTCTCTGAGGCTGAGCCTTGGCGAGGAAACACCTCCAGCTCCGTGTGGCTGCCCCAATGGTTCTGGAGAGCTCCTAGGTGTAGGATCCCAGAAGGAAAGGCTGCCTCTCCAATGCTGCAGTCATGGAACCGTAGCATTGTAGAATTGGATGGGGACCCCCAAGGGCTATCTAGTCCAACCCCCTGCAATGCAATGCAATGGTGAGAGCTGCCAGCACGCCCGATCCATCACATCCTGCTGCATTCAGTGCAATTTGCCATAACTTCTTCTTTGGTGATCCCTCGTAGCTGAGTAAGATTGTCTTCCATAAACACGGTTTTAAAAGTGAGTCCGTAAGTGACTGTGGAGGCCAATTCTGGACCCACACGTCCTTCCACAGTGGGGACATTGGTTTCTGGGTGGGAGTTGATCCTGGTGAGGGTTTGCCAAGCATGCCTTCCTCTTAGCATGTTTCTCCCTTGCGTCCTGAGTTTGAGCATCTTCAAAGTCCATGACACCTTTGGTAGTGGCTGTTTTCAAATTGGAGCTCTCGCAGGCCAGGGTTTCTTCATTGTCGGTGTTTATACTAGATTTTTTAAGATTTGCAATGAGAGTCTTTGAACATCTTTTGTTGACCGCCAGCATTACACTTTCCATTTTTAAGTTCGGAATAGAGTAGTTGCTTTGGAAGACGATCATCAGGCATCCGCACAGCATGGCCAGTCCAATTTGCCATATAAGTGAGAGAAGACCACAACTAGGTTTCCAGGGTGTGGTCTGTAAGGCGCATGGCACCTCCACCTTCCTGGAGCTAAGTGGGTTCGAGTCAGTATCTGGATGAGACACTGTCTGGCAACCACATACGTGTCTGTGGTTTTATGCCCTGGGTTTTATGTTGAAAGAAATCATAGAACAAGCAGAGTTGGACGGGACCACGAGAGGAATCTTTCGCACAACATGGGACTCGAATCCAGGACCCTGAGATTAAGAGTCTCATGCTCTACCAACTGAGCCATGGTGGTGTTTAAATGTAAGAAGACAAATACAATGGGAGTGGAAAGCCCATGTGGGTTGAGGCCACACAGGTTATTGTTGGTGCACTTGGCTTGCATCCAGAAGGTCCCAAGTTCAAATCCTGGCACATCCAGCAAAGAGGATTTAGGCTGCACATGTGGGAAAGATATTTGGGGAGCCGCTGGCAACCAGTGGGCGAGATCAGTGGCAGCTAACGTTTTTGGTGAAGGTGCCATAATTTCATCCAAAAGTGTTCAGGAGCCAAAATGTGACTTTGGCATTGCTTCAGTCAGTTTTGGGGTGTTGAGTCCAAACTCAAAAATTACTCTTATCCATTTTAAAAATGACAGTATTTTTTAGTTTCTAAAAATTCTAGGGCAGTGCTGGTCACCTGCCATGAATCTACTGTACAATTTGGAAGGATGTTTTGTTTGATTGCATTTTGACACATCTTAAGAAATCATAAGCAAATTGTAATGTGTTATTGCCTACTATGGAAGAATGGCTATTGAAATTTGGCTGAGACGGCAAAGTTGACGTGCTAAATTAGAGAAAAATCACTGTTGGCATTTGTTAATGATTGGAAACCCCTTTTGGAATTTCTGCTCAATAGGGGAAGTGAACTTGTGTTATAAGGCTTTGAAGACTGAAAACAAGTTTGGTTTATAGAAAGTAGAAGAGTTGAATGTTATTATGAAGTAAGAAATTTACACAATTTTTTAAAGTGGATAGATGGAGAATTGGAAGTTTTTATTCTTTTTTATTCTCTTCTTTAATTTGTTTTGTTAAAAACATGCTTGATATCTGATGTATATTTCTGTATACCGTACTGCCTTGTCTTTGTTCTTTTAAGCTTTAGTAAAGAAAAAACCGGGTGGCGCTGTGGTCTAAACCACAGAGCCTAGTGCCAATCAGAAGGTCGGCAGTTCGAATCCCCGCAATGGGGCGAGCTCCCGTTGCTCAGTCCCAGCTCCTGCCAACCTAGCAGTTTGAAAGCACGTCAAAGTGCAAGTAGATAAATAGGTACTGCTCTGGCGGGAAGGTAAATGGTGTTTCCGTGCGCTGCTTTCAGTGGCGTAGTGTGGGGGGGCTGGGGGGGCCGCTGCCCCGGGTGCAACATCTGGGTGGGCGCGCTCCCACTCGCAGCTCTCTGCCCTGCTTTGGTTCGCCAGAAGCAGCTTAGTCATGCTGGCCAAATGACCCGGAAGCTGTACGCCGGCTCCCTCGGCCAATAAAGCGAGATGAGTGCTGCAACCCCAGAGTCGGACACGACTGGACCTAATGGTCAGGGGTCCCTTTACCTTTACCTAAAAAGAAAAAAGAGGAGGAAAAAAGAAATAACAAAATCATGTATAATGGTTCTTGAGATCAAGCAGCAAGTTGTTTTTGTTTTGGTCTCTGTTTGGACACTATGCTAATTTTCCCACTAATTTCAATGCTACATTGATATGGGGGAAATGGAGTTAGGATTCTCAAGGAAGATATCAGGTTTGAGGCTGCTAGTGTGTTGATGTCTCTCTGTGTTACTGTATAGCCAACAAGTTGCCATCTCTGCTTAATTTATGTTGCAGTTCTCTGCTGTGGAAGGTTGCAGTCCTTTCTTGCAATTTCTCTGTTTCAACCTTGTTTAATTAATGCCCCGCGAGGTCTTGCAGGAATGAGAAATTGCTCACATCTCCATCAGTTGGCTCTTCCATAGCAAACACGGCGATATTATGTGGTGATTCTTGCATGCCATACAGGTGTGGAATTCAAGTATTTCCTGGAAGTGAATGAAATTTTTGACGTGGGTGGTCTTGGGAGTTTGGCAGCAGGGGGAGCAAAAAAGAAAGTGCTGAGGGATTTTGAGAAATGGAAAAAAAAATGCTGACATAAACACCATCAGCAGCCTGGCAATTTGCAGGAAAGCAAGACTTCTAAAAAGCAAGCAACCAAGAGCTGTTGGGAAAAGGAAGGGCAAAATTTAATATCTCCCCAAATTATTTGAGGGGCAGGTGTTTGAATGCTGAGCTGCCTCAGGGGTCACTTTGCAGCAGCTCCACGATCTCAGGTGTCCAATCCATTGCCAACCTGGTGCCCTCCAGATGTTTGGCACTACAGACACCCACCAGCTCCACCCAGACTGGCTGCAGAGGAACAGTGTGTTGTTTAAATGCAGGGCCCAAAGCAAGCCTGATTACAGCGAGCAGAGATGCTTGCTTTCAACACCAAATCGAAACAGCCCTGAATGCAAGCATCACTTCGAAGGAATTATTGGGAACGCACACCAACAATTTGGCCTGGAAATCCTCCCCTGGCCTGTGCTCTGAACTGATGGGCAGTGTGGCATAGTGGTTCCAGTGTTGTACTATGGCCTGGGAAACCTGGGTTTGAATCTCCACTCAGCTATGAAGCTCACTGGGTGTCACCCTAGGCCAGTCACAGTCTCTTGGGACATTCTGCATGCCAAGCAGATGCCCTACCCCTGGCCTGTCTTGTTTGCGGTTGGCATGCACTGGGGGCCTGTTATTTCCAGGGTCTGGTTTAGTGATGCATCAAGCTGTGTTTTCGTTTTGGCACCTACAAAATCTGCTAGCAAGAGTGCCCCATGCTTAACGGTGCCAGGGAAAGGCCATAGACTCGAGGAAGCTCCTGTTAATTGCTTCTCCAGGGTACAAATTTGCCTTCTATTGACACCCAGGGATGTCTCACTGCACTTTAGAGCATTGCTCAACACTTATTCCAGCATAGCTGTGGCCTGGGATGAAATCCACCTCTTGCAGGACAAGGCATCGGACTTCCCATACCCCAACCCATACAGTGGCATCTTGGTTCTCAAACTTAATCCATTCCGGAAGTCCATTCCAAAATCAAAGCGTTCCAAAACCAGGGCGTGCTTTCCCACAGAAAGTAACGCAAAATGGATTAATCCGTTCCAGACTTTTGAAAACAACCTCTAAAACAGCAATTTAACATGAATTTTACTATCTAATGAGACCATTGATCCATAAAATGAAAGCAATAAACAATATACTACAGTAACACAATCAATCAATCAATAGCTGAACTGGGTTCCACACAGTCACAAAAAAGCTGAAAAAACAAAAATGCAAAATAAATAACTAAAACAGACAGACCTCAGTGTAACACTCAAAATGGAGCATGTTCAACTTCCAAAAAAAGTTCGCAAACTGGAACACTTACTTCCAGGGTTGCAGGGTTTGGGTTCCAAGTTGTTTGAGTTCCAAGGCATTTGAGAACCAAGGTTGTTGTTGTTGTTGTTTAGTCGTTTAGTCGTGTCCGACTCTTCGTGACCCCATGGACCATAGCACGCCAGGCACTCCTGTCTTCCACTGCCTCCCGCAGTTTGGTCAAACTCATGTTCGTGAGAACCAAGGTATCACTGTATAAATAAGAGTCCAATAAGACTGGGTTTGGGGGTAAAAACAGGCCGCAACTTTATTGAATACAGATGAAAGAGGTTTGGCTTGGGCAAACCTACCGGAAGTGACGTGTGGTCCATCCAGGAAGGGGGTTCCTCAGACTTACATCAAATAGGGTGACCCCTGCAGGGAGTGCCGTCTGAGGGAGTGCCTTCGGCCCTGTGCCCCCCTCCCCCCCGGCTACAACCTCCCCCTCTGTCCAAAACAAGGGATTTTCCCAATGCGCAACCAGTTGTGACCCCTGCAGGGAGTGCCGTCTGAGGGAGTGCCTTCGGCCCTGTGCCCCCCTCCCCCCCGGCTACAACCTCCCCCTCTGTCCAAAACAAGGGATTGTCCCAATGCGCAACCAGTTGTGACAATTGCTATGAGGTAGGCAAAACCACCGCGTCGGTGCCGATTAGCCCAGTGGGCGAATTCCTACCCGGCCCCTTAAAAGACGGCGACCACCGTAGCCACAGCAAAGTCATTGACTATCAGCGTAAACGGTGGGTGGTTACAGGTAGGTAGCCGTGTTGGTCTGGGTCGAAGTAAAATAAAAAAATTCCTTCAGTAGCACCTTAAAGACCAACTAAGTGGTCTTAGTTGGGTGGGTGAAATTGGGGGGGGGGGACCCGGCGCAGGAACAAACAGGCTGTGCCCCAGGTGCTGGCTGCTTAAATGGGCACAGCCCACGTCCCAGCCTGCACCCCCGTTTGCCAAAGCAGGGTGCAGGCTAAGATCCAGCTCCTAATAGGTGGTAGGGAACAGGTGCCACTGTCGGGGCCCCAGTGAAGTCTTTTCCATCCGGCATTGCCGCCGCACCAAAGGAGATGAGCGGACTTGGCACACGAAGCACCAGGCTCCATCTTAGAGCTCACCACCTTTTCCGCTAACTGGGTTTGCCTCTATCTGCGCCCGCTGTGAAAGCCCCGGGTTCAGGGAGAGCGCGAGACAGGGGATCCCGCAGCCAGACCTTTGATGTGTGCGATGCTGAAGTGGGTAGAAAATTCAGCTCCCAAGCCGAAGGAGATTAAAGTATCTCAGCCATGGGTGGGGGACCAGAATTTGTTAAATTAACCTAATTAGGGGTGGGAAGCTTTCTTTACTTTTTCTGTTTTTAGAAAAGCAGGGGAAAATCGGCGAGATGAGCTCTTAATTAAAACTGTTTGCTTACGGTAGTAACTTCAGATTTCTTGGGGGATTTGGGGGGGGAGGGGGAGGATGGGAAGGACCAATTGCCTCGCCCCCTCCACAGGGAAGTCATTTGTCTGCCAAAAAGTGTTTACTTTTTTATTTATTTGTTGCGTTTCTGAACTCAAGGTGGTCCTCCTCCTCAATGATTCCCCACTACAACAACCCTGCAAGGTAGGTAAAGGCTGAGAGAAGGTAATGACTGGCCCCTAAGGTCACACCCCGGGAACTTCTTGGCCGAGTGTGGATGTGAACCCTGGGCTGTGAACCCTGGGCTGGCCAGGCCCTAGTCCAGCACTCTAACCACTGCAACACACAGCTGCCAAGGGTGAAAGGCTAGCTGGATCTCTCTCTCTCAATGCCTGCTCCCATGGCCAACTCTACCCTTTCTGTCCATTTGCACCAGAGTAAGCCTTCCTCTTGGCCCCATGCTGGCTTTTCGTTAGCTCAGCAGCAGAGCACAAGGGAGGGCTGCCGATCACTCCCTGCCTGAAACCTTGGAGAGCTGCTGCCAGTCAGTGCAAGCAATATGGAGCTAGATGAGCCAATAGTCTGACTTCCAATAGGCAGCTTCCTCTTTTCCTCATTATATACTGACCAAGAAGGATGATAATGAGGGACGGGATATAGAAACTGAATCTCTTTATTTAAACACTGGGGAGAACTTTCTGACCATAAGAGCTCTTCAACTGTGGAACGGAATCCTTTGAAAGGTGATGGACTCTCCTTTCTATCCCCCCTCCATAAATTTTATTAGATTTTATACAAATATTATTATCAAATTCAGTGGAACCTCGGCTCCTGGATGCCTTGGGAGCCGAACGTTCTGGCGCCCGAATGAACAAAAACCTGGAAGTAATTGTTTCAGTTTTCAAACTTTCTTTGGAAGCTGAACGCCTGGCACAGCTTCCGCAGTTTCTGGTTGGCTACAGGAAGCTGCTGCAGCCAATCAGAAGCCGCGCCTTGGTTCCTAAACTGTTTTGGGAATCGAATAGACTCCCGGAACGGATTAAATTCGGGAACCAAGGTTCCACTTTATCTTCTTTTGCTTGAAAAAGACGAAAAGATTAATGTTTGAAAAACATTAATCTAAGTAAAATAAAAATGAATTGGGGAGCCCACAATGTCACATTTTACCACTCATTTTTATGATTTGTGGTGTTGCTTTGGGGGCCCGGTTAAGATCCAGCTGTGATCCAGTCATGACTCCCAACGCCGCAAATGGGAAGCCTGGATGGGAAGCCTGAGGACCTTCAGATGGTGCTAGATCCCCCCCCCAACCTCAGGCCCCATGGATGAGGGAAGATGATGCCCAGCAACCTCTGAAGGCCACAAGGTGGCTCTCCTTGGGGTTAACACTGCGAGACAAGGGGTGCATTTGTTTTCATTTGTTGGTTGGTAGGTACCCATCTGTCCTGGGAGGCAATGGAAGAGTGTGCCTTCGTGGGTGAAGTCAAACCATTGGAGAGTTACAGCGCCTGCTGTGGCCGTAGAGACCGATAGGGGAGAGACATGTTTTGTTGCAGCTGGGGCAGATCACATCCGCAGCATGGAAGATGGCAGGAACCCCAAGGACGTGCTCTATGGAGACCAAGCCCATTGGCAGACCAACTCTGCCTTACAAAGTTGTCTGAAAACATGATGTGAAAGCTGGCAGCATTAACCCTGCCATGTGGGAATCTCTTGCAGACAGACAGAGAGCCTGGGGACAGAGAGTCAGGTCATATATCCACAGCAGCGACAGGAGGAGGAGAAATGCACATTTCTTTTTTCTTTACTCCTAGAACTCCATTCAAAGAATAACTGGCAGGCCTGAACATTTCTGTTTCTTTGCATTTCCCATTTTCCCAGTCTTAAGTTCAGTTACCCACCATTCCCGAAGCTTATATTTTCGTTTTTAAAGGCCTCGTGAAAATTCAGCCTTTTAAGACGAATTTCTCCTAATATCATAGAATCATAGAGTTGGAAGAGACCACAAGGGCCATCCAGTCCAACCCCCTGCCAAGCAGAAAACACCATCAAAGCATTCTTGACTTATGCCTGTCAAGCCTCTGCTTAAAGGCCTCCAAAGAATGAGACTCCACCACACTCCTTGGTAGCAAATTCCACTGCCAAACAGCTCTTACTGTCAGAAAGTTCTTCCTAATGTTTAGGTGGAATTTTCTTTCTTGTAGTTTGAATCCGTTGCTCCGTGTCCGCTTCTCTGGAGCAGCAGAAAACAACCTTTCTCCCTCCTCTATATGACATCCTTTTATATATTTGAACATGGCTATCATATCACCCCTTAACCTTCTCTTCTCCAGGCTAAACATACCCAGCTCCCTAAGCCGTTCCTCATAAGGCATCGTTTCCAGGCCTTTGACCATTTTGGTTGCCCTCTTCTGGACACGTTCCAGCTTGTCAGTATCCTTCTTGAACTGTGGTGCCCAGAACTGGACACAGTACTCCAGGTGAGGTCTGACCAGAGCAGAATACAGTGGTACTATTACTTCCCTAGATCTAGATGCTATACTCCTATTGATGCAGCCCAGAATTGCATTGGCTTTTTGAGCTGCTGCATCACACTGCTGACTCATGTCAAGTTTGTGGTCTACCAAGACTCCTAGATCCTTTTCACATGTACTGCTCTCAAGCCAGGTGTCTCCCATCCTGTATTTGTGCCTTTCATTTTTTTGCCCAAGTGTAGTACTTTACATTTCTCCTTGTTAAAATTCATCTTGTTTGCACATTTCCATATGTAATCTTTCCTAACATGCACAATGCCGCAAAGCAGTTTCCCTAATACTTTTATTTGTGTTATTTTCCAGAATATATACTTTTAATATACATTTTTGTACATGTTGCTTGACTGGAGAACTGCATTGCAAGATGCTGAGGAGTGCAGACTTCGAAGGGTAGCTGTGCTTTGCCTTGTATTATTGTTCCAGAAAGTGAAAATTAGGTAGGCTTGCCTTCAAATAGGAAGTGGATTAAAGTTCTCCTCTACCTCTAGAAAGCAGTGCAAACTTTGGGGACACTCGTGATGTATCACCCACAAATCCACGCCCCTCCTAGGAGCCTGGCCAAAACGCTGTTGCTTTTTCAAAATGAACGTTGCAGCTCTTAGTATGAGACATGTGATACAAGCAAAAAAGGAATTAGAGAGCAGAAGAAGTTGGCTGGGGAGAGAGGAGAGGTGCAGTGGCTTCTTTCAGTAGCCGTTGTCTGCGGATATCGGGCCACGTTAAAGCTAAAGTTGCTAATAACTTCTCTGATCTATCAGCTGTGAACTTCCTGATGATGATGACGATTCTTTATTGCGGCTAAAAGCCCACACAAGCAAAATGCATCAAACACAAATAAACATAAAACACAAAAAGCAAAAACAGCATTTCAGAAACAAAACAAAGACAAACAGGGGCATCATCTCTATAAAAGTTACATGACGACCATTTGGGGTGAACGCAATCGAATATCTATATATGTGTAAAATTGCGGAAAAATAATAGAATAAAGTAATATATTAAAAGGTTTCAATAATCATACAGCATTCTGGTTCATCTCTTGTGGGAGGGAACTGAAGTTAAAAACCTTGCCACCTGCAGAGTTCTGTTCGAGTCATTGTCTTGCAAAACAAGTGCAAGGTGGGACTCTAAAGGTTTGTCCGCAATTTCCTGAATTATTAAATTCAGTATATTTGTGCGGGCCGCACTGTATAAGCGGCAGTTGAACATTATACGCTGGAGAGATTGTATCGTTCTATTGTGGCAACCACATAAAGCAGAGACATGACCTTTGGAAAATCTGTGACTCAAAACATTTGAGGGAAAAACATTAAATCTTGCTTTGATGAACGCAAACCTATGCGATGCAACAGAGAGAGAGGAAAGATATGCTGGAACCTGATAAATTGGGGTGATACGAATTTTCAGCAGTGAACAGACCCCTCCACCCGTCATAAGATTGTACTGTAAGTCAACATCATCCAGTCTTTGTTTAATGGACCTTTTGGCTGAAGCAAGGTCTAAGTTTAGGGAGTGTGCACTTCCTGTCTGTAATCTGTAATGCATGCAAGGTAAGGGTAATTTGTCAAGAGAAAAAGTAGGCTTGGTTTGGGACCTCTGCTTGGTTATGTAAGTTCCATTTCGGACTGTCATCTGTTGCTTTCCTTCTGTTCTTGAAGATGAAAAAGGGGGGTGGGTGGGTTGGGAACCAAGCCTTGTGAGGAACAGAGTCATAGAATCTTAGAGTTGGAAGGTACAGCCAAAGGTCATCTAGCTCAACCCCTTGCAATGCAGGAATCTCAGCGAAAGCACCCATGGCAGGTGGCCATGGAGTTGGGCGTGTTGAGCCTGGACAAGAAGAGACTGACAGGAGATATGACAGCCATCTCTGAAGTCCTGTCACAGGGAGGATGGAGCAAGCTTGCTTTCTCCTGCTCCGAAGGGCAGGACCTGAAGCGATGGATTTCAATGATAGGAAAATGAGATTCCAACTAAACATCAGGAAGAACTTTCTGAGTTTAAGAGCCGTTCAGCAGTGGAAGGGACTTCCTTGAAAGGTGGTGGACTCTCCTTCCTTGGTGGTGTTTAAGCAGAGGTTGGGTGGCCAACTTCCTAGTGAATGTTTAGCTGTGAGTCCTGCATTGCAGGGGGCTGGACTAGATGACCCCCAGGGTCCCTTCCAACTTTACAATTCTATGATTCAGTATTTTTTTGATTGGGTATCGTCTAGTTGAGGGGCAGGCTCTGTACTGGTGGTGATGGCATTTCCAGCTTCCTCTCCCCCCCTCACTTGACCCCCACTTCTGTCCTCGTAGTTTTTTATTATTATTCACAGCTCCCTTTTTAGGGTCAAACCCTCAGAAGGTGGCTTGCAAAATTAGAAGTGAGCATAAAAGCAATTACATTACAAGAAAACACTGCAGCGCAAAAAGGACAGCGTTGAAAGCTCTGCAAAACCGCCTTCAGTTTAAAATGGAGGAAGCCATCTGGCAGATGTGGGTTCCTTGGGATCCTGGATCAGAAAGAGATTTAATTCCTTTAACCACACCCCCTGAGAGTGGTCAGGCAGATGCCTGGGGAAGCTTCAAGCAGAATGTGAAGGCAGTGGTGACTCTCCAGTATTCACAGGTAGACTGCTTCTGGACATGGAGTCCCCATGTCCACGTAAATAGCCACTGGTAAACCTAAAGGGACCCCTGACCATTAGATCCAGTCACGGACGACTCTGGGGTTGCGGCACTCATCTCGCATTATTGGCCGAGGGAGCCGGCGTACAGCTTCCGGGTCATGTGGCCAGCATGACAAAGCCGCTTCTGGCAAACCAGAGCAGCGCACGGAAACACCATTTACCTTCCCGCTTGTAGTGGTACCTATTTATCTACTTGCACTTTGACGAGCTTTCAAACTACTAGGTTGGCAGGTTCAGGGACCGAGCAATGGGAGCTCACCTGTCCAGTCCTCCTTTAAAGCTGACAGAGCCACGTCTTGTACGAACGAATTGCATCATTTCCAGGTGTATGCCACGCCAAGGAGTATTTTTCCCTGCCTCTCTCTTGTAAGCGTTTTGCAGTCTCCTGCTAGAGGAAGGCACAGATTTTAGAGTTACCTTTCTGTTCCTGATCTGGACTCCTGGGTTCAGCGTGTGCTCTGGTGCCGCTCAGAGAGGCAAGAAAACCCGACGATCCCTAAATTGCTAATGCTGCAATTATTAATGCTGCAATTATATTTCGGAGCGTGCAGTCCCAGACGTGGACAACATGAAATCACCGCATTAAAAAAAAGGAAACAAAAAGCCCCCATCGCTTTATGTTCCAGCTGAGGTGGACAAGTGGGTCACCCTCCCCGGGACTGTTTCTGGTTTCCCCATCTTCTGAAAGAGAGAAAGGGGGCTATCCAATTGTGTGGTCACAATGAGAATGGATACGGCCCACAGCTGGTCTCCCTGACGAAAACAATTTTTTTTTCTTTGTTGTTTTGAAAAACCAATACCCAGCAGAAGCTCCTTCCTGTAACCTTCCAACACTGTGTGGTTTGTCTTTATGGTATCCTGACCTACCCCAAGGGCTCAGGGTGAGTGACTTCTCTGCAGACATGAAAGGAGGCAGATCTTCTTGCCCCTGGGGGTTATTAGACCTTGCAGCCAAAGCTTGCTTTTTTTAAAAAAAAAGTTTTATTGATTTAAAAAACAAAACAAAACAGTCAACAAAATAGTCCAAAATTGATACATATTGCAAAATAAAAATAAAAATTTAAACATAACTAATTCAAATATGACTTCTAATCGCCCCATTGTGATTCCTAAATTACATTTTCAACTGTATTAATTTTGTACAATTTTCTTATTTCAAACAGAAGTCAATCTAGGCCTGCCAAAGAATTTAGATTTTCACAATGTTCTTTTAGGTATACTCTGTGAATGTCCCACTCTCTATTAAATATTTGATCTGTCTCATTTTGGAATCTGGGGCTAAACCTTTGGCTGCTCAGACAAGGGCCGCCAGGAGCTGCTGATCTTTTGCTTGCATTCTTCCCACAGAGGCCTCTGGCTGGCCAGCATGAGAGCAGGATGCTGGACTGGGCGGCAGGGATCTGAGGGTGTGTCTTAGAGCATGTGCAAAGTGTCTTTCCTGCACCGGAAAGCCAGCATTGCCCGTCTATTTGAGGTGTGTGTGTGTGTGTGTGTGTGTGTGTGTGTGTGTGTGTGTGTATGTGTGTGTGTGAGAGAGAGAGAGAGAGAGAGAGAGAGAGAGAGAGAGAGAGAGAGTCTACTGCTGCTTTTTTGTCTTGGAAATGTATCCCTCTGGGTATGCTTCAGCCATGGGGTGAATTTCAGCATTGCTTATGATCCTGAAGTTAGGGGTGCAGAGAGTTATTATGGGTGGAATTTCTTGTCTTAAATAGAGATACCTTGATGGTTTTCAGACATTTGGTGTGCCATGGGCTGTGTGAGAGAGAAAAGTCTTTTCTTTCTTAAAAAGAAAGGCTATACTGTATATGACTCGCAAATCTAAAGGTTATGTAGACAAGTGTGTCTCCCTCCTCCTCTCTGTTTCTGGATTCCCCAACTTTTGAAGGAGAGAAAGAGGGGCTATTCAACTGCGAACCCACCCCCCACCCCCGCCCGGGCACCCTGCCAAGGGCTCCCTGCAGTGAGGAAGGTGCGCATAATGGCCCCTTAAATTGATCTGCCCCGAAGAAGAAGCAGATCCACTGGTGACAGAGGAAGGGAGGGTGTGGTGGGTGCCGCCCGCCTTGGGTATCATCCCTGAGGGGAGAGGTGACATCGCCACCCCACCCCCTGGAACGCTGCCCCTGCCCCTGCAGCCGGCTAGCCCCACCCCTGGGCGCACAGCATGTGCGCAGCTCCGGGTGCCAGAGCAGCTAGCTCCGCCTCTGAGCAGATCCAAGATCTCTGGCTTAGAATCAGGGAGAGGAGATGGCTTCACCATAGCAGAAAAGGGCCAAAGCTCAGTGCCAGAGAGTTTGCTTTGCCTGCGGAAGGTGCCAGGTTCGATTCCCAGTGGAATCTCCAGGTGGAAGATGTATAGCAGATTTCTTTGTTCTGTGCATGAAGGAGATTCTGGATCCAGACCCAGCCGGGTGTCCTTGAGTCTGCCCCTCATCCAGTGCCGGATTTACAAGCTGTAGTTTAGGGCCCCTCTCTCTTGCCCTCCTCTCCCCAATTATGAGTCTCTGTAAATTGTGTTTATAAAAGGAACTTTCGTCATTGCCAAATGTCAATGTGTTTGCATTATTAAGTTTGTTATGAATAAAAATAATTTTAAGTTAAAGCTTAATAATTATCTCACTATTAATACACTTCTTAATTGTATTTCACTATTAATACACTTCTTAATTGTATTTCACTATTAATATACTTCTTCTTAATTGTATTTCAGTTCAACAATTACTTTGATAAAAATACATATTTTGTTATGTGCAAATGGCTTGAGATACCTATGAGGTCCATCAATGACCATATAGCATATATGCAACACAAAAAACAGCGACAATTTGTTGTTGACAAAGGACAGCTGGATATATAAAGGGCCCCATTACCTTCAGTAGCTTAGGGCCTCATCAAACCTAAATCTGGCCATGCCCTCATCATTTAACCCTCACAACAACCCTGTGAGGTAGGTTAGGCTGAGAGGACCTGACAGGCCCAGGGTTACCCAATGAGATTCTTGGCTGAACAAGGATTTGAACCCTAGTCTCCCAGGCCCTAGTCCAACACTCTAGCAACTGCACCACACCATAGCTGCCAAGTTTTCCCTTTTCTCGCGAGGAAGCCTATTCAGCATAATGGAAAATCCCTTTAAAAAAGGGATAACTTGGCAGCTATGCACCACACTGGCTCTCAAAGCATGTTTGTTACAGCAGTCTCTAAGTGATATTCCACACAGTAAAAAATAATAATATTGCTGTAATCTATACAAGAGCCCGATAAAGTCTGCCAGTATTTTCCTCCATGTTGCAGCTGAGGCTGAGAGGTGACTTTGCTCAGGCCAAGTGCAGAGTTCACGTCAGAGGTGAGATCTGGGGGAATTCCTGGCCTGTTGCTCATCGTCTTAATGAGTCGGCTGCACCAACTCTTACTAATGCTCATAGTTGATGAAATGCATTTAATGAAAAGTATATCTGCACATAGTATTATTACATCTGATGCGTCAGTGTAATAATCTAGGGATACAAGAGATGTCTCTTGCCAAGGACGTTGGTCTCCTTGCAGGCTTGCAATAATGGGAGTCAGTTTTGTATTAACACAGATCTCTTCACCGGGAGGAAAGGAAGTGTGGGGAAATTCCAATATATATTTAAATGGCCGTTATTCTTCTTCTTATTAGCTGTAAGGGTTGTAGAACTCTGCCCCAAAGAGCCAGCTTTTCTGTTTCGCTTGGTGAAGAATCGTGTGTCATCCGAAAGCTTGTGTATGTGGTGCCCATCTCAGTTCTTCATAGTACCTTTGGATTTCTCTGTTCCAAACTGAACTGTGTTGTGTGGCACCCAGTACCCCTTCCCAGGAGTAAACAAACCCTCCCTCCCTTGTCTCCCACTTTCCAAACCCCGAGGACCAATTATAAGTTATACTTGGAGAAATGAGGGTTGAAGTCAGTCTCTCCTCTGCTGCCGGCCATCACAGAGAGATCCTTGCTTGGCACCCGCTGCTTCCAACAGGACGCTCGATTTGACTGGACACCCAACTGAAGGTCACAGCGGCCAGAGACCACAGAGAAAGCAACACCTGCCTCTCAGTACTTGTACACCCCACCTCCCAGGAACTGGTGCCAAAAGTATACTGCTCCTGGAACTGGAGTTTCTTTTAACTGCCACAACAAATAACTATTGGTAAATAACTTCTCAACAAAGCTTTTTCTCTGACTCTTGGTTCTTATCCCCATCTCCATTTTCCCTGGGGAAGCGCTGAATCGGAGCAAGCAGCAATCGGGGGTTGCCATTTGTCCCGATTTGCCACTAAAGAGCAGTTTTCTGGGGAGGGGGAGGGCAAAACCACTGCAACCCACTTTTTCTAAGCATGGGGCAAGCAGAAGTCTTCGTTGTTGGAGGCCCCAGGAGGGGAGAACGTTGCCCTTGTGCTTGAATTCTGCTTGCTGGTTTACCATAATGGCCACCCGGTTGGTCCCTGTGGGAACAGGATGCTGGACAAGATGGGCCATTGGCCTGATCCTGCAGGCTCTTTTTATGTTCTTACGGTCTTACCCGGGAAATGGGAACGGCAGATGCTAGATTTGCGACCCAATCTTGCCTTAAATGAGTTGTGTGGCTTGGTTAGAGCAAAATAAATAAGGACCATGAGGTGCATTTTGCTTTGCGTGAAGTTTAACAAAGTTGCCAGGATGCTCTGGCTTCTCTGCCTGCTTTTGTCCTCCAGATATTGCAAGAAGTGACCAGGATAAGCCTCTCCGTCCCTTCCAAGCTCTTTTTATGTTCAGCCCTCTGTCTGGCGTGCTCCCCCCTCCCTCTCCCCCTCCCTCTCCCTCTGTCCCCTCTTCCTCTCCTCCTTTCCTTTTTAGAGATTGGTGATAAGGATTCCTTCGCCACTTAATGAGCTGGGAGAGGCCTCCCTCCATTGGCGTGGAGCAGCCCAGGTGTGCAACATTTTGACAGGTACAGCCAAGCAGGCCCGCCCCACACCCACACCCCCCCTCCTTGCCCACAGAGGTATATAAGGCAACCTTAAATTACGTAGAGGAGCACACACTCTTGTCTTGACAGCTTGCAAGCGGGATCGCCCACGTTACCCCAGAGGGTCTTATTGGGGGTGGGGGGTAACTGGTGGAAAGGAACAGCACCCTGGAGCCCGAGGAGAGGACAGCCGCGCTGCTTAACCTCACTGCTAACATGTTGTACCTTGAGAATAATGCCCAATCCCAGTATAGTGAGGTAAGGAGACGTCGCAGGTCTTGGCTAACATTTTTCTCTCTCTTCCCATTCCTTCCAGGGAGAAAGTCTGCAACGCTTTTGCCTCCCCCCCCCACCTCCCATTTTATTAACTGGGGGCAGGGGTGGTTAATATTTGGGTATGGGACAGTGCTGCAGCATTTTGAGAATTGCAGAAATAAAATAAATAAATCTCCAACCCTATAAGTTTGTAGAAATTGGGTGCTTTGTTGTCTGTTGTTGACTGTAAACCATTGTAACTGTCTTTCTATTGCCACAATAGATGGTTGGGTGTGAAGAAGTACATTGCGGAGGACTTGACTCGGGTTTGAAAAGCAATGCAAAGAGAGGTTCTTTGGAGACCTGATTGCTTGCAGATAGCGATTTAATGGAGCTAGTTTTTCTAAGGTGGCTAATTATCCCGTCCAGGCGGAGAAAAGCCCTTTTTGAGTCTCTGTCAACAAGCCATGCATATAATGCGGCTGTAATGTGTGTGCCGAGCATCACCTGGATTCCTTGTTTGCAGAGCCATTATTTCTGTCTGGGTGCAAGAGGGAGTCTGTGAGCGCAGAGCCTGCACTCGAAATGTTGGACTGATCTGAGTCTCAGGACGCTTGTGTGTGTGTGTGTGTGTGTGTGTGTGTGTGTGTGTGTGTGTGTGTTTATGGGGGAAGCTACACACAGAGGAAGTTAGCCCTTATGTTCCAGGTTGACAACAATATTAGCTTACATTCCAGAGGAGAAGGCAGCTGTGTTGACACGCCGCCCGAAAAGGGGAGGCAGCGGAACCCTGTGATTTGAGAAAGCCTCCCGGAGGAGGACCATCTCCCTGCAGCTTGCCCAGATAGTTTAAAATCATCATCATCATCATCATCATCATCATTTCTTAAATTTATATCCTGCCCTTCCTTCCTGTAGCTGGGATTGCAGTTGTCCTAGAGTGTGTCGATGGAAAGGAGCGATGGTTCAAGAAAGCAGTTCTGTCTTAGCAAATTTCTTTTTGTGCAAACGGCTCCAAACAGTTAGGCGAGCATTCGCTGGGCACGGCTGGACTGGAGAAGCTTGGAAGAGGCTTAAGTAGGAAGACTATCACAAGGGGGCCCCTGCTGGCTTACCCCCTTCGCCATCCAGCTCGTGCCTTGCTTTCTCTCCAGATGTGGCCAGGCAGAGATGCCTCTCTGTTCAGCTGTGATTTTTTTCTGGTTACGTTGCTCCACGCCTCAGTTGCCCATCTGTAAAATGGAAAGATCGCCCAATGTAGCCAAGAAGAGAATGTGTCTTCTGACCACGATTCTCTGGGGCTAGGGCTGGAGGTATATCTAACTCCATCCTGGACTGCTCTTGGCAAAATTTTGCCAAGAACCAAGCACAGCATGGACGCTCTATGTTGATGGCCTCTTGTGTTGTGTTTTTGGAATATTTCTGCTTCTCTCCTGCATCTCCACTGCCTTTGTGGAGTGAATCTATCTGTCACTGTTTCTTGCTCCCCATTGTTCTTGTGTCTCTCCCACACTGGCCAGGTCTGATCCACGTCCATTACCTCTTTGCAGGAGAGGGGTCTCCACCACATCTGATTCTTCCAGGCTTACTTCCCCTTATCCTCCTGACGGTTCCCAATGGCCCCTCATTCACCAGGTTCAAACATTTCATGCATTGCAGAGTTAGCGGCATCTCTTTGTTGAAAGGGGGAAGCTTCGGCTCTGTTTCAAATTGGACAGTCCTGCTTTCTTTCTTTCTTTCTTTCTTTCTTTCTTTCTTTCTTTCTTTCTTTCTTTCTTTCTTTCTTTCTTTCAAGCGTTGATACCGTGCAGGCCTCACGAAATGCTTTTCGTCTTTTGACGCTGCTCTTCTGGTGTGGGAAGAGGAGCGTGGGGAGGAGGGGGCTGGGTCGAAGCAAACGGTGTTCATTTCGGGCTTCTGAACCACCATATCCATAATTAAGAGGAGAGGGGGGAGGGAAGCCGCTTTGCAGTTTGAGAAAATTACACGGCGGGGGAAATCACAGCGCTTTGCGCTATTTTTTGCAACAGTTTGGCTCCGGCACCATTTTCTTTGCAATTCCGGTGGGACGTGAAAATCGTGTAATTCCAAATGGTTGACATTGCTCCGGAGTCCTTGAAGCGGGTGACAGAAACCGAAGCGAAAATGCTGATTTTTAACAAAGTTTTAGGAATGCTGCCTCAACCACCCATTACCACCACCGCCCGAGTGTGGAAATATCCAGACTCGGGGGGCGAGGAGGGTTGCACAACCCATCTCTTCTTTGGGCCTGAGGACTTCCTTTCAAAGATGTCTTCTACTTCTGCGTGTTGAGTGTCACCAATGGCTGGACCACCTTTCGGAAGCAACCTAGAACCTGGCCTGAGAGGGATTTTGCCATCGTTTAGATTTGGAGGCGCAAGAAGAGGAGATGGGTCAGGAAGGGTGGAGTGGAAGGGCTGGAGTGAGGGGAACTGGAGAACTTTTGGAGGTGGGAGACAGTGGAGAGAAGCTCTGCCCAGGTGAACAAAGCTCTCAGGGGCAACTAGCTAGGATGGCTGAGCTCTGCCTGCACAGCTGGAGGCAGCAACGCTTCTGAAACCCAGTTGCTGGAGACCACAGGAGGGGAGAGGGCTCTGGGGCTCGGATCCTGCTTGCAGGCTTCCCGCGGGCACATGGTTAGCCACTGTGACTGGAGCCCTTCTTACTCTGTTTTTATGCCCTTATGGGGCTATAAGAGGTCAAGGAATAGGTTTGAAGGAAAGCTTGGCCATCTGGCCTAGTGAGGACCAGTGACTGGCTCTTTTCCAAGTCATAAAGCCTACAGAAAGGTGGGAGAATGGGCGTTGGCTCCTTAGTTATTGCTGGGGGTTGGACTAGATGACCCTTAGGGGATCCTTTTCTAGCGCCGCAATTTTCTGATTCCATGATTCAGTTTTTGCAACTCCTACCCTTCTGGCTCCCACTGCCTCTTCTTCCTTGTGACTCATTCCTCTCTGCCCCAGACGACGTCTCTGGCCAGGGGTTTCCTGTGAGTGAGTTCCACCCGAGAGCCTGGGAGGCAGAACTGTTGTGCAAGTCCTAATGAAGGGCCTGCGGAGAACAGAGCCCTCCCAGGTACCTCTGCAGAGGAGAGGCCTTTGCACTTCTTTGTGCTCCTTGGCCACGCTCCCTTCGCCTGTGAAGTCCAAATCCTGAGCGATCAGCTGGGCTGGGGGTGCCCATTGAACATGCCCCCCCCTGCTGTGTTGCACCCAAAGAGCTCAGATCACAGCAACAAAGTCCCCTCGTGGAGGAGAAAGCTATGAAAAATGGCCACTAGCCACGATGGCTGTGCTCTGCCTCTTCTCAATACCAGTTGTTGGGAAAACCCTGCTTTAGGGTTTCCCATTGAAGAAATCGTTGCTTGCAAGTTCCCCATCTGGTTGGCCTCTGCGAGAACCAGATGGGCCATTGGCCTGCGTCAGGGCTATTCTGATGCTCAGGTGGAACCTCCAGCCCCAGAGGCAGTCTATCAAGATTCCAATGTTGCTCGGGGCATTTGGCCCCTATGAAAACAGGATGCTGGGCTAGATGGGCCTTTGGCCTGACACAGCAGGCTCTTCTTCTGCTCTTCTGCCAGGTTCATGGAGTCCAACGCTCAAGCGTGTGGCTCCATTCATGTGCCAGAGCTCAGGGGCTGCTGATGTCATAGAGGAAGAAGTGAGGCAAGATGCAGGCGGGTCTCGCCTGTGCCAGACAGACACCCGACTCCTCCTTGGCCCTGACTCACCCAGAGCAGGGTGCTGGCGACCTTGTTGCAGCCGTTGGCCAAGTGGAAAGCGGGGAACGCGCTTGAAAGCTACTGGGTGTGAGGCATTGAACTCCCTAACCCCGCCGAGCATTTGGGGTGGTTAGGCAACAGGCAAGACATCTGCCACTTAGGTTTTTTTTTTTTTTTTAATGCTGGAAAGGGGGAGAGCAAGGGAGGAGATCTGCAGGCTGCACGCAGTGTGGAGGGAAGGCTCCGCCCTCCTCTGCCTGTGTCTTCAGGAGGTTGTTGAACCCGGGACACCTGACACGCAATCCTCTGCAGCGCCATTTTCCCAGGGCTGTTGCGTACAGCAGTTTCCAAGAACGTTTGTACGCCCCGGTGCCTTGGGTAGCTCACAACACAGAGCCCACCATTGCAGTCCTGCAAATGCTACTCCTTAAATCCCCATCTGCCAGGGGACAGGGCAAGGAACTGTTTTTTTGCAGCTGCAGAAGAAGAGAGAGAGAGAGAGAGAGAGAGAGAGAGAGAGAGAGAGAGAGAGAGAGAGAGAGAGAGAGAGAGAGAGAGATTATAAACACTCAGCATTGTGATATCCAAAGAGTTGCTTGTGCTAGGCTCAAAAGGCAAGGCACCTATCAGAATCCTCTCTCATAAACCCAGATATTAATTTAATTAATAAAAAAATCCAGGCGCAAGGAGCTAAAGGAGAACCTCCGTGGTCAGGGGCAGTGAAAACCTCTGAGTGCCAGGGGACACACAATGCGAGGAATGCCTTTTCCCTCCAGGTCCTACTAATTGACTAATTGGGGGCATCTGGTTGGCCAGCATGGGAAGTCGATGTCCAGGCTATAGATGGATCCTCTTGGTCTCATTCCACAACAGACAAAACACACAGAGAGACATTTGGCTGAGTGTCGGGCGATGTTCCTGCAGGGGCCAAACCTGGCCTTAACCTGTAAACTGGAAGCCGCTTGTTTTCCAGTGCAGCTAACCTTCCCCTGCAAAAATCCATCCCCTAGCCAGACTCTTTCCTGCGGCTCTGGGCTTAATGGTGTTCGTTCTCAGACGACCATCTTGAGAGGCAGTGTGGTGTAGTGGTTAAAACAGGGCCTTTCTCAAACTCAGGTCCCTAGATGTTGTTGGACTGCAACTCCCATCATTCCTGACCACTGTCACTGCCTCTCAGCTGCACCTACCTCACAGGGTTGTTTTGTTTATGAAATGGGGGGCGGGGACCATGTGTTGAGCTCCCTGGGTGGGAAAAGGGGGTAAAATGCAATAATACAATGCAATTGCAATACGTAAAAGTATTTTAGCTTTAAACTCAAGGGCTGCTTTCAAATGGCTATATTTGGGAGCGAGAGAAAAGTATGGCGAAGAACTCTACCTGTAGCCAGGTTGCAGACAGCCCTCTCCACCCCTCCCTCCCCTCCTCTTCTCCCCCCTCTACCCCCCACAGCCCATGTTCTCTGGCCCCTTTCCAAGGGGGAAGGCAGTTCTGTCTTCAAAGGAAGAGACTTAACCAATCATTCAGTGGAATGAGTTCCACCACCACCACGAAGGTGCTGACAAGGAAATTATTGCGGCTATACAAACACTGAGTGATGCTACTTTCCTCCTCTTTCTCTCCTCTCCTCCCCTCCCCCCTCCGCCCGGCTGTTTGAAGTGGACAAAGGAAGTTGACTGTTCAAAATCTGGGAAGGACCCACTCTGACCTTAAATTGTGTACCGTTTCCTTTTATGATCTGGAGCTGCATTAATTGCCCTGTTGTTTAATTTTTGCTCTGAAATCTCTCACCCATCCCATAGCATTTTTTAGTTGCTTAGCTGATTTTTTTTTTGGGGGGGGGGGGAAGGAAGCCAGTTGCCATTGAAGCACAATTTGAACTCTGTTCCACTTGTCTTTGGCTCATCCGGACTTTGCGCCTTTCTCGACAAGTGCTGCCTTCGGAGAAGCATTGTGCTCAGAATCCTTCCTAGTCAAATGTGCAATAGTCCCAGCTCCTTTTGAAAGAGGATTGCCATGTTGATTAAGCTGTACAGGATGGAGGCTGATTCTCGCCAGGCAGTCAAAATCTGGCGGAAGCAGTCTTTACTGACCAAGTGCATACCCCAGGACCTGTTGTGGATCTGGGCGTTGCGTTTTGTACTTTGCATTTTGCACACCATCATATGCCAAAGGTAGAACTGCACCATGTTCTGCACATGGGCATCAGTTGCTCAACTGGATCCGTGCCTGGCTCTGCAGCTCAACAATAAGCGTTGGGATGGGAGAATCTGACAATTGCAGCCCCTCTTTGCTTCTCATTTCCCCAAACTTCGTGTCCACTTCTCCACAGTTCCACATCCGTTGCTTTTTAAAAAGAAAAATTCCTCTCAGAAGATGATCAGCCTTTTAGTGCCAATTTCTCCCAAATATCTACAGATGTTCGCATGCAATTTTGCCTAATGGCCTCATTTTTCCAAAGTTGTTTCCCCTAATATGATGGATTGTTCTAGGCTTTCGTCCCACAAATATATGCATTCACACACATAAACCTCTTCCTCTTGTGCTTGGGCACGAATTACTTGAACGAAGAATTGCATTGCAAAATTTGGATCAGTGTGAATTTCGAGGGATTATTGCATTTTGGTTCACTCGTCGCTTTGGAAACTGCAAATGAGGTCGAGTTGCCTTTAAGTGCAAGTGGAATTGAATTTATCCCCATATCTAAATTCAAAACCTTGGGATATATGGAAACCTCTCTCAACGCCGACATTTCTCTGTCTCATCAAAGCTATCCTTCTGCTTCCCTCGAAATGTAATTTCTTCAGCAAATCTCTCACCAGATTCACCTTTGAAACATCACTTTGGAGGAATCTTCCCCAAACTAGACTGTTGCTACTTATGCGGAAAATGGGCTCCTGATCCTGCGTCTTTAAAATTACCTGTCTTCAATATACCCAAGGATCTCCAACCCCACCTCTTTTGAAGTTAACCTAAAGCTTCTGCTTCAATTAGTTACATGGGTGGGTTTTGTCTCACTGGTGAAAAAAAAACCTGTTCCTCTCCCTCTTTTTATACACTTCCACCCCCACCAAAAAAACCCCTTCCTGCTGTTGCTTTGTCCCCCCCCCCAGTTATGTCTTCCTTGCCACTAAGGGATTTCTGAGAAATGTTCACACCTTGTTGTGACGCCCTGGGTTTGTGTACATCGATATTAATGTGCCTTTGAGCACAAAGCAAGTGATCGACGGCAGGGATTACGGGGCTGGCTTCAGAAAAGGGACGAGCGCTTCATGGGAACCTCACAAAACAATAGGTTTGGGGCACTTCCGGGTGGAGGGTGGTGGTTGTTTTATATACTGAGTCACGAATGCAGGTTCGGCAAGGCCAGTGCGGCTGGCCTGTTCCCCTTGGCTCTCAGTTCAAACTGCAAATCAGGATAGCAGGGGTCAAGGTATATGGCAGGGTGCAAGGCAAAGGTGTAGCAATAGTTTTTGGGATGAATCATCAAAGCAGTTTCCCCCAACCTGCCCCCCTCTAGATGTTTTGGAGGCTAACTCTCACCAGCCACTGTTGATGGGTGTTGAGCTGCAGAACATCTGGAGAGAACCAGGTTGGAGAACTTCCAGGGAGGCCCCTAAAGCCCTTAGAGACGCAGGGTGAGGCACTGTGGGAAAGGCCAAATTCTGTGCTAGGGATCATTAGGAAAGGAATCAAGCTGCTGCAGACACCAGAACCCCGTTCTACAAGTCTTTGGTGTACCGTTCTGGTTGCCTCACTTCAGAAAGAAGACTGCAGAGTTGGAAAAGGTTCACAAAAGGACCACCAAAATGATCATTTGCATGGAGCAACTTAGGAAGAAAGGTCGCAGCGTTTGGGACTTTTTAATTCAGAGAAAAGGAGAGTAAGAGGCGAAAAGATAGAAGCTTACGTATAAAGGAGGAAGTAGGCATAGGAAAGTTTTTCTCCCTCTCTCAAAACATGAGGACTCGTGGGCATCCAATGAAGCTTGAATGTTGGAGGATTCGGGACAGATCTCTTTATGCAGCGCCTACTTAAACTGTGGAACTCCCTCCCACAGGAAGCAGTGATGGCCACCAACTTGGATGGCTTTAAAAGAGGATTGGACGGATTCATGGAGGAAGAGAAGGCAGTTGATGTCTACTGGCTGGGATGGCTTTGCTCTGCCTTTGCAACTGGATGCAGTAATGCCCTCTGAATCGTACAAAGGGAGAGAGCGTCAATATTGCTTGTGGGTTTCCCATTGGGGCATCTGGTTGGCCCCTGTGGGAACAGGGGACTGTTCTCTCTCTCTCTCTCTCTCTCTCTCTCTCTCTCTCTCTCTCTCTCTCTCTCTCTCTCTCTCTCACACACACACACACACACACACACACACACACACACCATAGCTGCCAAGTTATCCCTTTTTTAAAGGGATTTTCCCTTATGCTGAATAGGCTTCCTCACGAGAAAAGGGAAAACTTGGCAGCTATGACACACACACACCCTGAATACCTTTTTACTCTGTCTCTCAGGGCTGACCCCAGAATGTTCTCCAGTAGCGGACAATCCACAAGGATTTGCAGCAAATTCCCTTGCAGTGTCATTGAGGTTCAGCTCTCAGAGTTGTGCTTTGCCATCCTAGCTTTGTCTGCTGCATCCCTGACTTCCATTAAAGATATATCCTCCATTCATGCTTCTCTCCCCCATCTGCTTTAATGCTCTCGGGTCACAGGATCATAGAATTGTAGAGTTGGAAGGGACTCTGGGGGTCATCTAATCCAACCGCCTGCAATGCAGGGATCTCAAGTGAAGCATTCAGGAGGGAGCTGTTCTCAAGAGGTCTAGTGCACACCTATCATTTCCTGATCCCTTAACTATCTGGTGGGGGTTCCCTCCCTCCCCTTACTCCACTTAGCCACAGTACAGTGTTGTGTCTGTGAAGTGTAGGTGGGTTCCCATGAGGCAAGACACAGCGATAACAGCAAAACCTTTATTGAACTACACAACTTTATGTACATTTCTGAAAGCCTGGGCCACTCCCACTCCCACCGTGATTGGCTGTCTAAACTTCCAAGCTGCGAATCATGGCTCAGAGTTTAAGGGCCAATGGCAGAGGCCCAAATTCTGAAATGTTCTGCGATTGGACATCATGTATCGAATCAGAACACAGGAGCTCAGAATCCTTAGTCCAGACTCAAGCTCAGGCAAACACAGACCACTGAATACATAACAATCTCCACCGGGATAATGCTAAATGTGGTTACTTTTCAACCAGGGCTTGCCAAGCAGCTTCGAACCCTGGTTTCAGACTCATTCACTAACAGGCAATGTGCAGTGCCACAGCATAGTTGGTGTTGAAAAGAGATGGGAGTGAGGAATTTGTGTGGGAAGGATGTGGGGCATTGGCGCATGTGTGTGGCTGGGATGAAAAACCCACAGGTAGCTCCCAGAGCCTTCACAGGAGCCAAAAAGTCTGAGTTTGGGGTGGATGGTTTATTTTTTCTTCTTGTTTTATCATTTATTTTGTGTTCACAATTTGTATTTTTATGTTGCGAACTACAGATGGCGGGGATGTATACAAATTTAATAAATAATAATAATGTAGCAGTGCTTACAAGATCAGGAGATGATTCCGTCTGCACCACTGTGGCCAGCAATGATGAAAGAGACTCATGTTTCAGTGTTATGCATTTAGGAAATGCAAGATACTAGCAGTTTAAACTGTATTGTAAGTTCAGGTGCGTCACAGACCCTTCAAAGTTTCCGTGCGTACCTAAAAAAAGAATGGGAAACATTCTGTGAATCTTTGCGGTGGAAAAGGCAAGAGGGTGAGGATTCTGACGAGAGGGTCCAGGCGTTTTTGAAATGGTTGTGTGAATGCGCGAGAGGAGTTGATGAGAATTAGGGAGGTTTTGCCTCCCCTGGCAACTTCTTTGAAAGAGATGGACTTTACCATGAGGAATGTGTGCCTGTCTTTTGCGAGTTGACATCTCGTCCTGTCAGCAGATCTGTAGCATCTCTGCATGAAACTCTAGCTGCTTCTGGAGGGCTCCCTGGCAGTTGAATGACAACACATGATGCTAAAGCTGCCGATTGAGGCGAGAGAATTTCAGAACCCAGGAAACCATCTCAGGGACCTGGGCAGACAAAACAAGCAGCCACGATGATGCAGGATTGTTTAACAATGCATTTGGGGCTAGCGGGGTAGATGTCTTGAGCTAAGAAGTGACCCGTTTGGGCACTTACTCTGTGCCATTTTGAAGGAGATAATGGCAATGAGTTGGTGTAGCCCTAAATACTTGATCCAGGGCAGTGGAGGTTCTGAGCATCAACTGCTACCCTGCTTTCTGGGCACTCTGGCAGAAATCTTGGGTTTCCTTTGGCGTTGGCCACAGGCAGAGAATCTGAGGTCCCCAGGCTCAATCCCCGCTGGAATCTCTGGGTAGGACTGGGAGAGGCTCCTGCCTGGAATCCTGGTGAGCCGTTGCTGCCAGCCAGTGTAGGCAATACTGAACCTAGATGCACCAATGGTCTGAGATAGTATAGGGCAGCTTCCTGGGTTCCTTTAGTTGCAGGTGGTGAGGGCTGAAATTGAGGCCTGCTATTGCATGTGCTATTCCTCTGGCCTTGGTGAGATGACCTGCACAAACACACTGTCTCCTGGCAGCAACAAACATCTGGAGAGATGTGTGCCCCTACGTTTGTCCTGGGCTCAAGTCTTCCCATCCTGTCGCCCTCCGGCCACGCTTCACCTTAGGTCACAACATCTGCTCACCTTTCCTCTGCGGGTGACGCAGGCCGGCCTCCTGTCAGCCCTGAGTGATGATGTGCTTTTGCCCATTGCAATAAAATGTGAGATGGCTGCTGATAATTGTTACAGTTGACAAAAGATGGAATGAAAGGAGAACGGCGAATAAGCCCTTGGCACCGACGCTTTCCTTGTTCGCCCTTTCCGCGAACCCTTTCCAACTTTCCTTCAGCTCTGATCTCCCGATACAGCTCTCCCTTCTCTTTATAAAAAAAGAGAGTTGCCTTCGGTCATCTGAAGGCAATTTTGCTCTTGTCTCGGAGATTGCCACCCAAGGTTGTTTGTTTCCCAGCGCCGAAGCTTTGGTGACATCTTTCCCAAGGCTGATTTAGGCAAACAGTTGCTTTTTTGCATCCAGGGAAAAAAAATTGTGTGCCAAGTGTCACATTAGGTTCAGAAGCCTCTTCTCCTGCCCTCCCATCATTTATACCTCCTTATCCTTTTGCACTGATAACCGATGATGATGATAACAATGATTTCTTAAACTCTGCTCGGTTGGTCATCTGGGCAGAAATTAAAAATAAAATAAAATGGGAGGGTGGGGAAGCAGAATCCCATCGGTTGACATTAGTGTAATCTCCATGGAGCCTACATGTTGTAGACAGGATCCTGCTCCCCACCCCCAATGTTTATTTATACCTGGAAATGTAGAAATGGCAGGTAATTTGAGGACTGTGTGTTTCTGAAGCGAGGACTGCACATCCCTGTCATGAATTCCTTGTAGGGTTTTGGACAGGGTTTCTGATCTGGAAAGGGATAAACATGCCCTACTTCACAATGAAGTGAGGCTCTGTAAATATATATATATACTTACGGTTGATAAACAATCATATTGATAAACGGGACAGATTATTTTTACTTCTCGATATGCAAATGATAGTCCCACTTTTTAAAAAAGGGCTGTACTTTATTTTCTAATTTTTGTCTTTGTGTGTGTTGGGTTGGTTTGTAAGCTCCAAACATAAAGGGATCTTTCTTGGAATTTTCTAACCCTGGCATATCAGTTGCTTGTGACCGAGTCCACACTGAAATGAAATTATTTGCGTTTTGGGTCCTGTTCTGTGCTTTCCGCAATGGGAATGAATGCTTGCAACAAACTTTAGTAGGGATAACATAGATGCACCCTAGAAATAGTTTTATAAACAGTTATTTTTAAGATCACAGAGATCACCGCTAAGTAGGGAGAGCTGAATTGCACTTTGGGGTGAAAATCACTTGTGCAACAGGGAAAATGAGTCAGGACTGGTGTGTGTCTCTTTATTTGCACGCAAAGTGAGCCAAATAAGTGTGTTAAATGGTTTCATAAAAGAGTGGGTTCATCGCAGGGCAATGGGGGAGTCCATTCTCTTTCACTGTGATGCTACAATGCCTGCACTTCCAAAAACTCAGGGAACTTCGAGCTCCTGCGTTTCAAAAGCAAAGTTTGACACCTTCCCTAAATATTTCCTTGCCGTACACCAATGCGGAGTCTTCATATTAAATATATATATATCATTTTGCCGTGTGGGGCAAGAGCTCGTCTTGTTTTGCCCTGACCTGCTGTCATGGGCTGGCTGTTTTGCTTTTTTTTAAAAAAAACATTGTTTCCTGTTACAACTGAAAAAAGGAGTAAAGTGGGAGAGGGAAAACCCCACCGATTTTCAGCTAAAGTTGTTTGTCCTCCTGTGGCTGCTCTTGATGATTGGTGTGTGTGTGTGTGTGTGTGTGTGTGTGTGTTCTGTTCTCTGACCATCCTGGCTTGAAACAAATTGTACCTTTTTTATTATTGCGAACCAGAGGCAGGTGGTAGGAGACCAAAAAAATGGCAAGTATTTTGCCCCGGGGCGCTGTTTATTTGGATGGTACTCTCCCTCCCGCTGCTGACAGGGTCTCCTGCAAGGAAGGGGGGGGGAGTTCAATTGATCTTATGTTGCAGAACCCGGGTTGAGTTAAGAGTAGGTAATTCATGTCTCAGACAGTGTCGGGCAGAGGCTTAGATCATTTTGGAAAACCTGTCTGGAGTTTTTCAGAGAAGCCTTCGTAATTTTAAAGACTGCCGGCAACACCGTCGTTGCCTTCTGTGCCTGATTTTTTTAAAAAAATAAATAAATACATATTTTATCCTTCACCTTATCCCCCATACTCAGATTGGACACTGACCAGAAATATTCCATATTGCCAAAGGGGGAAAGCAGAGAGATTGGCATTGTCTGGCACTTCTAACTTCCCCCCTCCCCAATTTCAGGAATGGGCAGCGAGCGTTAAAAACAGAAAGTAATGCAGCACTGGAATGTCAGAATATTGTGGGGGGTATTGGGAAGGAGGTTGTTAAAATAGCCTTGAGGTTTTAAGGTGTCTACAAAGTCTTAACAGCCCAGAAGAAAGGTGCATTGAGCTCAATGGGCTGCAGAAAATTGCAGCTAAATTCCGTCTCCATATTATGCAGCCTGAGCCTCTACCTTCTTGTCTTAACCTTGCATCGGAATAACAACACATTCCTAGGCAGGTTTACTTCGTAGTCAATCCCACAGAGTTCAATGGGCGCTTACTTGCAAGTAAGCGTGCATGTGATGAAGTTGGCACAATGCTTAGTTGAGCCAGGTATTTCAGAACATCTGGAGAATTGGCCTGCTTTTGCCTCCTTGGCCGAACCATCTTTTAAAAACTGCCTCTGTGTTTTTTTAATAGTTGTGGCCATGTTTTGGTTTTTATTTGTTTTTTTTTAAAGAACACACAGAGAGAGACAGAAAGGTAAACTGGCCTTGTTATTCCAGGGTAGAAGTCAGAGAGAACTCTTCTGTGAACCATTCAACAGAAACCAAACCTAAAGTTATAATCAGTTACATATTTTGAGAGCTATTTACTGTTAAAAAAAAATAACTTTCACCATATGACTTAACTGATTTGTTTTTGTAATTAGCAAAAGAATCATACCTGTTGATGATTCAGCTCCTCACACACACTGTTCTAATGAAAAGGGTGATTTCAAAATTCCACATCAGCATTGACCAGTATTGACCAATATTTGATGGGTCAACGGACCAAAACTCTTTTGACCAAATACCCAAATCCTCAACTTGAAGACTGCCGCCTTCTCCTAGGACAACAACCACTGGTGTGTATTGGTGTACCTGAGTACCAACTGCATGTTTGAAAGATCAGAAGTGTTAGTTGCGTCAGAAGGATGTGTGTGAGAGATCATTTGTGACATAGGGTTTTCCTTTTGCAAATGACTGTTAACTGTCTGCATGGTTTTCATGCTTTAGATAGCAGACATTTGACAAAGCGGCAAGCGGATAGCATCCAGGGAATGACATTTTACGTACACCAAATCCACTCAGGGTTGGCTGAACCAGGAGGAAATCAGCTTGGCATCCCCCCTATGGCAGCCAGGCATTCAGATGGTTGTTTAAATCCCCCCCCCCCAAGCCATGGCTGCAGGATCCCTTCGGATCCTGTTGGACTCTGTTGGTCTGGGGCGATGGGAGCCATCTCAAGTTGACTTCCTTCTTCTCGTTCAGGCAAGGCTGGGCGTTGATTTGGTGCATGAAAGTTTGCTTGCTGCATCTTTCTCCCCCCCCCCCCATGCACTGGACAGACTTCTCAGCAATTCAAAGGGCAATTCAGCCATCAGCCTCGCTCTCCCTTCCACATTTCAGGTGGGATGACCACTTTAGATCCCCCGTGTTTTGCTTGATTGCCAACTTAGGGAACTTGCAAAAGCACTCTAGAGGGAGGGAGAATTGGGAAGGAGTTTGTGACGACACGGGTGCCAGCCAATCAGCACTGTGCACAGCCAGATTCTGCTGCATACAGGCAGAACTAGTTCTCCTAAGCTTGATCCTGGCAAGGAAGGCGGAGGCAGCTCATATAATGTACATTGTGCACAGTCTTAAATAGCAGCTACTTATCCTGGCTTACGTAGTTACAATTAGGAGTTCCTCTTTCTCTCTCTCCTCTGCTCCACTTCTTAAATGTTTGAAAATTTACCTACCCATGCTTCTTGGTTAAACTTCTCTTTGCCACGCTGCACACATTCTGCCTTTCCATAACAAACTTATACGCTAGTGTTGTTGTTGTTGTTGTTGTTGTTGTTGTTGTTTTATAGAAAAAGCAATAATCGACTGTGGAAATTGCAGTGTGTGGATTTGTTAGTGCTCAGCTGTGGTGGATCTGAAAAATGCACTTGTCAGTGTGATCTCTGTGCCCCTTCCCTCTCCCTGCTCTTTGCCACGCCACTTTCCCTAAAGTAGTAAAGCAGGCACCCCCAAACTTCGGCCCTCCAGATGTTTTGGACTACAATTCCCATCATCCCTGACCACTGGTCCTCTTAGCTAGGGATCATGGGAGTTGTAGGCCAAAACATCTGGAGGGCCGCAGTTTGGGGATACCTGTAGTAAAGTCTTCCAGACCTTTACCCAGTGATTTTCAGCCACTGAAACATGTGTATCCATTCTGCTGGACAGCTTGTTCCATCCTCTGCCAAGCGCTGGCTGCGGCTGTTTCAAAATATCTGGAGGGCCACCAGATGCCTTGTCCATATTACGCAGGTTTGAAACCCCGAGTTTCTGTGGTGCTCTGACAGTCTTGCCTCCCATTCTCTCTCTCTCTCCCCCCCCCCAATCTTGGGGACTCCGAAGGACCTAATCTTGTGCCAGCAATTTTGCGAAGCCGTCATTTTTCTGCTTGGCTGTTGGACCTGTACAGTCTGCTGCTGTTTTTATTTATCAGACCGATATGCTTCCACTCCTTTGCCAAGCTATCAATGCACATTGATTGCAGCACCATTTTTTTATTGAACACCACAGCTATGTGGGATGCAATTTAACAACAGTGGATTAAATGAAGTATCGAGGAAATAAATTGGACTAATCCGGAATAGTAAAAGCTGCGATACAATTTTGCATGTGTACAGGTATGGAGTAATTAACGGCTATTGAAGGGAATCTGAGTGGCCTTTTGCATTTGCATTTCTAGTTGGAAGAGAGATATATAACCAGTGCTTTCTTCTGGGACACATACCCCTAAACATTTTGTGAATCTTTGTACTTTTGTCCATTTACTGTATTTGTTTTTCCTGATTTGAACTATAAAATAGGGATTTTCTTTAGCCAAAATGAGAGTAACCCCCGCTTTTTTTTAGAGAGAGAGAGAAACACTGTATATAACAGTTAAATTTGGGATTCAATATAGCCTTTGTCTGAGGTGAAATCTTACTTATAGCAGAGGAATCGTGATGCAGCAATACAAATACACTGGAACATTTCTGATCTGTGATTTAATCTGTGTACACATTCCCCAGGGTGCTTCGAGGGATTTATTGCTGTCTGGTATTGCAATCCAGCGTGCTCACCTGCTTGTGTGCATCGCAAACTGTATGGCAAAAAAAGGCCTGGAAGCTGGCAAATTGCAGATGTGTCCATTTCTTAATAAATTTCAGAGATTCTTCAAAGTCTGATGGGACAGAAAGTGGAGGAGAGCAGCCAACCCATTGAGCAAAATGGAACAGAAAATCACCTGCTCATCCTTGACACACACCCCCTTTCTTTGTAGCTCCGTGCATCAATGGTATTGAGACAGGTATCTGTGCAAATCCAGGATTCACTTGGCAAAGGGCTGTGCTGAGCTTTCAGTTTCTGGAGGTGTGTGTGCTGGAGAAGAAAGCCCCAGTTTCAGTCTCTGGCAGTGCCAGGTTCAGCTGGGAGAAACCCCAGAGGCTGAAACTCCAGAGAGCTGCTGCCAGTCAGAGCAGTCAGTACTGACCTGGATGGGCCAGTTACAAAGCTTCAGTTGTTGATACAACCTGAAGTACCTTGGTCGAGGTTTTACTATCCCAGCCTGCAGATGGAGGCGGTTGTATTTTTGCTAATGTTCACCCATCACCACCCCACACAACTTTTTAAATGTAGAAGACTAGTTGAAAGCGCTAAGCTAAAACGTTTCTCCCTCTGCAGTGCTAGCTTTCTGCATGCGTGGATGCCATGCTTTTAAAATGAAGGCACACATTCAGACGTGTAACCCCTACCCCCAGTCTGAAGTGAAACAGTCCCAGAGAAGTATGTATCACATGGTTATTCTGATTGGCCCTTACCTGGACATTTTGCTGCTACATCCAGCATTTTAGCCAAATGGAGCTCGCAAGTCCCTCAATATTACTGAATAGCTTGGAAAGGCAAAGTTCACTCCTTCTGCCGCCGCTGCCTGTGTTTGTACAAGAGACAGATGGATATCTCTTGGTGCTGCTTCAGTGAGAGAAATCTTCTAAGGTTACCGGATTGCTTCCTAATAGGGTGGATATTGCTGTACTTAGCTCTGGCGTGCAAGCGAAAAATATCTCTCTTCATTTATCAAACTGTGTGCAATTGTCATCATGCGATAAATCTACAGGTAACAGATGACTGGAGAGAGCTATGTTAAAACCACACACAAACACCCCTGCGGTGCGTTTTTGCCTTTAACCCTTCTGCGATGGGCACTGTACCGTTCTGAAGATATCTGCAGTCAGGCAGGGGTGGGTGAAGGAATCTAGGTTGATGCAGCTTTATGAAACGTAGCTAAAGGAAACTTTAAATCTCTGGATCAGCAACTGTCATTATTTTTATTTATTGAATTTGTATGCTGCCCATTATCCGTAGATCTCAGGGTGGTTCACGATGCGAAATACAATTTAAAAGCACAAAATACACAATAAAAACCAAGAAGAAAACCCCCACATATTTATGGGCTTGTCCATACTTCCGTTTGTCTTGTGCCTAGAGAGCACGGGTCGGAGTGGTTTTCTGCTTTCCCCTGGAAAAGCAGCACTTTAGCACTGAATCAGACCAAACCTCAATCCACAGAAAACCCCATTGACAATGGCCCCAATTCAGTGGTAAAGATTTAGCGAGTTTTCCCAGGGGAAAGCAGAAAACCACTCCGACCCGTGCTCTCTAGGCACAAGACAAACGGAAGGGGAAAGTGGCAGGACAAGCAGAAGCCTGAATGAGGCTGTAGATCAGTGGCATAGCGTGGTTTGTTGGTGCCCGGGCGGGTGGGCGCTGGGGTGGCAAGACACAGAGGTTGAATGGAACTTGCCACGGCAGCCCGGCATGTGCCGTCGACGTCACCAGGCTGATGCCAGCCCAGAGCTGCTTTGCACGGGGTGGCAGGACGGCGTGCATAGCGCCCCCAGAAAAATGTCCACGGGGCCATCATCCCATGCTACACCCCTGCCATAGATCTGCTTAGAATTCTTGGTACTCCCAAATGAACATGTTTGTTTCACGGAATATTTGGTGCTATTTGACTGTAATCAGAGAGGAGAGTCAGTTGGCAGTCTTGGAACGGCCAAGAAACTAGATTCCCAAACCTGCTCTTGGTTCACAAGCCTTGGTTCACTCTTTTTGCACCATTTCTTCTTTACCCAGGCCTTTCCTGATGCTAATCTTGACTTAGGTGGCATGATTGCTACCATCCCATAATGCCTTCCTCCCAACTCCCTGTTAACAGGTCTTCTGCACACGTGGTCTGTGTTCGTGAATAGTATGCTGGCGATATCCAGAATGTCACCCGTGTGGCATGACCTTGCCTCACCCTCTTTCAAAGGCGTCCGTTGGTGGCCATCACTTTCTCCTGGGAGAGCGACTTCCACAGTTTAATTATATACTGCGTTAAGAAGTCCTTTCTTTTAGCTGTACTTTTCATTAAGTGTAAAGAGGGGGGAAAGTCCCCCCTTCGTTTCGTGCAGAAGCAGAAGAAGCAGAGAGATGGAGTTTTGCAAAAGTCTTGCTGAAACATGGTGGAGCACTGTGTTCAGATGGCCTTATTCGGAGGGGGAACTGAGCAGGTGACATTTGTCCCAGTTCTACACACACACACACACACACACACACACACACACACACACACACACACACGTGTGAATTTCCCCCATTATCTTGGGTGCCCCAGTGGAGCGCCTAGGGTAGGATTCGGGGGAGGCGGGGAGCATCGCAAGCCTCTTTTTGCATCACCAACACAGACCACCTGAATTTGCAAACAAGCAAACAACTTTCCCCGTTTTCTCCTTCCAATCTTTTGATGGTGTGGCCAGTCAAGCAAGAACCTGGAGCTTTTTTTGTTCTCAGAAGTGACGCCGCGGCCTTTGGAAGGAAGGAAGGAGAGAGAGCGCGTGGGCAAGGGGTGTTTTCATCGGAAGCCAAATTCCGAGTCAAATTCCGTGGCGCCTTTGTCCCCCTGGCTCGGCTGCCCCCTTCTAATTGTTCCCTTGTCAGGAGGCGTACGCCTCCAAGAGAGTTATCTGATGGCTGCCCCAGGGCTCGCGAGCGACTCAGACGCTGACCTCTGGGTGCAAACCGCTCCTCTGAGCCTCTCTGGCCTGGGGCTCGGCTGCCCAAGCCCAGCGTTGCCCCTGTGTGTCTTAACTTTCCTCCTCTCACCTGGACATTTCGATGCACCTGTCTGGGGTAGGGGTGGAGTGGGCCAAAGGGTTAGAGGATCACAGGAGGAACAGGGGGGGGGCAAGCAGCCTCCCAGCTGCTCATGTCAAGGCGAGGATTAATCACTATTTAAATAGCAAGCTGGGGGGGGGGGGTTGAGCTGTGGAATGTGGCTGGATCAATGCAGAGGAATGGCTCTTCCCCTCTTCGCCATTCAGACAGATGGCTCCTGGCTTGCTTGGAATGACAAGGCTGCCATATTTACAATTTGCTTTCCTCTTTATTACGATTAAGATTTCTAATCTGATCTGCCCGATGCCTCTTGGAAACGGGAAGGGCGAATGCTTGTGCAACAGCCATTTTAAGAGGCAAGATACCTATTAAACACTCACAAAAATAAATGCGGCTAAAACAGACTCATCTGCCACATTCCTGACAACCAAATCAAGGACATGCCAGACCCCCCTGAGAGAGTTTGCCAGGTTTGAAAATTTTGGTGCTCCCTCAGATGGTTTTGCCTGAAGGAACTCCATTGGGATTTTGCAGTAAGTGGGATGTTGGTGGGACTTGGCACCATTTTTTTTTAAAAAAAAATACAAATCCGGGGTTCTTGAAGGGGATTTGGAATACATATATTTGTTTAAACAAGTGACAAAAATGCATTGCAAATGGGAAAATGGCTTGCGAAAACACAAATACTAGCAGAAATTAGCACCAGGACGCTAGCCAGTTTTCAGGAGGACTTTTAGACAGAAATGAATCACAAACCGATGTGGAAATGTGGCTCAATCAAGGCTGGGAAAATGAGAACCTGAAATTGACTGGGTGGCCCATCCCTTGCAGGAAGGAGCAAGCAAGACAGGCTTGTAAGGGTGCTGTGGCAATGGAGCAAATCTCGATGGCCAAGAGAATGGGCTGCTTTTCTCAGGGCTGAGCTGCCTGCCTGCCTGCTGGGGAAAGGAGTGCGTTGCTTGAGCAAGGGTGCCCCTCAAGGCAGGGGTGGCTTTGTTTAGGGATTAAGGTGCCACTAGCTGGCAGGCAAAGGGGCTGGCCGCTTCTCTTGGCATTGGTGCCAGGTGTGCTTGCTGAGTGACATTGCCAAACTTGCTGGTTTCTTCTCTGAGTGAATTAGTTCCTCTAGCGTCCTTACTCTTTACCAACGTAAATACGTTTCAGTGGCTAAGTTCAGGCAATCGCATTTCAGCTTAATAAGCCAAAATGTGAGCGAGCTCCTTGCACCTGCTCACCCACTAAAGCTCTGCTCACTTGTTGCTATTTTTTAATCGCCTTTCACAGATGTCCCCGGGCGATGGATGAACTATAATCAAAACAGCTACAGAAATCAACAAAGAGCAGCTTAAAAACAATAATAAATGGACACTTATGGCCGAGATCTTTTCATCTTCATTGTGTTACTTGGCGAGCAGATCTTGAAGTCTCATAGCTTTCTGTTCCATCCAAACCAGGAAACCTTGGTCCCTAGCACTGGAATGAGCCAGGATCCTAAACCGTGGTTTGAAGTGGCCTTAGGATCTTGCTTCATTCTCATGCTGCTAACCAGAGTTTCTCCGGTTCAGATGCAATGAGAAGCTGTGGTCAATTACACTCTTCCTGGTTTGTTTGTGAAAGTTTTGTAGGCATGTTCAAAAGACTCACGTTTCTTGGTTCATCAGTCCAAGATCTGATTGTCCAAAGGGGGTCAGTGTTGAGATTCTTCTGATAGTCTTCAAAGATATATAATCTGACTGATGTGCTTTATGAGTGGAATACAATTAAATATTTCAGTCAAGGACAATTAAAAATATTACTTATCCCTCCCTGTTGTAAAATAGTGTGAGGTGAAGGATTAAGATGTCACTGGCGAGGAGGGAGCAAGAGAAGAAGAGCAGTTGGAAGGTTCTTTGAGCTTGAACGAAATGTATGGCTGAAGGTGGCACCATAAATTTCCATGGATCAGAATCCAGGGAATAACCTTCTTGGAACAGACAGCCTCAGAAGGTGGCGATCTCTCCTTCCTCAGAGGTCTTTAATCAAAGGTTGGATGGACATCTGTTAGAAATCCTTTAGCTGTGATTCCTGCATCACAGAGGGTTGGACTAGAGGGGCCTTGGGGTCCCTTCCAATTCTACAATTCAGTGATTCTATGAGCTTGGAAGGTGATGGACTCTCCTTCCTTGGAGGTCTTTAATCAAAGGTTGGATGGACACCGGCCAGGGATTCTTTAGCTGTGATTCCTACTAGATGACCCTTGGGGACACCTTCCAACTCTATAATTATATGATTCTGTGATTCTCAAGATCGTGTCAAATGTAAAGGTGCTGAAAGATGCTAAAGGCCCAACAGAGACTCTATTTTCTCAGGGTCTTGCGAAAGAACAATGTTAAACAACAATTGATGACCTCCTTCTGCTGGTCCACAATAGAAAGTGTCCTCTCATATTGTATCCCAGTGTGGTACGTTGGCTTGACAGCCATGGACAGAAAGTCTTTCCAGAGGGTGGTGAACACAGCACGTGATATCATGGGCTGTCCCTTGAGTCCGCTAGATGACATCGCAAGGGATCGTTGCCTTAGGAGAGCGAGAAAAATTCTCAGGGACGATTCACACCCCGGGCAGCACCTCTTTAATCTTCTACCCTCGGGCAGGAGATATAGAAGTATAATCAGCCGTACCAACAGGCCAAAGACAGTTTCTATCCATGGGCTGTTAGGCTGCTGAACAGAAAATAATATAGTGCTGAACAGAAAATAATATAGTGCAACTGACTTTCGGGGTTGGTGTGTTGTGCGACAAGCACATAGAGTGCAATGAGATTGAGTGTGTGTGGGGGGCTTGGTTAATTTCATTGTACACAGGTTGTACATTGACAATAAAGGTATTATTATATTAAATGTGTGTGTGTGTGTGTGTGTGTGTGTGTGTGTGTGTGAGAGAGAGAGAGAGAGAGAGAGAGAGAGAGAGAGAGAGAGAGATGATAGATAGAAGATAGATAGAAGATAGATAGATGATAGATAGATAGATAGATAGATAGATAGATAGATAGATAGATAGCCAAACACTGATAGCTGAACTGGATTTATTTCCAGAGGAATGGAGACTGGGTTCTTTCACGTAATGAAACATATCTATGTATTCTCTCTCCTCTTCAGCCACAGTATACAAACCTGGGGCTCCTCAACAGCATGGACCAGCAGATCCAAAATGGCTCCTCATCCACAAGCCCGTACAACACGGACCACGCTCAGAACAGTGTGACTGCACCCTCCCCTTACGCCCAGCCCAGCTCAACCTTTGACGCCCTCTCGCCCTCGCCGGCCATCCCCTCCAACACAGACTACCCAGGGCCTCACAGCTTTGACGTCTCATTTCAACAATCCAGCACCGCTAAATCGGCCACATGGACGGTAAGAGACTCCCGGCAGGCAGGTTGGGTCTGGCTTGGGGGGGGGCACTGGAAAGCTGGTGCGTGAAATATGGCGGCAGTTGGAAAGTTGGAAAGTCAAATGTTCTCCCCGTTAGGAAGGAACTGAGTTCCAAAGGTAGGGCATGGGTCATTCCTGGTCATGTTTTCCCATCGACTGGATGGAACAACTTTTGGGTTGGAGGAAGTTGGGAATGTGAAGAGTAGAATAAGGGTGGTGAGTCACTAGATTGCCGTAATTCACAGTTGCTCAAGAGGCATAGTAGTTTTCCAAAGTCCATTGGTAGCCGGAGTTAATTTAAATACCCCGTGCAAAATGCAATTCCGTTGGGCACAGCTCAAGGGTTAAAGCTTCATATTTTCCTAAAGTCTAAACCAGCCAAAGACTCTGTTCAAAAGCAGCAGGCTCTTTCTCTGCATGGGCGACAGCTTCCAGCTTCTCCAGGATTCAATCTGTGAATGGTGCAATTTGGTTGAGCCTAAACTACAATTCTGCCAGCTGCTAGTTGGTCTGGTTTAGAATGGAGTGGACCATGCATCCAATTGTTGAGTCCGTGGTGAAATCCAAGCGGGAAAATGGGGGTTACAATGCACACATTTCATGTGGTTGTGTGAGCTGATGAAGGGCAAGGATTCTATTGCCCTCCCCTGTGCCTTTGCCATAGTCTCAATTCATGTCACCAAGGGTGGTTTAGACACAATTTAGACCATTGGGTAGGGTTTGTTTTGCAACTTGTGTCATGCTCCCATTGGTCTTTGATTGGGATGAGGTTTGTAGAGTCTGGGAGTACTCTCTTGTATCTTGTGGGTACCAACTCTGCACCTACACTATGCAAAAGAAAGAAAGATCATTGTCTCCCCCTTCTGTCTCCCCTCTCCTCTCCCCCCTCCCCATCCTCACAATGCCTACGACAACAATGTCTCACACAGAATGTAGCTGACGTGTCGAAAGGACTCTATGAACTGGAAACAGAAGCGTTTATATGTACCTTTGCTATTCATGAAAATATTTCAATGAAATAAAGAAATGAAACAAATGCTTCCCGAGTCTGAGCCAAAGCTGGCCATGTTCTCATTGGGTTTGCATCCTTTGACCTGCTGAGAACCAGAGATGGAACATCTACCTCCTCTAGGTATATTCGACTCTATCAGGGGCTCCTGTGTTGCTGGGGGCCATCTTAGCCCCCCCGGCTCTCCTTGAGGTTGCCTTGTTGTTGTTGTTTAGTCGTTTAGTCGTGTCCGACTCTTCATGACCCCATGGACCAGAGCACACCAAGCACTCCTGTCTTCCACTGCCTCCCACAGTTTGGTCAAACTCATGTTCGTAGCTTCGAGAACACTGTCCAGCCATCTTGTCCTCTGCCGTCCCCTTCTCATTGTGCCCTCAATCTTTCCCAACATCAGGGTCTTTTCCAAGGATTCTTCTCTTCTCATGAGGTGGCCAAAGTATTGGAGCCTCAACTTCACGATCTGTCCTTCCAGTGAGCACTCAGGGGTGATTTCCTTCAGAATGGATAGGGTTGATCTTCTTGCAGTCCATGAGACTCTCAAGAGTCTCCTCCAGCACCCCAATCAGAAGGAATTAAGATCTCATCAGGAGACTGCTCTTTCTTTTGCCTTCGCCTCTTGATGTGACTGCAGGGCTCTCTGATGAATGCCTGTCACCTTCCTGTCTCCCTGATGACAGTTTAGGAACCAACCCAACTGGAAGGATTTCTTCGGTTACAGTGACCTATTAAAATTGTGATTTGCATGATGCCCCACCCTTGCAAAGAGTAACACAATTTGAAAGTGTTCTTTCAGCTTTCACTGGCTCTTACCAAAGGGCGTTGGCAGGGGGAATAAGGCGTTCACCTTGCAGGATCTCCTCCTTTTACCCCCTGGTAACTATTCCCTTGAGGACTGTTTGGCCTTGCTGAGAACTGGAGAGGCCCTTGGCTGGTAGATCATCTTGTTCTCGGAAAGCACTGTACAGCCATAGGAGAGCCATCTCAGGAAGCCACTCAGCCAAGATGTGTTCAGTTCCCTTGGGAGGGCCAAGAACTGCTGGCTCTTTCCAAGAGAGAGAGACTGAGAGAGGTTGCAAACGTCAACTGCAAATTGGATTTTACTGTTCTGGTGCAGAGTCCCAAAACTTAAAAGGGTGTGGCTGCAGATTTACTACCAAGTTACTTTGTTTAGTTAACTTTTATACTGCTTCATGTTTGAACAAAATATCTCAGCAGTTTACATATTACAACAACAATGATATAAAATGCAATACATAAATGCATACAACATAAAACAACAATATAAAAATGCAAAGCAGATTCTGTACTCAGAACTAAACAATACTAACAATACTAGTAGCAATTCCACTATTTTAAGTTTCATCGTTAAGCAGCAATATGCATCCATTAGAAAAAAAAACTTTCTGTCTGTGAGAACCATTTGACCTTGGAACAGATTCCCTCAGAAGGTGGTGGAATCTCCTTCCCTGGGGGTTTTAAAGCAGAGGTTGGATGGCCATCTCTTAGAGATGCTTTAGTTGTGATTCCTGCACTGCAGGGGGTTGGTCTAGATGATTCTTGGGGGTCCCTTCCAACTCTGCAATTCTATGATTCTATGATATTGTGTACCTTAAGTTGTACACCACCCTAATAGCTTATAAGATCACAGAAGATCATAGTGACTCAAGTCGCCATCATTTTTCATTCCATCCTGCATTGGGCCCCTGCAGGGCTCTTTCCGTTCTGCTGCAGTTCGCTTCCACCCAAAGCTGTGCTATTCGTCATCCTGTTTGCTGTGGCAAAATGATAAAATCACATAACTTACACCATTGATTTTGTAATTTGCATTGCCGTTACGTTATTCCACCCCGTTCATGACAATGCAAAAGAAACACAATGCAAAGGGGAGGGAAAGGTAACAAGTTCTGCACAATTTGCAGGCTGAAAGCAATGGCAAATACTGATTGTATTCCACTGGATTGATTTCCACTGAACACCAGCAATTTTTGCTTCTGTTTCAGTGTTGTCAGAATGGTCTTGACGTCTCTACTATTGAGTGTGATTTCTGACATGTTACAGCCAGTTTTTTCCAAGTCTGATTCTCACCAATTTATGGTTCACCGTCAGAGAGAGAGAGAGAGAGAGAGAGAGAGAAGGAGAGAGAGAAATGGGGCCGAATAGACATCACAACATGACTTAGAAGTTGTGTTTGTGTGAACAAACCTTGTGTTCTCCCCCTTTCACTCCCCCCTCCCCCCCTTCTCTCAGTTACATCTGCTTTCCTGGAAAGCACAGTTTGGCATTACATTTGAACCAGCAAAAAATATCCCTTCAAACCAGGTCCTGATCCAAGCTGGTATTCTGGATCTGGAAGACTTTATTATTTGTTTAATTCACAACATTTATTCACCTCTGAATTGAAAAATAATAATCCTCAAAGTGGTTTACAAAAAATAAATAAATAGGTAAAACAATAACATTATCAGTACTAAGAAGAATTAAGAACAACGATTTGAGACTTTCAAAAAGTTAAAATAGCAATAAACTAAAAACAGGTTAAAAGTGGCAGCTTTCTAGGCTTGTCTAGTTTTTCGCAAGCTCACATGAAAGTGATTTGCTGTTTCAGATGTAACTGAAAAAAAATGAACCTATGCTGCCAATTCTCGTAATAGACCGATATGAAATAAGCAGCACAAAGACGGCACACAAAAAGCTACCACACTATTCCATGTTCTAAATCTAATGTTAATGATCCAAAAATAGAGAGAGAAATGTACAAAAACTGTTACAGAAGCCACAAACAGGCAATGCATGCAAATTTTGTCCAAAAGGAAATTTCAGTCTTTAGAATTCCGTAAGCCAGACTCCTGTAGATATCAACGAAGGTAAAGTTGATCAAACGAAGTGTCAACGGTATTGCGCACAAGAGTTAGACAGGGTGCCGGCGTTTGTCACCTGTTTCGCCCATGAAGAGTTTCGGGCTTCTTCAGTAAATTCTCTCCCAAGGTTTTCATACATTTTTACACATACCAATTCATATGTTACATCTCGTCTTGGCTTAAGCTACAACGTTAAATTTCTTTCCTCAGAAAATTCTCCCTTAAAGTTTTAGTATATATATACATTCAACCTCATATGCTTTCTTGGCTTCAGCATTTATTAACTAAGGGCAATTTCTTCCTGAGCGGATGTAACTGGTCAAAACGGGGCATTTGAGGGGGGAGGAGGATGTGCTTGAGTGAGAGTCTGAGGTTCATTCGTGTAAAATGCCCAAGTAGGGTTTGTTTGGCCAGAGAATCAAAGCGGCAAGGGAAAAGAAATGTTGGAAAAATTGCAGCAAAACAGGAAAGGGCAGAGGTGAGGGCACCTGACGGTTGAAGACCACTCTTCTCACTTGAGATGAAAATGGTCTGAAAATCCAGGAGTGAGAGAGAGAAAGAGAGATTCAGCTGTGCTCTTTGAGTCATGAGCAGATAAAGGTGTGTTTTTCCTGCGATGCTTTTGCGTGAGGTCTCTTGCAATTGGGAGCAAAGCTGTAATCAGCTTTAAGTGGTGTGTCGGCATTTTATTGTGGGATCTGAGAACTTGCTGGATTCCCATATATCAGGAGGTGGCAGGACAGGAGTGCCCTCCTCCTCCTCCTCCTTTTGGCTTCTTCCTGGTGCTTTTTTTTCTCCCCCATGTGGAAGAAAACAAGGCATTTCAAAAGCGCTGCGCTTATGGTGGCTGTTGTTGTTTTTCCCACAAGAGGAGAGACTTTTTCCTTCTCCCACCACCTCCACCCATTCCAACAGGGAAAGTTGTTGCAGCAACTGAGGTTGGGCAATTGCCTCTCGCTGGCAGAATCCATTGCAGGATTCGAATTCAGGTGGATTGGTCCCTTAGATCCAAAGATTTCCTTCCTCAGAGGCAGGAAGTGATTCTTTGGGATTAACCCCACCTCTCCCTTTTCCCTTTCGTGGGATGCCCTATCCATTTCCTCCACCCGCCCTTGGAGTGAGCATTCGTAGGCATGTGAAAATGTGATATTCTGAGCTTGATTCCCGCAGACTGATAAAAAGTGTATCTGAAGATGACTAAACCCATGTTCTTCGCTCTGCTGCTGTTTTGCTTTGTGTTCCCGTTGCCAGGCGAGGTGCGTATTTGCATCTGGTTGGGCTGCTTTTTAAAAACAACAACAGCCTGTGATTAAAACGTCAGACAATAGGAATTAAGGTTTTTCTGCCACTTTGAATGTTATTTGCAGGAGAGGATCCAGCCTGGGAAGGCTGGGCAAAACTCGATTAAATATTGGTGTGGGTGAAAGGAGAAGGTGGACTCTTATCAGTCGCTACCAAGGCTCACAAAAACAGCAGAGGCTACCTGTGCACACGGTGGATTTGATTTAAATCAAATCAATTTAAATCATGATTTAAACCACTAGTCAGTAAGACTTGATTTAAATCATTTTTTATTTTTTTTACAGAAAGACTCATTCTTGCTGGTATATTTACTTAATATTTACAACCAGGTGAAGCTTTCATTTTTGGAATAATAAACTTTCAGAGTAGTTTTTACAGTTATATCAAAAATTACTGATTTGGTTATATTATTAGAAATACATAGACGGATAATTATGAAATTATTCTGAGGTTTAATACGTTATCAATTTGGACAACTTTTCTGCTTATTGGAAGGAGAAAAACAATCGTTTCCTTAATAGCAATTTAAACAATTTATTTAATGAAAGCAATAGCAATATAGCATATGTATCCATGTTTGTTAACTGATGTGGTTAAACACACACAAACATACACACACACACACACACACACACACCACACACACACAAAACTTTGACTGAGTTTTAGCACACATGAAAAAACTTAAAACAAATTCTTATTTCCTGATGAATAGCCTTTGGATTATAATGTAACTTAAATAGAAAACTATTTTTAGAAAGATTCTCCCTCCCAAAGCATTTTATTTTAAAAATCTTATCGATTTTTTTTAAAAAATTTTTTTTTAAGGAAACATATTGATTTTTATCCACCCTGCCTGTGCATGCCAGGTGGGTTGTGTTGCTTTCAGGTGCCCTTTGGATACCTAAAGGGCATGGAAGAGGACAAAGACAACCCCTCTTCCCGCCCCAGCAGTCAGCCTTAGATCAAATGGGCATGGCAGGGGCTTGGACAAGGTGACCCTCAGGGTCCTTTCTGACTCTGCTGTTCTACAATTCTATGAAACTACAAGAGGTAGATCAGGCATCCCCAAACTGCGGCCCTCCAGATGTTTTGGCCTACAACTCCCATGATCCCTAGCTAAGAGGACCAGTGGTCAGGGATGATGGGAATTGTAGTCCAAAACATCTGGAGGGCCGAAGTTTGGGGATGCCTGGGGTAGATTTTTGTTTGGAAATTAGGAGATTACTGGTAAGAGCAGCGGGACTTATTAACCCAGAGGACTGGTGGGCTCTCCTCTTTTGCGGTGTTGGAATGATTTCCACTGTTTAAGTGACTTTGCTATTTTTTTATTATTCTTATTTATCACATTTATAGACTACCTTTACCTTCCAACGATCTCAAGGTGGAAGAACCCAAGGTCACCCAGTGAGCTTTGTGGCTTGTCTGGGGATTCGAACCCTGTTCTCCCAGGCCCTAGTCCAACACTCTTAACCATTATGGGCACACACAGTGGCTCATATTTGCTAACGGTCAAAGGATGGGTGTCTTCAAAGAGGGGCTATAGGTCAGCTATATATTTTTGGGGAGGGGGGCTCAAGCAGGGAGAGGGTTGTGGTTGGACTAAATAGCTAATGGAGCCTCTTCCAGCTCCAGAATCCGATGGCTCCTCACCTGGTCCAGAAGGTCTGCTTTTCTGTTCTTCCATCCTATGCCTCTTCCAAAGGGTCTTTAGACCAGGTAGACCAGTTGTGTCCAAAGTGGGCGATACCATCCCCTGTAGGGGTTTACCTATGGGGGGAGGGGACTAAGAGACAAGGGGGTTAGAGGTGTAAATGACTATCAAAGAGCAGACATCCCTGGATCAAGTTCATCAATTTTGTTGGATTAATTGAACTATTTTTTTGTGTGTGTATTACATATATACAGCAGCTTTCCATCCAAGGGTCTTAAGGTGATGTACATGGTTCTCCTCCTCCCCATTTCATCCTCACAACAGCCCTGTGAGGTAGACTAGGCTAAGAGATGGCGACTGGCCCAAAGGTCACCTATTGAGCTTCATGGCTGTTTGGGAATTTGAGCTCTGCTCTCCCAAGTCACAGTTTGACACTCTAACCATCATTTGGATTTTGAGTACCAGTAAATGTATTATTTGTTGTTACTGTTTGGAATTTTATTGTGTTATGGTCTTCCTGGATGGGCTGTGCAAAACACCATTCTGAAGAATCTTTTTTATAGGACAAGGGGCACCACCATCAAGCCAATCTAGAGAAGCCAATCTAAGACATTTTTAATGTATCACACGCACCCAAAGTGTGTTACTGTTGGCTTTTGGATGTTGTTGGTTAAGAAGCAAAAGTGATGTGGTCAGCTGGTAGTCAAAGGCACAGCAAAGTGGAGAGGGCTCTGAGTTCTAGTTTTGACATTGTAGATTAAAGAGGATGCAAAAAGTATACCAACGTAGGTGAGGGACATGGTCATGGAGGTGGATCTGGGCAACAGGCGAGGGCCTTCTAAGCTGTGGGAACTGGGGGTTCAGTGCAGTAAAAATGCCCCGCCCTGCTCATAGCCTCCTTGCACCAGAATTGCACCCAAGACTTTTGCTAAATTTAGACATGCATGAGGTTTGCAGGTAGCATTGAGGTCTTACAAGATTTATCCCCTGCTACTCTAAAACATGATGACTACCTGGAAAGACCAGAAATCTGACTTGTGGTCTGGTTGGTTTTTTAAAAAAACATATGAAAAGAAGTTCTTTCTCTCTCCCTCTTCAAGGAAACTATTAAATTTAGGCCAGGCTAATCCAGTGGGAACAAGTTCAGGAGCGGTCCAGTTATATTTTGTTTTGGTTCTTTAGGTTATGTTAAATTGGGTTGCCATACTTCTGAGCAAGAATATATATAGAGAGAGAGAGACAGAGAGAGAGAGAGCGCGCGCAAATTTGTCTTCCCTACCCACATCCCCAAAGTCCTGTGGAAGATCCCAAGCTCTACAGGCAAGGGAATCCCTGGTTCGAATCCAGGGGGAGCCCCTGGGGAAGAGAGCAAATCAGGAACATCTGAGCCAATCAGCATGTTTGGTCCCCTAAGAGCATAAGAAGCGCCTGCAGGATCAGGCCAATGGCCCACCTAATCCAGCATCCTGTTCTCACAGGCACAAACCAGATGCCCCAAAGGGGAGCCCGCAAGCAGGATCCAGTCCTCTTTTAAATCCATCAGAGTTTGTGGCCATCTCTGCCTCCTGCCCTAGGGAGTTCCACAGTTTGTGCACTGCCTGGAGAAGGACTTTCTTTCATCCTCCCTGAGTCCTTACGTTCTGGATTTCTAAGGAGCAGCCCCCATCCCTCCTGTGCCCCTGGGATGTGTTCACCCTCACAGCCCAGGGAACCTGGGGGAGCAGGCGATGGAGCTGGTGCTGCCCTTTCCTGAGGCTGGCTGGTCCCTAGGACAAAGCGATCTTCACCTGCTGCTCTGTAGCCTCAGCCACACATATTGGGGACGTCACCGGAGAGTGCCTGGGAAGGAGGAGATCTGTGGGCCTCCAAGACAGCTGCCCAAGCAGGGCTCCTGTACCAGCTTCATGGCTCGGAAGACCTTCACCTGTTGCCTAACTGCCTTGTTGTGGAGTTTGCAAGGTCACAGGTGCCTGCCGGGTGGAAGTCAGCCCACAACCCCACAGGAACAGCGAAGAGCACCCTCCTCAGCCCTGCTGACTGTGGGGTGGGCCTCCTCTGGCACCTGCACAGGGCTTGAGGCGGAGTCTGTACCTGTTGGAGGGCGGCCTGCGGAGACCCAACCAGAGAGTCAGGAAGCAGAGGCGGCAGGCGGGGCTGCCGATCCGTAGGATGAACCAGTTTTGACAAGGAAGAGCATGGAAGGGGGCGTTGATGGGAAAAGGTCAAAGCGACTCTCTTCGTCAAAGGGGAAGATCGAGCAGAACTTGGCACCCGGCTGTCAAAACTGACTCATTCAGTGCACCATAACCTCCTGGAAGGATCCGAATTCCGGAATGGGTGGCAGTTCGCGAAGCATTAGGTCACTCATGTTTTCTCATGTTTTCATCCCTTAACACACACATACACACAAAACCCGCAATCGCAATTATGGCAACCTAAACCCTTTGGCAAGACATCCTGGGATTGTTGCTGTTTCTCATCTTTTCTGGTTCTCAGGGGTGGCCAGCCAGATGGCAGGGTCTAAATAATTTATTATTATTATTATTATTATTATTATTATTATTATTATTATTATTATTATTATTATTGGTGGGCTGACATATTTAGGGTCAGAGGCACCTCTCTTGCCCCTTCGAGATGCAAAATTACCATGTACTTGATAACCCATCAAAAGTGCGGCAGGTGGTACATAGCCCATCGTGGAAGGTTTCTTATCCCCGACAGTTTGCCCCTCTCCTTAGGCTGCTCCAAGATTCTCACTATTTTGCAGGAATGATTCAATGATATACTAGCCAAATTTAGGTTGTGCGATTAAAGCAGATGTAGGGCTTATCCGCACTTCTGTTTCCCAGCCGCTTTTCCCTGGAGAAACCCAATCTTTAGTGCCGAATCGGAACAAACGACAATTGAGCTTTCGGTGGGTTGTCGTTTGCTCTGATTTAGCAGTAAAGAGTGGATTTTCTGGAGGAAAGCGGCAAGGCATAGGCAAAACCACTTGGATCTGTGCCTAGAAATCAAGAGACAAGTGGGAAACCACTTGGACATGGGTTTTCTAGGCACCGGAGGAGCAGGAGTTTGGGAATTTCCCTGTTAGGGATCATTAGGAAAGGGATCGAAAGTACAACTGCCATTGTAGAAATCTGTGGTGTGGCCAACTTTGGAATATACTGTGTGTCGTTCTGGTCGCCTCACCTCAAAAGGGAGTTGGAAAAAGGTTCCACAAAGGGCCACCAAAATTATCAAGGGGGTGGAAAGAAAGAATGCAGAGTTTGGGACTTTTTAGTTTAAAGGAAAGGAGAGGAAGAGGTGACAGGATAGAAGTTTATAAAATTAGGCACGGCATTGACAACGTGGATAGGGAAAAGTTATCCCCCCTCTCTCCTAACAAGACAACTTGTGGACATCCAATGAAGCAGAATGATGGAAGGTTTAGGACAGATAAAATAAAGTCTTTCTTCATGCAGTGCAGAGTTAAACTATGGAACTCACTCCACCAACTTGGATGGTTTTAAAAGAGGATTTGACAAATTCATGGAGAAGGAGGAGGTTTTTGATAGCTCCTAGCCAGGGTGGCTCTCCTCTGAGTCTACAGTCGGAGGCAGCAATGCTTCTGAATGCCAGCTGCTGGGAACCACAGGAGGGGAGAGTTGTCTTGTGTTCAAATCCTGCTACTGGGTTTCCCTTTGGGGCAGTTAGTTGTTCCCTGTGAAAACAGGATGCCCCACCAAATTGCATGGATCTTTATTTTCCTTTCCAATTCAGGGAAAAAATGTTTTTCTCCCTCTCTCGCAACATTAATGCGTGACCCAGAAATTCTGGATCCCCCCCCAAAAAAAAACTAATGCCAAAGTTTAGTGCTAGTTCTGCACTGCAAACCCCGCGTTTCACGCTGCTCCCCCCAATAAACTGAGTACTTGACACTTCAAATCAGGGTGACGAGTTAATGCCAAAAAAAAAAACCCAAGCTTGTCTGATTGCCTCCAAACAGGCACAGGAATTTTTGGGCATCCAATAAAGTTGAACGCTGGAAGATTTGAGACAGGCAAAAGAAAACACTTCAAAGTTTGGCTCCATCTCCTTCTCTTTCTCCCCTGCCATTTCCTCTTAAGTTAAAGCTTGGCTTATCTTGACAGAAAGGATCTGATGCAGTAAAGGGGTGTGTGTCTGTGTGTGTTTGTACTTTGTGAAGTCCTGTACAAACATTTGTCAACTAATCCTAGCAACATTTCGGGCGGCCTGATAGTCACCCTTAAGCTGCGTTCTCTTCTCCCTCCCGTTTTTGAGATGGCGGGTGCTGTTTCAGAGCTGGGTCCTCCTGTTGAGGAAGGAAGGAAAGACTTCCTTTCAAGCTTGAGGTGTCTGCAACTGGCCACCCAAATATATCAGCCATAAACTTTATGGCGTAATGAGTTGCCCAAGAGGCAGGGAGATTCTGCTGGCTTTGCGGCTTCTTCCTCTGATGGTGGAGAACCATCACTCTGGACATCCCCACCCCTCATTTGCTCCTTGAAGATGGTGCCCCGGAGCTCTCCAGCTGTGTTCAGATGGCCGCTTGTGGCCTGGGTAAAGGAACTGCATTCCCTAAGGTCCTCAGTAGGGTTTTAAGTGTGTCCAGGAGTGTAATAATAATAATAATAATAATAATAATAATAATAATAATAATAATAATTTATTATTTATACCCCGCCCATCTGGCCGGGTTCCCCCAGCCACTCTGGGCGGCTTCCAACAAAACAGAAATTCTAAAATACAGAAATCCATCAAACATTAAAATACAGAGATCCATCAAACATTAAAAGCTTCCCTAAACAGGGCTGCCTTGGAGAGCAGTTCCTGGGAAGTTTGCAAATCTTCCACCCAAATTCCGTAGCTGTTTCTTCCTTCTCCGGACTGATGACTGGGTTGTGGGTGACCTGAGTCCAGTTCAATGCCGCCCCCCCCCCAATCTACACACACAAACACTCACACATTTTGATTTTCTACGGTATATTTAGTTGATTCTTTCCTGCAAATTTATCAAAGAAAGGGGAGAAAAAAGGCAAAAGAGCACAAACGAAAAGGGAATACAAACAAACAAAACCACCCCACCCCATCCCATGTTCGCAATAAGCATCAATGTGGTTTGTTTTAATGGCTGTTTTAATTCTGGGTATTTTATTGCTTTGGATCGATTGTTTTATGGCGGTTTTTGTTGTGCAAGACCACTTGGAGGTACTTCCTACAATCAGTGTATAAATTTCATGAAATAGATCAATAAAGTGATCTGCATGGACTTTGTGATTCACTTGATACCTGGAAAACCTCTTAGAAGCCATTTCGAAATGTAAACAGTATATAAATGATATAAATGCGCAGACTTTTAACATGGGGGAATTTCACTGTGCCAGGTTTATACAATAAAACAAGCCAATTTGAAAAGCATAGTGATTAAAGCAGTTGTTGTTGTTGTTGTTGTTGTTGTTGTTGTTAAACCCGATTAGATGAGATCTTTCTGGAGGTGGGCTTGTGGCGGCAGCAGCCTTCTCAGTGCTGGTCCCAACCTGCGGAAATAGTTTCCTGACTCCTCGGGGTGACCCCAAAAGCAGCAGTCCCAAGTGAACCCAACAGAACAGATGATGCATTGATCTATATTCAGGGCTGTCTTAAGGATATGCAGCGCTGGGGTGCAAAGATCCACCTGGTGCTGCCCCCCCCCGGTTGCCCAGTCCCAGGAACCTGTGGCACAGAGCCGCCCGCAGCAGAAGAGCCTGCTGTGGCACCCCAACCGACGGGTGAGTTCTTCCCTGGACTCAACTCTCGGGCCCTGGACTCTCGGCCTGGCGCCCCTGAGAGTCTGGCGCCCGTGTGCCCCACACACCTAGCGCCTATGGGTAAGACGGCCCTGACTATATTCCAGGGGAGCAGTCATGAATCATAGAATCATAGAGTTGGAAGAGACCACAAGGGCCATCCAGTCCAACCCCCTGCCAAGCAGGAACACCATCAAAGCATTCTTGACATATGGCTGTCAAGCCTCTGCTTAAAGACCTCCAAAGAAGGAGACTCCACCACACTCCTTGGTAGCAAATTCCACTGCCAAACAGCTCTTACTGTCAGGAAGTTCTTCCTAATGTTGAGGTGGATTCTTCTTTCTTGAAGTTTGAATCCATTGCTCCGTGTCCGCTTCTCTGGAGCAGCAGAGGTTAGCTGCAGCCCAAATCTCACCACATGTTTGAGGACTGGTGCTGGAGGAGACTCATGAGAGTCCCATGGACTGCAAGAAGATCAAACCTATCCATTCTGAAGGAAAACAGCCCCGAGTGCTCACTGGAAGGACAGATCCTGAAGCTGAGGCTCCAATACTTTGGCCACCTCATGAGAAGAGAAGACTCCCTGGAAAAGACCCTGATGTTGGGAAAGATGGAGGGCACAAGGAGAAGGGGGTGACAGAGGATGAGATGGTTGGACAGTGTTCTCGAAGCTACCAACATGAGTTTGACCAAACTGCGGGAGGCAGTGCAAGACAGGAGTGCCTGGCGTGCTCTGGTCCATGGGGGTCACGAAGAGTTGGACACGACTAAACGACTAAACAACAACAACAACTTAAACTAGCAGAGGTGGCTTGCGGTGCAATAAAATGGCTGTGTTAGGCTGCAGTGCCTGGGGCTGGGTGTGTGTATGTGTGTGTGTGCATGCGCAGGCTGCAGTCCAGGACATATTGAGGGCTCCAGGTTGGAGGAGGCTGACCTCAGGAGTCCGGTAGCGGCGTTTTGTAACCGTTCCATGTTCACACGCTGCTTCTCCAGTGAGTCACAGTTTGGGTGCTGTTAATTGCAGGGTGAGATGTACTCAAAACAAGACCGGGAGATGGGGCAATGATTGCCTCTTTGTCTGCCGTCACCAACCCAGGGGAAACATTGGTGCTTCTGTTGAGGCTGCCTGCTGCGGCGGAAGGTTTCTTGCCCTAGGCTCCTGCGCTGCGACTCTTCTCCTCCGTTGACCATCCTGTGGGAGCTTTCCTCCGGAGGTGATGCAAAGAGTTGGTTGCAAAGTGATGGAGCAACCTGATTTGCATCTTGTTTCCGCTTAAGAGGAGAAGGAGGGAGGATGGGAACAGGGGAATTCAGGGGTATTTAAAGAGTTGTGCCTTTGCTGTGGTACCTTCAAGATTATTTCAACACACTCCACAGGGGACTCGATAACTTCAGCTGGTCCAAAAGGCATCAGCATACCATATTGGCCTGAATATAAGCTGCACCTGAAAATAAGCCACACTTTAAAAATTTGGCGGCTTGGGGGAGGCTTGGGACCGGCGGGTGGGCTGGGCACCGTTGCCCCACGCTCCCGGGCTGCTTCATTGTGGGGGGAGAGCCGCGCCACTTTGACCGGCGGCATACGTTCGTTAATATAAGCCGCACTTTAACTTTTCACAATCAGAATTTGGGGGGGGGGGGAGTGCAGCTTATATTCAGGCGAATACGGTATTGGTGTTTGAAGCCCTAAACAGCTCAAGCCCCAAATAGCTGAAAGGCCTTTTCCTTCCCTACTGACACTCTCAGGTGCCAAGATTGGCAGGGCGCCCTATCCCCCTACTTGAAATTGTCCAGTCCTCTTTTAAAGCCATCTAGGTTGGTTGTTCACCACTGCCTCCTGTGGCAGGGAGTTCCATAGTTCAACTCTGCATCGCGTGAACAAGTCCTTCCTTTTCTCTGTCCTGAACCTTCCAGCATTCAGCTTCACTGAGTTCTAGTGTTTGGAGGGAGGGAGAAAAATATTTTCCCATTCCACTTTCTCCACGCTATGCAAAATTTTATAAGCTTCTATCACAGCGGTTCTCAAAGGGTGTGGTGCGTCCACACTGGTGTGGCAGGAGAGGAAGGCAAGTGTTGTGGGAAGATTCAACGACAATCAAATAAACATTTAAACATTTCAGTGTTGTGTGGTATAGGATCTATGTTCTGTTTATCACCTCCATTTGCCTTTTTAAAAAACCTTCATGGGGAAAACAAAACAAAAAAAACCGAGATGATTTCCCCCCCCCCATGGTTCATCATAAAGTGCTGAAGTAATCTTCACAGATGGGTGACAACAGCATAGCAGTGTCATTTCTCGTAGGCTTGGGAACATGGCTATGATATCTTGGTATTGTTTTCCCTGGAAGTGATGTGAAAGAGGATTCTCTTCCACCTGGCTACTGACTCACCTGCCCCTTTTATGAGCTAATGTCTGTCTACTGCGTCCTACCTTGAATGAGTAAAAAAAGGAAAAAAAGGTGATTGGGAAAGCTCTCCCCTTAAACCATGCAAAATGTTCCTCAGCTCCAGTCATCTTCCACTCTCTGATGTGTCAATTTCAGGTTCTCTCCCTTTCTCTTTTTTCTTCCAGTTTTGAGCTCAGTTTTCAAGATTGCCCACATCAGTTCGCAACACTTCTGCTATCTGTTGGCACTTCTGCTAACATATTCTTAGCAGTACTTATCTTTTGGAATGAAGAAAATCAACCGCAAAATTCAGGGGAGTGCAAATTTCACGGAATACCTGTGCTTTGGTTGGTGTGTTGTTTTGAGAAGTGTGACCTTTAAAGCCCTAAATGGCCTCGGTCCAGTATACCTGAAAGAGCGTCTCCACCCCCATTGTTCTGCCCGGACACTGAGGTCCAGCACCGAGGGCCTTCTGGCGGTTCCCTCGCTGCAAGAAGCCAAGTTGCAGGGAACCAGGCAGAGGGCCTTCTCGGTGGTGGCACCCGCCCTGTGGAACGCCCTCCCATCAGATGTCAAAGAGAAAAACATCTACCAGACTTTTAGAAGACATCTGAAGGCAGCCCTGTTCAGGGAGGCTTTTAATGTTTAATAGATTACAGTGGTACCTCTACTTATGAATAACTCTACTTACGAATGTTTCTACTTACGAATGGAGCTCCGTCCGTCCATCTTGGATGCAGTTTAGATAGGATTTTTTCTTCCTAAGAATTTTTTCTCCCAATCATATTCCTATGGGATTCGACTTACAATTTTTTTCTACTTACAAATGTACGTTTGGAATGCATTAAATTCATAAGTAGAGGTACGACTGTACTGTATTTTATTTTTCTGTTGGAAGCCACCCAGAGTGCCTGGGGAAACCCCGCCAGATGGGCGGGGTATAAATGATAAATTATCATTATCATTAGGTATGTTTGCATTATAGTGAGAGACCAAGCAGAATTTCTTCTCCATCCCTGGCCCTTGAAGCCATCACCACTCGCGAAGCTGGTCCACCTGGCAGTTGCTGGGGACGTGACACAGATTGTATTTCCTTACAATGGAAAATGGTCACAATTTGAGAGTGGGGTGGGAGCCACCAGAGAGTGGGGTGGGAGCCACTAGGAGCACCAGAGAAATCTCTAGGAGCAAAGTTTAAAGGGAAGGGGAGCAGGAAAATTTGTAGGCACTTCAGCTGATTAATTGGTGGGGCCAGTTTGAGCTGATAGCAGTTTGGAAATTGTGGATTTGGAAGATGGAGCAGACTTGTTTTCTCCTGCTCTGGAGGCTAGGACCTGAACCAATGGATTCAGATTGCAAGAAAGGAGCTTCTAGCTAAACACCAGGAAGAACTTTCTGATAGTAAGAGCTGTTTGACTGTGGAACTGTCTGTCTTGGGAGGTTGTGGACTCTCCTTCTGTTTAAGCAGAAGTTGGGTGGTCATCTGTCATGGATGCTTTAGCTGAGATTCCTGCATTGCAGGTGGTTGGACTAGATGGCCCTTGGGGTCCCTCCCAACTCTAAAATTCTATGATTCTGTGACATGTGTGTCTTTACCAGTTGCTGGAAACCACAGGAGGGGGAAGTTGCTCTTGCGCTCAAATTCTGATTGCAAATTTCCCATCTGGGCATCTGGTTGGCCCCTGTAAGAACAGGATGTTGGACGAGATGGGCAACTGGCCTGATCCAGCTGGTTGTTTTTACGTTCTTATGGCCATAATGCTTCTGTAGGCTTTGATCATTAATGAGACTTAGAGCACATTTTTATAATAGGGAAAGAAGAGGCAAAACTATTACAGATGGCTTTCCCATCTAGCAGTGGGTTGTAACGCTTGCTTATTGAGGGTGTTCTGTTAATTCACCAGTGGAAAAGAGATGAACCACTTTGAAAAACAAACCCAAACACTTGCTTCTTATCCAGTGTAGGTGATTTTTGTCACAGTCCGGTCGGTGGGCAGTAGAAGCCCTGGCTGAGGACGTCAGGACCAGAGGCAAGATGGTGATGTAGAAGCAGGAACAGGTGTAGGGTTGAGGGTCCAGCAGCAGGCAGTCGCAGGGTCAAGGAGCAAGGCAGAGGCGAAGGTCTGGGAGTCAAGGAGCAAGGCGTCGGCAAGGCAAAGGTCCAAGGCTCGAGGATCAAGGCGTCGGCAAGGCAAGGGTCCAAGGAGCGACAGGCCAGAGGCAACCAGGCAGGGATAGCGTTGCTGTGGCCAAGAGCTGAAGGGGAATGCTGAGCTTTTATCCCTCCCAGCTCCTGCCACCAGGTGCAGTGAGGTATCAAGAGGCCTCACCTGAGTGACTACTCCTTGCCTCTCCAGCACAAGCTGAGGTCTTCACCTGAGTGGCCACTCCTTGCTTCTCCAGCACAAGCTGAGGCAGGCCCCAGTCCTGCAAAGCACTACAGGCCCCAGAGCCGGACTCCTGCCCATACTCCTGACAATTTTAAAAGAGGATTAGACAAATTCATGGAGGAGATGGCTACTAGTCATGAAGGCTCTGCTCTGCCTCCATGGTTGGAAGAAGCAATGCTTCTGCGTACAAGTTGCTGGAAACCACAGGAAGGGAGGGAGCTCTTGTGCTCAGATCCTGCTTGCAGATTTCCCGTTGGGGCATTTGGTTGGCCACTGCGAGAACAGGATGCTGGGATAGATGGGCCTTTGGCCTGATCCAGCAGACTCTTCTTATTTGGTGATGATAAGAAGCACAGCTTACCCCATCTGTGTCCTTCCCTTCCTTCAAGAAGTTCAGATTGGCGCATGTAGTTTCTCCCCACCCAACTCATGCCCATTCATCTTCTCCCCAACAGCCCTGTGAGGCAGGCTAGGCTGAAGGAGGGAGTGGCTTGCCCAAGGCCAGGAACTGAGCTCCCATCCTGGCACACTCTCTGCACTCTGCCCCCCCCCCAAGTTAGCATTGCTCTTGCCGCTGCACCTTGAGCAAGCAGGTGCATTTTCTTTCCCCTCTTGCTCACGCACTTTGTGGGTTCATCAAGAGTTAAAGAAGAAGAAGAAGAAGCAGTGATTTATTTTTATTTTTTTCCTAATCCTGTGAGTTTGGGCTGCGGGCGATGTAGGTGAAACGGTGTGTTTTGGAGATGAATGTTCTTGCAGAAGACAAGACAGAGCTTGCCGGGGAACATCTGCAACCAATCCGTTCTGTATGGGACGTGTTTGTGTCCTGCGGCTTGCTCAAACTTGTTGTGCGGTGTGGCAGCAGCAGTGGAAGGAAAAAAGAAAAAAGCACAGACGAGAAAGAGGGTTGGCTGGAGAGCAGAGACTTTTTTTCTTTCCAGAATTCCAGGGAAGGGATCTTTTACTTCTTTTGCAAAAGAGCTTGGAATATGGGGCACGGAAGCGAAAGGATCCCCAATGTTTTGTGTGGCTGGTTGTTTTGTGTACGCGCACAGACCCACACAGGTGTGTTTGCCATAAAAATAAGTAGAGATAAAAAGGGAGCACAGTAGGATTGTGTCAACGGAGAAGTGGGCAAGAGGAAGGGACCCCCTTTGATGCCCCATAGCACTACCCATATTCTCTCAGCAATGGTAAGAAACTGAAAGCCTGGGTACCCAGAATGTCTTCATTTTATGGCAAGGGTTGTTGTTGTGCTCAGGCTTGGCACACGCTGTTCTCTTGTATGTGGAGCAGTCCTGCCCAAGGTAGCCGTTGGCGCTGTAGCTGCGGAGTGGTCAGAAGTTATCCCGGTGTAAAAAGAGTTGATGGCTCCTTAGAACTTCCATGTTCAGGGGCAGTCTATCTCTGAAGACCAGATGCAGTGTCCTTCCCAGAGACTTTTGATTGGCCCCATTGTTGTGCAGCAGGCTTCACTTGGATCTTACCCTACAGAGCTGCTCCTGTGTCCTTGAGAGCCAGTGTGGTGTAGTGGTTAAGAACGGTAGACTCATAATCTGGTGAACCAGGTTTGAGTCTCTGCCCCTCCACACAGTGGCGTAGTAATGGGGGGGGGGTGAAGGGGCGCCACCCCGGAGGGCAGGCTGGGCGGGGGGCAGCAGGCTGGACGGAGCTGACCACCTCTGACGGCCGCCGCCATCGAGGAGAAGCCCCAATGCAAGCGAGACTGCCTTACTCCGCGGCTTGCTTGCAAGGTTTGCCGCGGTGCCGCATCGCATGTCTCCTGTGTGTGCATGCGTCGTGTGTTATGACGCATGCGCCGTGACGCACAATGTATGTGTGCGACGGACACCCCGCCCCCCCCCAGTGGGGTGCCATCGGGTTTGCCACCCTGGGCAGCCAGGCGGCTAGCTACGCCGCTGCCTCCACATGCAGCTGCTGGGTGACCTTGGGCTAGTCACACTTCTCTGAAGTCTCTCAGCCCCACTCACCTCACAGAGGGTTTGTTGTGGGGGAGGAAGGGAAAGGAGATTGTTAGCCGCTTTGAGACTCCTTAGGGTAGTGATAAAGTGGGATATCAAATCCAAACTCTTCCTCTTCTTCTTCTTCTTAATGCCTTTCAGAACTCAGGACCATTTTACTGATATGGATGGTGACTAGCCAGGATGGCTCAGCTCTGCCTCCAAAACTGGGAGGCAGCAATGCTTCTGAACACCAGTTCATGGAAACCACAGGAGGGGAGAGTGTTGCTCTTGTGTTCGAATCCTGCTTGCGAGTTCCCCATTCTTAGGTTCTTATGATGCTATGTATGGACTGCAGAGAACAGAGACATTTGCACAGGCAGCCTCCACAATACCTGCAGACTTTGCTCTTGTTGACATGGGAGTATTAAGTCAAGCCCAGGGGACCTTGGGGCAAGTTTAGCAGCACCACCTACCTAGCAAAGCCACAATAATCTCGCTCTCGGCAGGACAGGTTGACATTCTCAGCTTCTGCACCAGTTTCCCCCAGCCTTGCACCTTCAGTGTTATTTTGGGCAGCCACTCTCATCTACTCTACAAGGAGCTGATGGGAATTGTAGTCCAAAACATCTCAAGGGCGCCAAGGGGGGAAATGCCATCCCAAAGCAAGTTGCTGCTTCACAAGCTTCTACTTAAACTATGAGGAGTTTTCTTTGCCTTAAAAAAAAGAAAGAAAATAACTTGTTACACAATTCTTCTCCACCCCCTCTTTTGGGGAAGCGGGTGGGAGATATGGCCCTACCTCATCTAGGACTGTGTTTTGATGCTGCTGCCTTGAGCAATCTCGCTTCCTATCTCACAAGAAATCTTTCGTCAGCTGGGGTTCTAAAAATCTGCAGGGTTTTCTTTCTCTTCCTTGTTGGGAGAATCCTTTTTCTTTATTTTTTTTTTCATTTTTAAGTGGTGATGGATGTCTTGAGCAAGAAAGCCTCTGCTGAGTTTGCTAAAATTATAGGGTTTATTTCTTCTCTCTTAAAATAAAAATCCCCTTCATGCTTTTCTTCTTCTTCTTCTCCTCCTCCAAGTGCCCATCCCTGTTGTCTCCACCCTCTTGGAATTTGCTCACCAAACCTCCCCGTTCCATAAGAGATCCGGCTTCCCTTACAGACAAGAGTCTTAGAAAAGAACCTCGCTTTATTCAATCTGCTTTTAGATGACCATAAGAATGGATTGTCTAAGAACCCACTAGACTTTTTCATGTCTGCAACTACAAATCTATAATAGCACAGTGCTGGGAAACAGCTGCTAACTCAAGGCGTGTTGGGATAGACAATGGAATACAGTATTGCCCTTGTGGAGAAACTTCATGAAACATCTTGGATGCTCAGGAATGGAATAATAGAATCATAGAACTGCAGAGTTGGAAGGGACCCCCAGGAGTCATCTAGTCCAACCCCCTGCAATGCCAAATGACCAAAGGCAATTTTGAAACTGCAGGAATCATTCTTACTCTGGGAAGGACAATGTTGCCACCCCCACCCCCCAGCTACCCAGGGCTCACTCTGGGATAGCTTGTTAGGCTGGAGAGCAGCCTAATGTTGACTGTGTCATCTACATTGTATATGCATGGAATGTTTCTTGCAGGGAGCGGAGGTATATGGGGGTTGCTTGTTACATGTATTTTGGGAAACCGAAAAATAAAGTTAAGAAGAATATTTTAGAAACCACAAGAGCCTTAGAATTAACCCCCCCCCTCCCAGCAACCCCACTTCTATTCTCTGCAGATTTGTGAACTTGGGCAAGGAACATGACCTGAAATTAGGACTGTTCTGGGCTTTGTTTTTTTCTACATTTTTCGCCCTCCCTCCAAGAAGCTCAAGGTGCAGAGATCAGGCATTTGCAGCATGGGTTTCATCGGCTATTTTATTGAAATCAGGCAAACGGCATTTGGCATTCTCTTTTCGGCACTTGTTTAAAACATTTTTGTTTAGTCAACTCTATCCATACACGTAGATGTTGATGTGTTGTTTTCTCTTTCTTTCTTTCTTTCTTTCTTTCTTTCTTTCTTTCTTTCTTTCTTTCTTTTAATTTTAATTCCCCTCTAAACCGCTTGGAGGTTATGCTATTGCATATAAATTTTGTGAAATAACCATTATTATTATTATTATTATTATTATTATTCAAATCAAATACTTACCTGGCAGGGGAGACACCTTTATTATTATTATTATTATTATTATTATTATTATTATTATTATCACTTCACCAGTGGTTTCCAGGCCAGCTTGCAACACTTAAAACACTTCTCTCCGGTTCTCATTTTCTCAATCATTTTCTGCATTTCCACCCTCTCCCAGCTGAACCTAACTCACAGGGCTGTTGGGAGGATAAAATGAGGAGAGGAGAACCCTGCGCATCACCACATTGGGTCCTGGGAGGAAATGGTGGTGTAGAAATGCAATAAGCAAATACATAAGTGTGGAGCAGAGACTGGCACAGTGCTGAACTTTGCCAAACATTGTGGGAAGTTTTTTTTTGGGGGGGGGGACTAGAAATTGGGGCCCCATTTTCAGCAGCAGCCACAGGGCTGCCATGAATATAGGGTTGCCATAATAAAACAAGGACACCCCAAAAAAGTTGTTGAGCTTTTCTCAGAAAACCCCAAAGGTTTTTCGATTGACTTGCCTAAGATCAGTTCTGCCTTTGAAATCCCAGTAATGTCTGGGGGAAAATCTGGACATATAGGTAGGGGTGTAGCAAGGGGAGAGCGGAGGGGGCGGCTTGCTGCTAGCTCCATCTTTTGGGGGGCAGCGCGAGCCGCGCCACCAGCACCCTGATACGTAGCGTGCATACGCAGCGTCGCTATGTAGCGACGCATGCGTCATACGTAGCAATGCATGTGTCACACGTAGCAACACATACATCGTACATAGCAATGCTGCGCATGCGTGCTACGTAGCGATGCCCCGTCCCCGGGTGCACGTCATGTTTGCCACTCCGGGTGCCTGAGCGGATTCCTACGCCACTGCGTATAACAGCCCTAATGAATGTCTAGTTCTTCTTCCCTGAGCATCATGCTCTCCTCCTTCCCAACTCTCTGCCATTTATACGAGGTCAGTGCCAGATTTACATATAAGCTAAACAAGCTCTAGCTTAGGGCCCCACTCTCTTGCGGGTGGGGCAAAAAAAATGAAGGGAAAAAACCCACACTGGATGTACATTTCCAAAATATGAGATAAAAAACAAATACAATAAAACCTACATACCGCAACAGTGTTTTGTGTTGTGTAGGCTCCTAGGATATAAGTCATGGGCCCCGTCTGCTAGCCTGCTCCCTCAAACATCACTATCATTATTAATATACCGTGTTTCTCATATTATAAGACATGTCTTATATTTATTTTTTCCTCAAAAAAACACACTATGGCTTATTTTTAAGGGATGTCTTATTTTTTTCTTCCTTCTCCTGCTGCGGCCGGCATTGCTGCTGCACCTATCACTATGTCTTATTTTCGGGGTATGGCTTATATTCCTTGAATGCTTAAAAATCCTGCTATGGCTTATTTTATGGGTATGTCTTAAAATATGAGAAACAGGGTACTTCTTAATTGTATTTCACTATTAATATACTTCTTAATTGTATTTCAGTTCAACTATTACTTTGATAAAATAGATAGTTTGTGATGTGCAACAGGCTTTAGATACCCATTGGATCCACCCATGACCATATGGCATCTATTCAACACAAAAAACAGTGACAATTTGTTGTTGACGAAGGACAGCTGGACCTAGAAAGGGTCCCATTACCTTCAGAAGCTTAGGGCCTCATCCGACCTAAATCTGGCCCTGTACGAGGTGGCTTTAGGATCTCGGGTTCAAGCTCTGCAAGAGTGTTTGTGTTGGCGCTGAGTCTTCCCACAAGCGCCCCAGGCACGAGACGTCCCCTGTGTTGTGCGCAAGGCAATGTGGGCGAAGGAGCCGCCTACGACATGGCAGCGTTTTTGTGTCTTGCTTTCTGCAGGTGTGCATTGTCAGATTCCACGTACCTTGCAGTCAAAAAGATGTTAACTATCCGGTGGGTTGGGAGAGGGAGAGAGAGGAAGAAGCAACATCATTGTAGATTGAAGAGCCAGAGGGCTATGATAAGTATCCCTAATGATGGCACATAATTTGGGAGGTGCCTAATTGGAAGATCAGATCAGATTGTGTATTCCTGAGGGAGTGGCTGGCCTGCCCTCACAGTTGTTGTTCAGTGGAAGGGTTTGGGGGTTTTTTTGTGGGGGGACTGACTTGGAACATCATTGATTTTCAGATTGTGTCTTGTATTCCTAACCACCAAGCCTTGGAAGAATGCCCCTGGTTCACAGGGCCTCTCTGGTTTGCACAGGGAATTGTGGCAGAGAGTCTGGAGGACAAACAGTTAGAAGATGCAAAGCTGATGTCAGTCATGGAACTGGAGAGTCGGATGGGACCCAAAAGGGTCCTCGAGTTCAACCCACTGCCATGAAAAGTTCCTTCAGGGGTCTGTAGTCTGCGACTTGCCTGGCTACCTGCAAAGCAGGCTCCACGGGAGGTAGAGATGGCACCAACTTGGATGGCTTCGAAATAAGATTGGAAGAAGGGAAGGCTTTTTTGGATTACTTAAATGTTCTAATATGATGACCTCGCAAGCTGGATTTGAACTATGAGCCAGAGAATACATTAGAGAGTATAGCAATGTTGTTTAGATATGAAAGATCGACGACAGCGTGCGGCAGAGGGAGAGAAATAAAAACACCATGGAAAGGGACCGCTGTATTTGAAATGAGAAGCAAACCCATTTGAGGGGAGGGCAGAGCGAATACATACAAGCAATGAACTTTTTGTCCCAACTGGCTGCTTAATGTGATGTTGCTGTGATGGTTGCATACAACATTCCCCTGATCAACTTGCTACCCCTTTTCGTTCTTTAAACAAGGAGGAGATGGTAAAATGTGTAAACCATAGGCTTCCACATGGTTTACTGGGAATGTAACAGCCACCACTGGGCATCAGGTACTGAAGGCAAACTTGGGAATCCAAGGCCTGAGGCTGAAGAGCAGAGATTACTTAGGTGATGAGCAAGCATCAATGACGATTGCTGGTTAGTGAAAGTCTATTAAAGGATGCAAAGAAACATGGACGCTAAGGGCGGGAGCAGCTTACCTTCTGAAGCAGACCTTACAGCCCCATAGGAGTTTTGCGCCTCCTGCAAAGATTGCACACGAAACCTTGAAACCACAGCTGCCAAGTTTTCCCTTTTCTCACGAGGAAGCCTATTCAGCATAAGGGAATTTCCCTTTAAAAAAGGGATAACTTGGCAGCTATGCCTTGAAACAGAAATACCTTAAGAAATGCTACCTGTGTAATTCAGGTATGGCGCCCTTTCCGTTATATCCAGTATATATAGGGAGAGAGCCGTAACAGCTCAGTGGTGGGGTACATTGTTTGCATGTAAAGCAAGTGGGACAGAAACATTTCCAAATACAGAAATTTCTCAATCAATCAATCAATCAATAAGCTTTATTTGCATAGCTGACAGCCATAGCAACAGAATACACACAATATACAATTAAAAACAACATGGATAAAAGGATCAGTCATATGACTATGATTATCGTTTAAAAGATAGCCCTTAGTCTGTATTTAAAAAAAACCAAATATAGTTCTTTGATTATTCTGCAGATAATTTGGTTCCATGAGCTCATTAGTAGCTACAAATGGATGTCAACGACAAATAAATATTGGGCAAGTGCAGTAGTTTCCAAATTTTCTTTTTTTTTCTTTTTTCTTTTGCTAATGCAAGTAAAATAAGTGTGCTAATTTAGAGCTGCAGCTTTAAGTATGGTTTGACATGTGACCAGGTCCTTTTGAGCCTCCCTTCAGTAATTGGACCTGGTCCTGTGGAACCTCAGGATCCAGGGTAGAATCCACAGGATTCCTCTAATGATGTGCTAGATGTCAGAGCAGGCTCGCAAATACAGTGATAACCTTGGTTCTCAAACTTAATCCATTCCGGAAGTCCATCCCAAAACCAAAGCGTTCCAAAACCAAGGCGTGCTTTCCCATAGAAAGTAATGCAAAATGGATCAATTCGTTCCAGACTTTTAAAAACAACCCCTAGAACAGCAATTTAACATGAATTTTACTATCTAACGAGACCACCGATCCATAAAGTGAAAGCAATAAACAATCAATGAAAGCAATAAACAATCAATCCATCAGTAGCTGAACTGGGTTCCACACAGTCGCAAAAAAGAGCCACAAAAACAAAAAAAAATGCAAAATAAATAGCAAAAACAGACAGACCTCAGTGTAACACAAAAAACGGAAGTGTGGCAGCACTCAAAACGGAGCACATTCGGCTTCTGAAAAAAGTTTGCAAACCGGGTTTGCAGTGTTTGGGTTCCAAGTTGTTTGAGTACCAAGGCATTTGAGAACCAAGGCACCGCTGCACACCCAGAAAAGTTACTCGCCTGGAAAAACTTTTCCTGCATTGCAGGGTGGGAGGGGGGGTGGACGAAATGAGCCTTGGCTTATTTCCCAACTCTACACTTCTATGATTCTACACCCAGCTGACCTGCGCTGACACGGGTGGCCTCAATAGCAAAACAAGCCATTCACCAAAGTCTACTTTTCCCTTCCTCCTCCGCATCAACAGCCAGAGTCTTTAGGATGTTGCAAATTGGGTAAGCAATCTACCAAGCCCTCTACATCAGATGTGCTGCTAGCATTGGGACTGCCTGCAGAAGGGCTCGTTTTGCCTGCTCTTTTTCCTTCACTAGAGGGAGAGGGAGAGGGAGAGATCTGTTTTGGTTAGTTTCCTAATCCCGTAGAGAGGTGTGGCCATGTTGGTTTGTTTATAAAGATTTACAGGCCTTTGTCTTTGTCTTCATCTGAAAACTTAATTATTTCACAGCCATGGGTGTGTGAACCAGCAAATATGATAGCCATGTTCAAATATATGAAAGGATGTCATATGGAGGAGGGAGAAAGATTGTTTTCTGCTGCTCCAGAGAAGCAGACACGGAGCAATGGATTCAAACTTCAAGAAAGAAGATTCCACCTAAACATTAGGAAGAACTTCCTGACAGTAAGAGCTGTTCGGCAGTGGAATTTGCTGCCAAGGAGTGTGGTGGAGTCTCCTTCTTTGGAGGTCTTTAAGCAGAGGCTTGACAGGCATATGTCAGGAATGCTTTGATGGTGTTTCCTGCTTGGCAGGGGGTTGGACTGGACTTCCAACTCTATGATTCTATGATTCTAAATCGTAGAGCAAAAACAGTCTGGAGACCCAAGGCTTTCCCAACTCTTTCCATGGAGACATTGCCTTGTGCATCCTTGAGATGTTGAAGCATGGGTGCTGTTCTGAGGCGATGGGATATGCCCATAGCAGACTTAACATTGGTTTCTTCTTTGCCTGCCCTGGGAAATTTAATTCTCAACATGGAACGTGCGGGAACATCCTGAATCCGCTTCCCTAAAGGTTCAGAAGCATTGCAAGGTTCAGGCCAAGTGCCAGTTCTCCTGGAAGCTGTCAGGCTACTCTTTGAAGTGATCTGACCAACCTCATGGAGAAGCTGATTCAGAAGTTCCCATGACCACGTGACGTCCCAGCTCCCAACCATGCAAAACAGAGTTGGAACAGCGACTGCGTTGCTGCAGAGGATGTGTGAGTCAAGTTTGGAGCTGTAGGCTTCTGGGAAGAGCTGCAGCTCCCTGGTAGAGCACCTGCTTCCATGCAATCCAAGTCCAATCCCTGGTCTCTCCAGGTAGAGTTGGGGAAAGAGGTCCTTTCTGAAACCACGGAGAGCCACTGCCAGTCACTGTAGATGGGCGGTGCTGAGCTCTAGACAACTGCATTAGGCAAATCCATGGAGAAGAGGATGGCTCTGCTCTGCCTTCTGAAACGCAGTTGCTGGAATCCACAGGAGGGGAGAGGGCTCTTGTGCTTGGATCCTGCTTGCGGGTTTCCCTTGGGAGCATCTTGTTGGCCCCTGTGACACCAGGACTGAGGACTAGATGGGCTTCCTTTAGTCTGATCCAGAATACTCTTCTTATTTCTTAGATGGTTTGAAGGCACATAAGACCATCACCTGGCTGAATCTAAGCAGGTCTGCACCTGCCCCAAAAGGTGGCTGTCTGGGACTCACGCTCATCCCGTTTTGGGTTCCACGAGGAAAGAAAGGCAGGATAGAAACATAAGAAAGTTGAATTAAAAAGCAAGGAAACAAATATCTGACCTTCAGAATTTTCTTTTCTGAGCTTCCCACAAACTGTGGGAGACTTTCCCATGCACTCTGAGAACTTTTCTTCAATTGGCTTGCTCAGTTGGTTAGATAATGCCAAGGTTGCACGTTCGATCCCCATGTGGGACAGCTATGTATTGGGCTAGATGACCTCAGGGTCCTTTCCAACTCTGTAATTCTACAATTCATCCACAGACTTGTAGTTTATAGCACAATAGTTAAGAAGTCTGAAGACTTCCTATCTATTGTGCTACACGCATTGTGAAGCTGTGCCTGAGTGAATTTATCCACACTGCTTTTTCTAGATACGGGGCACCCTTTCATTTGCCCTGGAGCTTCCCCCCCCCCCCAAAAAAAGAGAGAAAAGCCTGCTCTTCACAGCTGAAATGCAACAAATGGCAACTGGGGTCTTCCAGGGATTGCTGTTTGCTCCAATTCAGCAATAAAGAGTGAATTTTTGTGGGGAATGTGCGAGGACAAACAGTAACAACAAACGCTCTGGCACAGAGCTTTAAAGTGTGGACTGTGCCTGGACAGGGCAGAGGTAACTGAGGTGTGGAATTGGGTTCCTACCACTAGGCGGCTTTTTGTCTGAATTCACTCAGAGCCCACTGCAAAGCTTGGATCTGAACCTAGATCCAGCTGCCTCGGTGGTGAACTCAGTTGGGTTCGTGGCAGCGGCGTTTGGTCAATGGACTAAGGAGACTAGGCTGGTCCCCTAAAATGTTCCTCCTTCACAAACCCTGGGAAGCTTCTGTCCCCTAAATGTTCCTCCTTCACAAACCCTGGGAAGCTTCTGCCCGGCTTAGGAGGGAAGCATGACTCTCATGCACGAGTCGTCACAACATCCCCACTGCCCTCGCAAGCATGCGCCTCTGGCCCTAACTGTTCCCCTATGAAAAACCTCGCCGCATGCTGCTGCTTCGTAGACCCAAAGCGCAAATGCTTTCCATCAGGGCAAAGGACCAGCTTCCCCGAAGTCAGACCCCTTGCATCTGTCCTTGCCTGTCCCTTCCACCGGAGATCTTGTTTTACCAACATCTGGCTAAGTGGAAAAGGAACATCTGGAACAGCTGGGAAGGGAGGGGTGGGTTTTTTAGAGCAAATTCGGGAAACAGGGCATGACCCAACTAGAGAGTGCCTGCCTTATCGAGGAGGTGGCTTGCTGCGGCCTGTCTCTGGATCTGGTTATAGCATGCCGAGAACCAGCCGCAGAAGGAAGACCCTTGGCCACTGGTCCCTGGCTATGGTCCCCGATCGCTGATGTGAATTAAGAAGGCTTCGAACCCTGAACCAAGAACAAAGGGGGGAACAGCCCTGTTCCTTCTGCACCTCCCAGGTCTCTGCCTTCCCCTCCGCCCCAGCTTGGGTTTATTTTTGTGAAATCAAAGCAGAGTTTCAAGGTGCCTGGCGTGCATGAAATGGGCCGGAGGAAGAGAGGCGTGATGCTACTTGCAAACTATGCGCGGAGACAAGACCAGAGGCGCCGAGTGCTTGAAAGCTGGTGTGTGCTGGGTTGGGACTTGCCTCTCCATCGTAGCCTGCAGGGTTTCTGAGGAAATGGGGGGGGGGGGAAGCTGCTTGCTGCTGCTGCTCACTCCAAACCCAAACCTGACAGGACCTGCCCTGCGTCTTAGTTGGGGGTGGAAAGCGGAGATGTAAAGGGGGGGGAGAGTGAGAGAGAAGGAGAGGGGGAAGGAAGGGTTAATGTGTTTGAAGTGGATAGGAAATTTACTGGCTGAGTGGTGCAATTTGCAGACATCCATTCCAGGCCGAGGGGTCTGCAGTCAGGAGCTGAAGGACTCCGGGACAGATCAGCCTTTCCGGTCCCTTTTGGAGTTACCTTATTGCTCCAGGTGGCCTTTGTGCGCATTGCACTTCTTTAAGATGTGCATCAAAGCAGCCTTGCCCAAACTGTCCTGCTCACCAGGGCTGAGGAGAATAGTAACATCACAGAATTGTAGAGCTGGAAGGGAACCCCAATGGTCCTCTAGTCCAACCCCCTGCAATGCAAAAATGACATCCATGACAGGTGGCCATCCAACCTCTGCTTAAAAACCTCCAAGGAAGGAGAGTCCACCACCTTCTGAGGGAGACCATTCCTCTGCCAAACAGCTCTTACTGTCAGAAAGTATTATTATTATTATTATTATTATTATTATTATTATTATTATTATTTTATTTTGGAAGGCAGCCCTGTACAGGAAAGTTCTTAATGTTGGAGGTTTTATTGTGTTTTTAATATTTTGTTGGGAGCTTCCGAGAGTGGCTGGGGCAACTCAGTCAGATGGGTGGGATATAAGTAATAAAATTAGTAGCAGCAGTATCAGTAGAAGTAGTACCATTATTAAAGTTCTTCAGAATCCCCTTTCTTGTTATTTGGATCCATTGGTTTGGGTCTTGCCCTCTGGAGCAGCAGGAAGAGAGCTTGCTCTATCTTCCGATTGACAGCCCTTTGAAAACGGTTATCCTATCACCTTTGGAGAGTCGCTTCAGAGCTTGGTATTCCAAAACATCTGGAGAGAACCAGATTTGGGGGGAAGCTGCCTTAAGGCCTAGTTCTCAAGGCACAGAAGTGGTCTACGAGTTCCTCCGCCCTGGAGCGTTTCAGGCTTTCAATACTGAAGTTTCCTCAATACCAAATGAAATAAAAACCCTGCACTCGGAAAGCAAGCATGTCAGGGAGGAAGGTTCTTCGCACTCAATCCTTCCCCTGAGTCAGGAATCTTTTTTGGGGGAGGAGAGTTTGAGACTTGTCTGAAGTGGTGCAGTGGGGAAGACAGGTGTACCCCTTCACCTGCTGTTTGTGAAAACGGAGCCCCAAAGAGTTTTTAGGCACTTGGCAATGTGCACTGCTGCTCCGGGGGCAGGAAACAGGAAACATTCTTTCACATTATGAAAGAATGGTCCTTTCTGTCTCCTGGGCCTCTGCAGTTCGTGGTTTTCCTGCAAATAACAACCATTTTGCAACTGGGTTGGTAGCTAGAAAATGTGATATAAAAGAGGGTTGTATGAAACCATGTCCCTTATAGAATCATAGAATCGTAGAGTTGGACAGGACCCCAAAGGGTCATCTAGCTGGACCCCCTGCAGTGCAGGGAACACAACTAAAGAATCCCACAGACAGATGGTCACCCGACCTCTACTTAAATGTGATGTGCTAGTTTATTACACGTGAAAAAGATTTTTAATTTAATTTTGGAAGGAGGAGGATTTGGAAAAAAAACACACCATAATACTTCATTCCACTGCCTTAAAGAAGCCTTTGCGACATGAAGGAGGAATCTCCCTTGTTATTTCTGTTGCACTTGGTACAGAAAGGCAAAACTCACCAATTCCTGCTCTGCAGTTTTTGCTCTGATGATCGCGGTTTGGTTTGTATAAGTGTGTGTGTGTGTGTGTGTGTGTGTGTGTGTGTGTGTGTGTCCAGTGGCTTGCATCTGTCTGCTGCTGCAGATTATTCATCCAGGTTTTTATCCCACCCTTCCTCCCACGGGAGCCCAGGGCAGTCATACGTCATCAACATCCATAAAACATCTTAATTAAAAAACCTCAAAACAGATAAAGACACCTTTCAGAATGTATATACAGGGCTGCTGTTTCGAGAGCTAAAGGCCTGAGTGAACACAGATGTCTTCACATTGCGCCTGAATTTTCGTATGTTTAAAATCACAGCTGTAAAAAATAAATAAAAAATCCAGTGATAATTTTATTGGTTTCTCTTTCTTACAAACCACTTTGAGGTTTTCTTCTGCGATCAAGCAGTAGATCGATTTCATGAAGCAAATGAATGAAGTAATGATGACAAGTTATGGGTTAGGTGCAATTCACCAGCGAAGGGTCTCCACAGACAGGGAGCCACGACAGAGAAGTCCCTGCTGATGCATAGACCAAGGGAACTCCCTGCACGGGAGGCAATGGATGGCTTTAAAAGAGGATTAGACAAATGCATGGAAGAGATGGCATTGATGGCTACTAGCCAGGATGGGTGTGCTTTGCCTTCACAGTCAGAGGCAGCAATGCTTCTGAATCCCAGTTGCTGGAAACCACAAGAAGCAAGAGTTGCTCTTGTGTTCGAATCCTGCTTGCTGGTTTCCCACTGCCACTGTGAGAACAGGACGCTGGACTAGACTGAACAGTGGCCTGATCCCGTAATAACAACAACAACAACAACAACAACAACAACAACAACAAGAATAATTGTTGTTGTTGTTCATTTATACCCCGCCCATCTGGCTGGGTTTCCCCGGCCACTCAAGGCGTCCAACAAAATATTAAAAATACATTAAAACATCAGACATTAAAAAGCTTCCCTAAACAGGGCTGCCTTCAGATCTTCTAAACGTCACTTAGCTGTTTATTTCCTTGACATCTGTTGGGAGGGTGTTCCACAGGGCAGGTGCCACTACCGAGAAGGCCCTCTGCCTGGTTCCCTGTAACTTGGCTTCTCGCAGTGCGGGAACCGCAGGAAGGCCTTTGGGAGATGGACCCCGGTATCCGGGCAGAACGATGGGGGTGGAGACGCTCCTTCAGGTATACCGGACCGAGGCCGTTTAGGGCTTTAAAGGTCAGCACCAACATTTTGAATTGTGTTCGGAAACGTACTGGGAGCCAATGTAGGTCTTTCAGGACCGGTGTTATGTGGTCTCGGAAGCTGCTCCCAATCACCAGGCTGGCTGCCGCATTCTGGATTACCAGGAAAATGGTGGAGGGGGCATTTTTCGTCTATTTCCCCAATGCCTTCTGTGCCTCCCTGAAATCTTCAAAGAGCTGGGCTGGATTGGATGGGGCCTGCAGGGTTGTCTGGTTTGTTGTTGCCAAATATTGCACCCCTCCTCCAGTCTACCACCAGATTCATCAGCAGACAGATGCCGCCCATAGTGTGTCAATTTTCTCCTTAAAGAGGTTGATTGTTCTACGGTGTTTTAAATACACTGAGATGCACCTTGTTTGTTCTTAGTTTTAAAAAGTTTTGGTTTTTGTTTCCAGGGCAATTTTAAAAAAAAGATTGCAGGTTAAAAGCACACCAGCATAAAAACACAAAAACAAACAGAAAAATCATCCATAAAAGCCCTGTGAAATTATTATTATTATTATTATTATTATTATTATTATTATTATTATTATCAGAGCTTGCTTAAAATCTGGGGAGAATGGGTTCAGGTTTCCATGGTATTTACAATTGTGAGGCTACCCCAAGAGAAAACTTGCCTTGTGTCTTCTCCCACCCCATATTTTTTATACATCCGTGTGTGTGTGTGTGTGTTGGGTTGGGTTGGGTTTTTCTTTTTTCCTATTGCGCAAAGCAGCTACAGAGTCGGCAATCTGAAGCAGGAAAAACTGAGCACTGGTACATTTTGATGTTCACCACATTTCCACACCAACCTGCGAAAATTCGCCAGCCTTTGAGTGCCCACCCCTCCTGATTTCCACACGTTTGTGAGGGATTTTCACTATCAATCCATTTTTGAATGCTGCCACCAATAAATGCATTTTTATGTACACCCTCCTCTATTATACACATTTTTGATCGTGTTATTTGATTGGGGAAGGTCATCTCAGAAGTTGGAGAGGTGTGGAATTCGAAGGATAGCTCCACTTCAGACCGTATATTGTTTCCGGGATGTGCAAATGAGATAAGCTTACATAAAATTCCTCCCCTTCTTGCCCCCTCTTTCCAAGTCTGATTCTCACCAATTTATGTTTCCAGTTGCTGGAAACTTGCGGGTTTCCCGTTGGGGCATCTGGTTGGCCAATGAGAGAACAGGATACTGGACTAGATGGGCCATTGGCCTGATCCAGCAGGCTCTCCTTATGTTCTTATGCTTCTACCCTGCTCTCCCCAGCCCTTTGCTTTTCCAAGCGATGACTGCTGCAATCATAGGTAGTTAGTATAATCCATATACACCCAGAATTTTCCAGACAGGATCTGGGAAGCTCAACAACTTTGCCCCCCCCCCAAAGCTCAACACCTTTTGCATCCAAATGTTTCACTGTAACCTAAGAATGGAAGAAGCAAAGATCACCTGTGTCGAAGCAATGATTCTTCATCATCAACTTCGTTGGACTGGTCATGTTGATTATTGTCTTCCAAGCAACTACTCTATTCCGAACTTTAAAATGGAAAGTGTAATGCTGGTGGTCAACAAAAGATCTCAAGGCAAATCTTTAAAAATGTAGCATAAACACTGACAACTGGGAAACACTGGCCTGCGAGTGCTCCAGTTGGAGAGCAGCCTTTACCAAAGGTGCCATGGGCTTTGAAGACACTCAAACTCAGGACGCAAGGGAGAAATGTACTAGGAGGAAGGCACGCTTGGCAAATCCACAGCGTGATCAACTCCTGCCCGGAAACCAATGTTCCCACTGTGGAAAGACGTGTGGATCCAGAACTGGCCTCCACAGTCACTTATGGACTCAATTTTAAAACCATGTTTATGGAAGACAATCTTACTCGGTTACAAGGGATCGCCAGAGGAGGAGGAGGAGGAGGAGGAGGAGGAGGAGGAGGAGGAGGAGGAGGAGGAGGAGGAGGAGGAGGAGAGAGAAGAAGAAGAAGAAGAAGAAGAAGAAGAAGAAGAAGAAGAAGAAGAAGAAGAAGAAGAAGAAGAAGAAGAAGAAGAAGAAGAAGAAGAAGAAGAAGAAGAAGAGGAACCTATGAATGTGCTGCAAAGTATACTCAGGTGAGGGTGGAAGTTGGAGGGGGTGTTGCAGAAGGATCCGGCCTGCTCTCTTCTCCTGAATTCATGCCTGGAGGCTACGTTTCTTCATCCTGCCTGGCTGCCTCCCTCGCCACCCCTCCCTGGCCTGTTTACCAAAGCAGCCCAGCTTTTCATGTTCTGGGAGTGCCCCCCTCCTGGAAGGGCATAGCCAGCTGCCTCCTGAGTCCGGCTTGGCATTGTGCGCAGCCCCCCCCTTTACCCAGAGGGAACAAAGGGGACCAGTGTGACATTCCTTGCCTCTGCCCCTTGTGGTTTTTGCAGTGTCAACGCTCTCCCTTCCCAAACTTCCACCGCAGAGATCTTTCTCTCCCTGCTGTGCCTCCCCTTTCTGCAGTTTGCACCGGCTCAGGTACACCGGGGGGGGGGGGCACACATGCCTGGTGTCAACATCTCCTGTGGGCGCGGCAGGGGGAGGAATGTGCCGCTCCCAGCTCTCGCTCCGGCAATTAATCCCCACAACTGACAGGTGGCAACAGGCGGCCCTTGGCTGGGGTGCTCCATCGCGGCCGGCAAGAAAGGGTGCTCGGAGCTCGTGATCTCCGAGGGTTCCTTGGAAGGAAAGGGGAGAAGGGGCGAGAGGAAGCGGACTGTGGATTACGCAGAGCGTTGTGCTGCGGAGGCAGCAATGGCCAGCATCCTCGTTGTTGTTGTTTAGTCGCTTTGTCGTGTCCGACTCTTCGTGACCCCATGGACTAGAGCATGCCAGGCACTCCTGTCTTCCACTGCCTCCCGCAGTGGCTTTAAAAGAGGATTAGGATGATAAAGGGTCAGGCCATTGATGGGTTCTAAAAGGAAAGATACCAAGAACTCTGGCCAGAAATTTCAATGCTAGGAATCAATCCTACTCATGAGTTGCAATCAAATAAAAGTATGTATTCTAGTAAGAACAGCAGATTTAAACAGAACACGGAAATAGCTTCAAGCTCACGGGAGCATATGTAGCTTCAAATAAGTACTGTACAGTATTACAACTTAGAATTCACAGTAATGTGTGTACATAATAATACATTACAATGTAAAGACACAAAAGATATCAATTAACAATAGCAGTAAATATCAGACCGAGTTCAAAAGTGTTCTATAGGGTCGTTTTATAAAGAGCCGGAGTGCCAAGTCGATTCAGGAAAAGAATCCAGGACAGGGCCCTGTTTCGATGTGGACGCCTTCATCAGCTAATTTATGAAGTCATGTTGATTTTTGAAATACAATTCCATGTTTTTCGAGTATCGTGTCTGAGTTTAGAGAGATCAACGTGTATCTACATTCTTCTAAGCGTTTTCCATTGACAGAATGGCTATTGCTCTGCCTCTGGAGCGATGCTTCTGAAGCCCAGTTGCTAGAAGCTTGCAGGAGGGGAGAGGGCTCTCAAGCTTGGATCCTGCTTGTGGGCTTGCCTTTGGGCCCCTGGTTGGCTCCTGTGAGAACAGGATGCTAGACTAGATGGGCCCCATACCTGATCTTACATTATGCTGTGGGAGGGCTTCCTAAGCACACTTCCATAATCCAAAAGCATCTGTTGTGTCTTTGCATGGAAAACCTTCCATGTTTGGTCTGGCCTGGAAGAGTCTTTGACCCCAGTGCCACCATGGCCTTTTCACAGCAAGGGGGCTTTTAACTGCAGCTCAGTTAGTTGGGGTTCATCAGACCGGGGGGCCCTTTCCGCAATAAGGGCCCTTTCACCTCATTCACCAATGTTCCCATTATTCTTTTTTTTTAAAAAAAAATATATATCTTTTTATTGGGTTTTATAAACAAGAATGGGGACGCGGGTGGCGCTGTGGTCAAAACCACAGAGCCTCTTGGGCTTGCCAATCAGAAGGTCAGCGGTTCGAATCCCCGCAACGGAGTGAGCTCCTGTTGTTCTGTCCCAGCTCCTGCCAACCTAGCAGTTCGAAAGCACGTCGAAGTGCAAGTAGATAAATAGGTACCACTCTGGCAGGAAGGTAAACTGTGTTTCCGTGCGCTGCTCTGGTTCACCAGAAGCGGCTTAGTCATGCTGGCCACATGACCTGGAAGCTGTATGCCGGCTCCTCGGCCAATAATGCGAGATGAGCGCCGCAACCCCAGAGTCGTCCACAACTGGACCTAACTGTCAGGGGTCCCTTTACCTTTATAAACAAGAATAATGTTATACAAATAAGTGTACCAAGTTTTCTCATGTTGTTTGTATATCACAAAAACAGCATAATAAATGTGGAGTGATATCCACAACATATGATTCATTATTAGTGGTCAATGTATAAGTTCTTTATTGGTTTAAACAATTCTAAGTTAAGACTGACTTCCATCTGCTTTATTATGTATGGTTCTATTTTTGTGCGCACCACTTAGGAACTTGATCTAGGGGTCCCACCTTTCGGAGTCTGATAGTCACTTGCACCTCTTGTGCCCCCTCTTGCCTCTTAGTGCCCCCCTAGGGAATTCCAGGCCCCCACCCTCCACTCTAGACCTCTGGATTGTGCAGTGGGAAAGTGGGGTCGGACTAGAATCTCTACAAACCTGTCCATGATTCTGGCCAATGAGATCTGAAGACACCGCTGTGAAATATCCAAAATGAATCCTAGAATGTTAGAGTTGGAAGGGACCCCAAGGGTCATCTAGTCCAACCCCCTGCAATTCAGGAATCTCAACTAATGCACCCATGACAGAGCGCTGTCCAAGCTCTGCTTAAACGTCTCCAAGGAAGGAGAGTAAATGGTCCTTAAGTTTCTTCATGGGCCCAGGAATCTGAAATATTCAAGGAGGTGGTGATAGTGTGTGTGTGTGTGTGTGTGTGTGTGTGTGTGTGTGGTTTTTTCCATGCTCCACATTTGTGCACAGCCAACTAAAACTCCCCCTGTGAGGTGAGCTCGGGTGATTCCCATTGCAAAACCAAGACCCCTTTCCTTCCCGGTGCCCCCTTTTCACTCCCTGCGCTTTGAGTGCTGGAAAGTGTTCCGCTGGCAGGCTTCTCCTTTGTTTGAAGTGAAATAGACACTCCCAAATAATGGCTGTACGTGTGGGACTTTGAAAACCTTTGTCAACACTCCTTCAGGAGAAGGGTAGGTGGAAGGAACGGAGGGGGCATCGTGCTGAGAAACCAGGCAGGTGTTGGCCGATGGTGGCTGGCATGGGGCGTGCGCAGAGAGAGGCTGGGTTACCCGCCTGGGTGCCAGGAGTATGTAACACATACTGCTTCCATGGGCAGGTGGCAAGGGCAGGGAGGCAGGCATTGGAATGCTCCCCTCCCCGTGTTCCTTGCAAGTCGTATTCTTAGGTAAACGGGCCAGGGTGCTGATATCCTCAGAAATCCCCTGCGTGCAACGCATTTGGGCACGAGGGACAGCAAAAGGGCTGAGATAGATTTCTATTTCATTTCGAAGCATTCTCCTTCCCCAAAGGATGTCTAGCCCATGCTGGGTCTTCTTGGTGCCATTGGTTCCTTGTGGCAACATCTCTTTGCAGCCTCGTCCCTGCCCATTTTGGTGTAGCCTCATTCCCATAAGACATCGAAGCCTGAAGTTGCCAGAAACCCCAGAGCCTTTGCATGCAAACCTCTTTTTGGCCCTTCCTGAAGACGATCCATACCACCCGTGGGAGGCCACAAATGGTGGACAGAAGCTCTGTAAAATGTCACTTGTGGAGTAAAATGGCAGGCTGCTCAAGTAAGTAAGCCAAGCTGTAATCTCAAGGGAGAGAAACAATCTCCAGGAAGAGGACTAGCTGCCCTGTCTTGGAGTACAGCTCCTTCCTGCTCTCTGTTGCTAAAAACATACAGAAATCAACCATTAAAAAAACAATTAAACCTTGATAGAGTTAAAACTATATACATATGCAAAATCCATTTAAAACATACCGATGATTAAAATAAAAATAGCAGCGCACCAGCCCTTTAACTAAACGCGGTCAATTCTTGTTGGAACAAGAAAGTCTTCACCTGCCGGTCATGGTAAGATTCTGCAAGCTAGCCCAGTGGCTTGGGAGAATGAATTGCAAAAGAAATAAGATCTTGGCCTGTTGCACAGAACAAGAATAAACTTCTTCATTATCCTGATCAGTTTGCCTGTCTCTGGTTGACTTCCTGTGCTCCTGGGACATCTCCATTTAAAAGGACCTCGATAGCTGGGTGGGGCTGAGAGATACCTCAGACCCTGGGGAACCACTGCCAGTCAGAGTAGACAGAACAAGGATAAATGGAGAAGCACTCTGGCCCAGTCCAAAACACGGCACCCACAACAATGGACAGGGCGATGGAGTCCCTTGATCTCATCCTATTTGGCTTCCTTTACATTCTCATGGGTACAACTAGCAGCGATGTGGGGGAATCTGTGCTTACCATCTCCCATGGGTTTGTTTTTTAAAAAGTCAATAGGGAAACAGATAGGATTGCGAGGGGAGCAGTGTGGGGGGGGGAAGGGGGGTAGCCCTGTATCTCAACACCACTTTTTTCTTGATGTTAAATTCCTCAGTCTCCAGCTTCTGAGGTCCATATAGGGGGAAGCAGAAAGGGATCACACAGACACCTGAAAGTGGGGCTATTTCTGAAAATGGCCAGGAGGAAAGGCTTTAAAAACCCCATGGCCTATTACTGTACTGTGGTCCCAATGCAGTTCCTTCCCTCCCCTTTCAGTTTCTCCTTTCTTAAACTCGCCAAAGATCCTAATGTTGAATCTCTTGTATCTGAGTCTAGGTTAATTAAGAGCTTTCCAATGAGAGATTTCTGGGAATCCGTTTTATTTTATTTTAAATAACCCCCCCGGCCCTCCAGCAACTTGCTTTGAGTGTTGCAATAATCTGGTTTTCCTTCCTCTCCTTTTTCTTCTGCTTCTTCTTTTTCAAACAATATATTGCCTCGCTTGGCACGCTCCCGTTTCCGCAGGCTGTGTAAATCCTTTGTGTGCGTAATCCTTCGCCTACGGGCACGAGAAAGAGAAGGGATTGCACAATCCGACCTTGTCGCGTTCGAAAGAGGGCTTTAAACCGTGAGGTATTTGCAGTAGTGCCTTTCGGTGCGATGACCTCAATCCTTTGGGCAGCGATGTGAGAAGGGGTGGGGTGGGGTGGGGAGCAGCGAGGAGAGCCGGCGTTCATGCTTGGAAATAATTGGCCACTTCTTCTAATTTCCCCGATTCATGTTTTCTCACCTGAGCAACCTGTAACAGAATAAAAATCCCACCCACCCGCCTCCTTGAATATCCACCGCTAATCCCCTCCATTGCCACACTGCCACCCACCTGCCTAACCAAGCACCCTTGCCAGGAGCCTATTATCCGGACAGGATGCAAAGGGCGAGTTTTGCTCCAGTCTGACGTGTGCGTTCCTGTCGGCCCTTTTGTTTGCGCAGTTGGGATCGTGCCTGGGAGCACGCATCCTTTCACGGGCCGCTCGGAAAGCAAACAGACAGCTTGCTGCACTGCACACTCTTCCCGCCAGCCCCGTGGAAAGGCATGAATAGCTGAGGAGGGAGGGAATGCCAGCAGTTTTCTGGGGCTGCCCCAGGCCCAGCCCAGGGGGTTTCCATGCCATGGGGAAACAACAGCCAAGCTCCTGCAGCCTTCCAGGCACTTGGCATTTTTTTTGCACACTGGGGTGGAATCACAGAATCGTGGAGCTGGAAGGGACCCCAAAGGCCATCTAGTCCTCCAACCCCCTGCAATGCAGGAATCTCAGCTGAAGCATCCATGACAGATGGCCAACCAACCTCTGCTTAAACAGAAGGAGAGTCCACAACCTCCCAAGGGAGACCCTTCCTCGCAAACAGCTCTTACTGTCAGAAAGTTCCTCCTGATGTTTAGTTGGAATCTCCTGTCTTGTAACTTGAATCCCTCGGTTCTGGTCCGACCCTCCACAGCAGGAGAACACAAACTCCTTCTTCCATGTGACAGCCCTTGAGATATCTGGAGATGGATCTCACATCCGCTCTCCGTTGCCTCTTCTTCTCCATATTTTATATGAAGTGTGTGTTGACTGCCTTTGTGTTCTTAGTGGATGCACACAGGCCCATGTATTGTAAAGAGTCCTCAGCAGGATTGGTGCAGCCTAGAGGGAAGGATAAGAAGCAGTGGTTCATGACTTTGCTTTCATTGAATTTCATAAAATGTATACACTTCTTGATTGTCAACGAAGCAAACAAACTCAAGCCTCAAAGTGGTTTGCCAAAAGAAGATTTAAAAATAACAGTATCAATAAGATTAAAAAGTTCATTCCAGCAGCACCTTAAAGACCAACTAAGTTTTTTTTATTTTATTTATAGCTTTCATGTGCACGCACACTTCTTCAGATACCAGTATCAATAAGAGAAAATAACCACAATAATTTAAAACTTTTGAAAAGTTAAAAGAACAATAAGAATTGGATTAAAACTCACGTCAACTTTCTAAGCATCTGGGCATGACTGTCTATGTTTTGTCTATGTTTCTCATTTCTGTACCACTCTATGTTTTTTTAAGAAAAAACTCTCAGTGCGGTTTACAACACATTAAGACATCAAATAAAACATTGCTGAAGAAAGTCAAATATAAAGCATACATTCAAAGCGACATAATTAACAGGAATCTAAAATATTATCTTAAAGATTTAAAAATAAAACATTACAAAGGAAGTCAACTACAGAATACACACATTACACAACACTTTTAGCAGCTGCCGAAGAATGCAGAGAAGGCTCCTGCCTGTTGCCAATAGGCAGGGAGTTCCAGAGTTTCGTTGCTGCCAAGAGATTGAGTTCTTACCAATGCAAAACGGGTCTTCCTCGGCTGCTCTCCTGACTTTGCCTCCCTTCCCTTTTTATCCTCCCGACAGTACTCCACCGAACTGAAGAAGTTGTACTGCCAGATCGCCAAGACGTGTCCCATTCAGATCAAGGTGATGACGCCCCCTCCCCAGGGCGCCGTCATCCGTGCCATGCCCGTGTACAAGAAAGCAGAGCACGTCACCGAGGTGGTGAAGCGCTGCCCCAACCACGAGCTCAGCCGGGAATTCAACGAAGGTGAGTTGGGCGCCTCCGGAGCTTTGAAGACGGCTCTCGTATCTCCTCTGTCTCCTCTCCTCCAAGCTAAGCACCCCAAATTCCATGCACTGATCCTCATAAGTCTTGGTTTCCATGTCTTGGTCGCCCTCCTCTGCACGCCTTCCGGCTTGTCAATATTCTTATCATATTGTATAGATTTGGGGGCGACCCACTCCCAAACCCTAGAAATTAATAAATGGTAGGATTTTGATTATTTGGAGTATCGAAGAGAAGATTGGGGGTCAGTGGAAAAGTACAGGCTAAGATTCCTTTCCAAGCCAGGGCCTCACCTGGGACAAATAAGACAAAAAGGCCTTATTAAGGCCTCACCTGGCTTTAATAAGACAAAAAGAATTGACGGCCCATCTGAGAGTCTGGCCAGACAGAGGTTGCCATGGTGATGGGGTGTGGGTTTGAAGTGACAAGAAAAGAGAGGTTTTTAGCAGGGTGTTCTGGGAAGAAGAAGAAGAAGAAGGGGAGAGAAGAAAGACTGGGATCCATATTGGGCAGGCTGGCTGAAGGCTGGCTAGGAGAGATGCATTTGGATTCCCTGACTGCATTGCTGTAGGGGACAAGCCCCTCTTGAAATGGCCATCCTGGACTCCCTCCATGAAGACTGAAGGTGTAAATAGGCTAATAAGCCTCCACTGTGTCTCCCTTTTCCAGAGGAACCACAGACCCTGGGTGAGTGCCTGGAACCCCGCGGACTCTCGCCATCGCTTGGCAGAGAGAGGGGCAGGCACCCCACTTATGTAACAATATGAAGCCTAGCTATAGAGTGGCCAGTTGACGGCAGCGAGCACAACACGGGTGTCACGGTCCGGTCAGCGGGCGTCAGGACCAGAGGCAAGATGGTGGTGTAGAAGCAGGAGCAGGTGCAGGGTTGAGGGTCCAGCAGCAGGCAGTCGCAGGGTCAAGGAGCAAGGCAGAGGCGAAGGTCTGGGAGTCAAGGAGCAAGGCGTCGGCAAGGCGAAGGTCCAAGGGTCGAGGAGCAAGGCGAAGGCTCAAGGAACAAGAAGCAAGGCGAAGGCCCAAGGGTCGAGGAGCGAGGCGAAGGTCCAAGGGTCGAGGAGCAAGGCGAAGGTCCAAGGGTCGAGGAGCAAGGCGAAGGTCCAAGGGTCGAGGAGCAAGGCGAAGGTCCAAGGGTCGAGGAGCAAGGCGAAGGTCCAAGGGTCGAGGAGCAAGGCGAAGGTCCAAGGGTCGAGGAGCAAGGCGAAGGTCCAAGGGTCGAGGAGCAAGGCGAAGGTCCAAGGGTCGAGGAGCAAGGCGAAGGTCCAAGGGTCGAGGAGCAAGGCGAAGGCAAAGCAAGGGTCCCAGGAGCAAGGAGCAAGGTGAAGGCTCAAGGAACAAGAAGCAAGGCGAAGGTCCACGGGGCAAGAGCAAGGCGAAGGCAAAGCGAGGGTCCAAGGAGCAAGGAGCAAGGCGGAGGATCCAGGAACAAGAATCAAGGCGGCAGCAAGGCAGGGGTCCAAGGAGCAAGAGGCCAGATGCAACCAGGCAAGGATAGCGTTGCTGTGGCAAAGAGCTGAAGGGAAATGCTGAGCTTTTATCCCTCCCAGCTCCTGCCACCAGGTGCAGTGAGATAACAAGTGGCCTCACCTGAGAGACTACTCCTTGCCTCTCCAGCACAAGCTGAGGTCTCCACCTGTGTGGCCATGCCTTGCTTCTCCAGCACAAGCTGAGGCAGGCCCCAGTCCTGCAAAGCACTACAGGCCCCAGAGCCTGACTCCTGCCCATACTCCTGACAACGGGTCCATTTCAGCCACTGTCACTAGGGAAGCTCTCCAAGGTGGAGTTGAGGTATGCCAATAGGTGCAGGGATTTTACAGCAAGAAATGAGCCCTGGACTGTGGGAGTTTGCTTGCTTTCCTCGGGTTATCTCTCTCCGAAACGCTGATTCTTTTGCTGACCTTGTTCCTTTCCCACCCACAGGTCAAATAGCTCCTCCCAGCCACCTGATCAGAGTGGAAGGAAACAGCCATGCTCAGTATGTTGAGGACCCCATCACTGGCAGGCAGAGTGTCCTGGTCCCTTATGAGCCACCGCAGGTGAGTTGTGTGGGAATGTTCAGGGAGGCAGGAGAGGATATATTGTTTATTGATATCCTTCCTAACTTGCACTAGCAAGTTCCTTCACTTAGCAGAGTTTTACATTCCCCTTTTAAATGCACAGCAGGTAGTTGGTTGCAGGCTTGTTTAAGCCTCTAAATACTAGATTCCTGGTAAGTTCCCTTATTTCCCCCTTAAAAGAATAAACACGCCACAATCTTGTTTAGAGTATATAAAAGTAGTTTAGTCACATTCTGTTCACAGCTGGATCCCAGAAGGCAGACTTAGTTACAAATATGTACATATGGATCTACCCCATATGGGGGGTTAATCCCAGTGACTGCAGACTGACAGTCACTGCAGTTCACATGACAAAAGGAAGATGGGAAAGAAGGGGAGGAGGACTGCATCCCTTGTGCTTTTGTTACCTGCACAGGTAAGGTCACGCCCACCTCTAGTCACATGCAAGAGGAAGTATGTCCCAGTCCAGGAGGAAACAGGAAGTTTCAACTGGTTGGTCCAAACATCCACCTGCATGTCCACTCTAGGAAAACAAGGAATGCTGTATTTGACTGCTACTTATGTATCATATCCCACAAGTTGGGAGGCTGGGGTCTTCTAAACAGGACTGTTGCCTCGTCCCTTCAGATGCAACAGAATAAGCCCATTCACACACCACACTAAACCATTGTTAATATTTCACTGCTGCCCCTGCTCTTTCCTTTCAGCAAGCAGAAGCAAACAACTTCTGTGCATGCTAGCAAGTGCTATGGAATTTATCTGTTTCATAAAATCTATTCACTGCTTGCCTGTAAGAAACAAAGTAAACGAACCTCAAAGCGGTCTACAGAGAAAACAATGCAATAATCAATGAGAAAAATACTAATCTAAGACCCTTGGAAAGTTAAAATGCTTTAGTTGAGATTCCTGCATTGCAGGGGGCTGGACTGATGAGCCTTGGGGGTCCCTATACAATTCTAGGGACGCGGGTGGCGTTGTGGTCTAAACCACTGAGCCTCTTGGGCTTGCTGATCGGATGGTCGGCAGTTCGAATCCCCACGACAGGGCGAGCTCCCGTTGCTCTGTTCCAGCTCCTGCCAACCTAGCAGTTCGAAAGCATGTCAGTGCCGGTAGATAAATAGGTACCGCGCTGGCAGGAAGGTAAACGGTATTTCCATGAGCTCGGTCTTCCATCACGGTGTTCCATTGCACCAGAAGCAGTTTAGTCCTGCTGGCCCAGGGCCGACTTAAGCGGGTCGGGCGCCCTGGCGCTGTGGTGCGCGGATCGCTCCGGCGCCCCCACCCTGCCCCATTTCTTCCCATGGCTGGTGGGCCGGCGCAGCACGCAGTGTGGTTTCCATGCGGCTTCGCCGTGCAGCGCCCCCCTGCCGACCCGGCGCCCCGCGCCACTCAGCCTACCCCTAGAACCGGCCCTGTGCTGGCCACATGACCTGGAAAACTGTCTGTGGACAAACGCCAGCTCCTCGGCCTGAAAGTGAAATGAGCACCGCAACCCCAGAGTCACCTTTGACTGGACTTAACTGTTCCGGGGTCCTTTACCTTTTAACTTCCCTATACAATTCTATGATCAATAAACTAAAAACAGATTAAAACTTGTGGCATCTTTTGAAGCATCTGAGTGCTGAAAGGGTACAAGTGAAGGAGCCTGCCTTATCTCAATAGGCAGGGAGTTCCAAAGTGTAGCTGCTACCATACTTAGAAGACCTGGAAATCTGCTGCCAGTCAAAATAAACACGACTGGGCTTAGGGAGACCTACAGCCCAACTTGGTACAAAACAGGTTCCTATGTCTGAATTAACGTTACATGTGAAGCAGACAAGTTTCTCTTGGAGACTTGGGAGAGGGGAAGGGAAGGAAGCCTTTATGGAGGGTGTGTGTGTGTGTGTGTGTGTGTGTGTGTGTGTGTGTGTGTCTTGGAGCAGCCTTCAGCAAACTGATCACTTCCTGCGTGACTCAGAGTTGACTTTTTTCTTCTGTCCAGGTCGGCACAGAATTCACCACCGTCTTGTACAATTTCATGTGCAACAGCAGTTGCGTCGGGGGCATGAACAGGCGTCCGATTCTTATCATCGTGACACTTGAAACCAGAGAGTAAGTAGCAATAGCAGGAGCTCAGAGTGGCAAGCAGTGGCATGACTCTGGCTTGGAAGCCACTGCAACTTGATGGGAGATCAAAAAATGAGTCCCAAGAAAGAAAGAAAACCCACCTTGATCCAGAAGCAGAGGGGGGCTTTTGCTTTCATTGCTTTCGTTGTTGTTGTCACAAACACAGCAATTCCCAATTCACAAACAGGGGCGTGTAGTCATACAATCATAGGGCAGCAGAGAATCGTGCCCGGAGGTCCTGCCCCATAACTGCAGCCAAATATTGCCGGTTCCACCAGTGCACAGTTGATTATTTAATTTCTTACATTATTAGCGATTTCACTAAGTGGTATGCAAAAAAAGATATTAAACTAGATATTAAAAAAAATACAGTTACATATTAAAAATATTGCAAGAATACAAAGCTACTAACTAATGGGGGGAGTCCAAGGCTGGGATCGCTCTGTTGGTAGAGCATGAGACTCTTAATCTTAGGGTTGTGGGTTCGAGTCCTGTGTTGGGCAAAAGATTACTGCGTTGCAGGGGGGTTGGGCTGGGTGGCCCTTGTGATTCCTTCCAACTCAACAACTCCATGGTTCTATGATAATATGTATAAATCAGTTTCAGTTAGTAAGACTCAAGGATGTGGACTAGGCCCTTGGATCAGTCCAAGCACACAGGCTGGAATCTTAAAGACGAGCCATGCACACCGATGCATTCATGTGCTGGTGTATGGGGCAGACTCCAGCTGTAGGCAAGGGTTAAGGCACTCGGGGGGCATTGGTTGGGTCCAGTGGTTTACGAACCTGGAGCTTGGCTCCCAGATATGTGGGTTCATTGCAGGTTGCCGTTTCTGTGCATAAAATGCTTGCCCGCTGTGTTTATTTTAGTGCCAGCCCTCCCCGTGGCTGTGAGCTAACAGACCCCCCGTTTTCTCCATCCTCCAGCGGGCAAGTCCTGGGGCGGCGGTGCTTCGAGGCTCGGATCTGCGCTTGCCCGGGCAGGGACCGCAAAGCCGACGAGGACAGCATTCGGAAGCAGCAGGTCTCCGACAGCACAAAGAACGGTGATGGTACGAAGAGGCGTAAGTAGGCCAGCAGGGGGCGCTCGAGGCTGTGGCTGGTTGGTGGGGGCTCGGCTGCGTGGCTCAGAGAACCAGCAGAGGGGAGGGGGCTTTGTGGAGGCAGTGCTTTAGGAATGGGCAAGCTTTGCGGTTCACACAGAACCCTTCAGCATGGGTTGAACACAGGAAGAGCCTGCTGGGCCAGGCCAGTGGACCACCCAGCCCATGGGTAGGCAAGCTAAGGCCCCGGAGTCGGATCTAGTCCAATCGCCTTCTAAATCCGGCCCGCAGACGGTCCGGGAATCAGTGTGTTTTTACATGAGTAGAATGTGTCCTTTTATTTAAAAAGGCATCTCTGGGTTACTTGTGGGGCATAGGAATTCGTTCATTATTATTATTTTTTCAAAATATAGTCCAGCCCCCCACAAGGTCTGAGGGACAGTGGACCGGCCCCCAGCTGGAAAATTTTGCTAACCCCTGATCCAGCCCATCACCTTGTTCTTTCAGTGGCCAACCAGATGCCTCTGGTTTGTGTAAAAGTAAAGGAAGCCCTGAGTCTTGCCTGACATCTGCTCTGTCAGTTCACAGAACCCCAGATTTAAAGCGGGGTGTATGCTTAGCTTGGCCGTGGAACAGGTGTCTCACAAGCATAAGGCTCCAGGTTTAATCTCCAGGGAAATCTCCATTGGTTCTCAAAGTTTTTTCTCTGGGCCCCATTTTCAGAATAACAATTTGCTCCTGCCACACCAAGTTTTCCATTGATAAGAAATACATTGGGAAACAAAAGGAAACAAATCCCAGCGGCGCTTGATTCATAACATAGAACACAACTGCAATAGATCACATGGGGCATCCAGACAGTGCAAAGCAATGTAGCTACAAAAGAGCAGGAATCATTCCCAAATTAAAATTCTAAACTCTTACATGTGTATCTTACATATACAACGACAAGGGGAGGCGTGAGCTTGCTTTTGTTGGGTAATCTCATTTAGATAAGGTCTCATTTGAGACAAACCAACTCTCCTCTCCTCAACAACACAAAGAAACCTCAGAATTGAAAGTCCTTGTTCACGACAATATTGTCTTCAGCATCACTCAGTGCTCTTTTTTAAAATATTTATTTATTTATTTATTTATTTATTCATTCATTAAATTTATATACCCCCCTCCTTGATCAGAAGATCTTAGGGGGGCTCAGTGCTCTTGATCTCATTTCAAAAATATGTTGTTGTTGTTGTTTAGTCGTGTCCGACTCCTCGTGACCCCATGGACCATAGCACACCAGGCACTCCTGTCTTGCACTGCCTTCCGCAGTTTGGTCAAACTCATGTTCGTAGCTTCGAGAACACTGTCCAACCATCTCGTCCTCTGTCGTCCCCTTCTCCTTGTGCCCTCCATCTTTCCCAACATCAGGGTCTTTTCCAGGGAGTCTTCTCTTCTCATGAGGTGGCCAAAGTATTGGAGCCTCAGCTTCACAATCTGTCCTTCCAGGGAGCACTCAGGGCTGATTTCCTTCAGAATGGATCGGTTTGATCTTCTTGCAGTCCATGGGACTCTCAAGAGTCTCCTCCAGCACCACAATTCAAAAGCATCCATTCTTCGGCGAGCAGCCTTCTTTATGGTCCAGCTCTCACTGGACCATATTCAAAAATATATCTGTCCATATTCTGCAACAACAACAATAATAATACTTTGATGCTCTACTGTACTATACTACACTGAAATGTTTAAATGCTCTTGAGTGTTTCTGCCACATTTGCCATCCTCTCCTGCCACACCCTTTGAGAACCAGTGGCCTGGGAAACTCCTAAGTAGCCAGTTTGAGAAGCCAGTACAGTCGTACCTTGGATCCTGAACGCCTTGCACGTCAAACACTTTGGCTCCCGAATACCACAAACCCGGAAGTGACTGTTCCAGTTTGCGAATGTTCTTTGGAACCCGAACGTCTGACACAGCTTCCGATGGGCTGCAGGAGTTTCCTGCAGCTTCCATCAGAAGCCGTGCCTTGGTTTCCAGACATTTTGGAAGTCAAACAGACTTCCGGAATGGATTCCGTTCGACTTCCGAAGTACCACTGTACTGGGCAAAATAGACCAATGGCCTTGAGACAGTTTGAGGCAGTATTTTTTATTTTATTTTGTGATGTGAGTTTTCGCACCCCACCCTTCCTACAAAAAAGAGAGAGCATGGGGCAGCTCACCACGTAGCATGTGCTCTGTGGAACAGAACGTAGAGGAAACATGTTCCTTGTGGCTGTGAGCCACCTGATAGGATCTTGGACTTAATTTGACAACTGCCATTCCCTCCCCCTCTTGGCAGCCTTCCGGCAGAGTACACACGGCATCCAGATGACTTCGGTCAAAAAACGGCGCACTCCCGATGACGAGCTGCTATACCTACCTGTAAGTTTGGCATGTCTGCCCCCCTGTCCTTGCATAAACCTTTTGTCTCATTTGTGCCGAACCATTTCCTGGTGGGCAGGGGCAGAGAAAGGGGGTGCGGTGGGGTGGTCCGCCCTGGTTGTCACCCGTGAGAGGGGTGACAAAATTCTGGGCGGCACTCACCGCGGGGCCTCCAGTGCGCCCCTCAGCTGTAGGGCAGCTGAGTGGGAGGAGGCAGGCAGACTGATTGGAGGCCCCACAGAGCGTCCTGCCCCAGCTGGCCCCACTTGGCTGCCTCCCCCACGTGGCTGGCTCCACCCCCATGAGCAGCTGGCCCCGCCCCTGGGTGCAGGGCACACACGCCGCCCCAGGCACCCGATCGTCTTGCTCCGCTGCTGCTGGTGGGGGGAATTTGGGTTAATTCACATTTCTGCTTGTCGTGTGCCTAGGAAACATAGTTCGGCAAGGAGTTTTCCACCTGTCTCCTGCTTCCTAGGCTCCTGGGTCTGGGCAGTTTTCTGCTCCCCCCCCCAAAAAAAACAACCTCGTTATTGGTGCTGAATTAAAACAAACAGCAATCCGTAGAAAACCCAGTTGTCTTTTGTTCCAATTCAGGGCCAAAACTACAGGTTTTCCCAGGGGAAATCAGCGGGGTAAATGGAGACGTGGCTTAACTCTCTCTCCATTTATGCTGATTTGGGAGAGAAAGATCCTGACCCTTTTTAATGTCTTCCCATCCGTTGTGCCAGAAGCAGGGTGGATTTCTCATCTTCTGCCATGATTGGCATGAAGCAAGGGCAACTCGGTTTGTGCCAGGCCTTGGGAAGGCCAAAGGGAATAGAAATCTCTCTCACTCTTTGAGCTTTGGCAGAATCTGTCACCAGAACACTGAGCAGTTCTCTTCTCATCCCAGGGTGCTTGAGCCAATGGCAGTGCAATGGCTAGAGTGTTAGACTAGGACCTGGGAGACAAGGGTTTGAATCCCCACTCAGTAATTGTGAAGCTCTTGGAAAGACCTTGGGCCCCAGTCACTGCCTTCTGTCAGCTGAACCTACCTCACAGGGTTGTTGAGGGGATTGATTTAGGAGAGGGAGAATCATGTACACCAGGGGGAGAAATTGAGCTCCAGGGGGGGGAATTGAAATGCAATCAATAAATAACCCTAAATAAGTTGGTGGCAACTACAGAGACGAGTGGATGAATCTGCCAATATTGCTTCCTCTCAATTTCTCATCTTTCCAAGCTTAAGTTTATTCACTCTCATTTCCCCATTTATGTGATATTTATTTCTTTTTTTAATTTTGTGTGCAGAGGGACCACAATCTGACCCTGCACAGCCATTCCTCAGTAGTACTGATAACAAGACCATGTGAACATCAGAAGAGCTGGATCAAGACCACCCTCCTGTTCTCATAGTGGCCCAATGGATGCCCGAAGGAGGCCTACAAGCCTGGGGGCTTCCTCTTGGCACACCTGGCTGGCTTTTGTGAGAACAGGATGCTGGACGAGATGGGGGACTGGTCTGGTCCAGCAGCCCTGAGCATCTGTTAAGTCTCTCCCTCCCTCTCGTCTGTGCTCAGGTGCGAGGCCGGGAGACGTATGAGATGCTGCTGAAGATCAAGGAGTCTCTGGAACTGATGCAATACCTCCCTCAACACACAATTGAGACGTACCGGCAGCAGCAGCAGCAGCAGCAACAACACCAGCACCTGTTGCAGAAACAGTGAGTATTCGGAAGCCAACTTGCAGACTGCCCCAACAGCACCTGGGCTGGGGTGCTTGAGAGCAACGGAGAGGGGGAGGGTGGCCAGGGTGCGCTCAATGTGCATGGAGAGCATCGCTCTTGCTATGCTGCCTGCCGCTAGCAGATCCTTGACCCAGGACAGAATCTCTTTGGCTTTATTAACACAGTCAGTCAATGAGCCTGGCTGCTCGGATTTGCTTGTTGTTTTGTGCAGAAGTGTGCTTTGGGTGGGTGGGTGGGATTCTGGGGCCAACCAGATGCCTGGGGGCAAGAGCCCTCTCTCTTTCTGTGCTTCCCAGCAGCTGGTATTCAGAAGCATTGCTCTCTCTGACTGTGGCTAGCAGAGATAGGTGGAATAACAACAACAACAACAACAACAACAACAACAACAACAACAACAACAACAATTTATTTATACCCTGCTCACCTGACTGGTTTCCCCAGACACTCTGGTGGCTCCCAACCAAATATTATTAATAATAATAACAATAAATGATAAAACATCAGACATTAAAAACTTCCCTAAACAGGGCTGCCTTCAGATGTCTTCTAAAAGTCAGAGAGTTGTTTATTTCCTTGACATCTGATGGGAGGGCGTTCCACCGGGCGGGTGCCACTACCGAGAAGGCCCTCTGCCTGGTTCCCTGTAACCTCACTTCTCACAGGGAGGGAACAGCCAGAAGGCCCTCTGTGCTGGACCTCAGTATCCAGGTTGGACGATGGGAGTGGAGACGCTCCTTCAGGTATAGTGGGCTGAGGCCGTTTAGGGCTTTATAGGTGAGCACCAACACTTTGAATTGTGCTCTGAAATGTACTGGGAGCCAATGTAGGTCTTTCAGAACCGGTGTTATGTGGTCTCGGCGGCCGCTCCCAATCACCAGTCTAGCTGCTGCATTCTGGATTAGTAGGAGGTAGTAGAAGGTAGCCATACGTAGAGAGCATTGCAGTAGTCCAAGCGGGAGATAACCAGAGCATGCACCACTCTGGTGAGACAGTTCGCAGGCAGGTAGGGTCTCATCCTGCGTACCAGATGGAGCTGGTAGACAGCTGCCCTGGACACAGAATTGACCTGTGCCTCCATGGACAGCTGTGAGTCCAAAATGACTCCCAGGCTGCGCACCTGGTCCTTCCGGGGCACAGTTAACCCATTCAGGACCAGGGAGTCCTCCACACCTGCCCGCCTCCTGCCCCTCCAAAACAGTACTTCTGTCTTGTCAGGATTCAACCTTAATCTATTAGCCACCATCCATCCTTCAACCGCCTACAGACACTCACACTTCTTTCTGCTGGAATTCGTTAAGCGGATACTTGTATTTGGGAAACTGTGAACCACCCAGGGCGTTTGATCTTTCTCAGTCCGGGGAGAGACTTTCCAGAAGCCAGCCCTCTCTTGGTACCTTTTGAGCAAGAGTTCTGCAAGCTTGTTCAGGGCCTCCGTATGTCTGTTTTCGGCTGGTTTGGAAGACTCCCCTTGAAGCACAGGGGTTTCCCAACAAGGGAAGGAGAAGTCTTCTCCTAATCAGAGCTGCGTTGAAATAAATGAACCTTTTCCTCTTGCTGCTGCTGACAAAATTGCTTTGTGATAATTGCTGTTTTTGGCTCTTCGGGTAGGCAAAGCTAGCATTTTTAAGGCTGTTTGCTTTAAAGGCAAGCAAGCAAACAAACAAACCACCAGCAACCCATCCACTTAGTTAACAAACCTTCCCCCTTCCCCCAAAAAATCTCATTGCAGGCATCCAATTGCAGTAGGCACACAGCAAAACTAGACTAGTTGTGCAGTTAGGTAATTCTAGGCTCTGGACTCTTTTGCCTGCTTTTCCTTCTGTGGTGGCACCGGTAGGATTCTGCAGGGATTTCAGAAAAGTGAAGCTGTGAATCCTCTCTCTTTGAAACTCTAACACAGAGACCAAGACTCTTGTAGAAAGCTGGGATGAATGCAATGGAGAGCTGTGTGTGAACCAAAAACACATCTGTGCACTCAGTATTTATACTTTCTTGAAGTTCTTTCCAAGTAAGGTAAAGGTAAAGGGACCCCTGACCATTAGGTCCATTAGGTTGCGCGCTCATCTCGCATTATTGGCCGAGGGAGCCAGCGTATAGCTTCCAGGTCATGTGGCCAGCATGACAAAGCCACTTCTGGCAAACCAGAGCAGCACATGGAAACGCCGTTTACCTTCCCGCTGTAGCGGTACCTATTTATCTACTTGCACTTTGACGTGCTTTCGAACTGCTAGGTTGGCAGGAGCTGGGACCAAGCAACGGGAGCTCACCCCGTCACAGAGATTCGAACCGCTGACCTTCTGATCAGCAAGCCCTAGGCTCAGTGGTTTAACCCACAGCGCCACCTGGGTCCCTTCTTTCCAAGTACTTCCTCTAATTTCCTTTTTTAAAAACACCACACCAATAGTAGTGTTTTCTGGATGCAAAAACCTTCAGGGTTCTTCCAAGGTCTCTTATCAGAACATAAGAATGGCCTGCTGGATCAGGCCAATGGCCCATCTAGTCCAGCATCCTGTTGCCTGTGCGAAGCCTGCAAGCAGGACATCAGCACAAGAGCAGCTCTCCCTTCCTGCAATCCCCATTAAGGGAGCTCGAATTATATGTGTTCATTTTTGCAACTCGCATTGCACAGGAAATGTTATGGCTTATCCACACTTCCAGCTGCCCCACTGCTTTCCTCCAGGGAAGCCTAATCTCCAGTGCTGAATCGGAACAAACAGCAATTGGGTTTTCTGTGGATGTTTGTTCCAAATTAGCACTAAAGAGTGGGTTTTCTGGGGCAAAGAGAAAAAAACCACTTGAGCCCTTGCTTCCTAGGCATGGGACAAATGGGAGTGTGGCCGAGCCCTTAGTCCTGCCCAGGGGACGTTGCCTCAGGAGGTCAGCGTGGCTGCCTGCTCTGTGTAAATGCCACTGCTTGTCGGCAGTGTTAGAAACTGAGATAGGAAAGCTAGGAGCCAAATGGCACTTTGAGCCTTGGAATGTCTAGGCACACTGTTTTTATAACAAGAATACAAAGCTGAAAAGGAATAGACTGCAACTAAAATATTATGTTCATTTTTCACATGGCCGAGTCCTTCGCCTGCCCACCCCCCTAATATTCTTAAGAGGGTCTCTTCTCCAGTCTTCAGAGAGTAGCTGGAAGTGGGGAGGCAGAAAAAGCTCCTCCTTTCCTTCCACTCTGCAGTTTTAATCTGAAATCTTAGGCACAATATTGCGCCCAAAGCTCAGAAACTCCTCACGCTAATTGAATTCCCTGTCTCAAAATGCGCCTAGAACAATGGGAGTTTCGAACACTGCTTGACAGGTTTCAAAATTTTGGGTTGTGAGTGTTGCACCTGTGTCTTGCCCGGGAGAGTGGATTTTGCCTGCTTTTTCCTTTTGCCTGCTTTTCCTTCTGTGCATGGTTTTCTGACTCCTCTTTGCGTCAAATACCTTCATGATCTCAGTGACTCTTTGAACCGGACTATTTTCCTCATCTGAATCCACCAGACTGCAGATCCTGCAACACAAATGCTCAGGGGGGGGGGGCAAGGAGGACGGACTCGTGTGCTACTTCCATCCCGATGCCTTCAGTTAAAGATTGGTGGCTTCCCATCAAACATTGAAAGCTTTTTCAGACGTTGCCGTTTGAAGCCAGCTGAACGAAGTTGCAAAGGATTCTCTCTGGAATTCTGCCATTGGCCTGCAGGTGCTTGCCGAGGGGAGACTTATACCTCCTTTTAAAACAGCCCACCAACAACACTGGGCTTCCTTTAATATGCAGCCAATTCTCCCCCCCCCCAATTCCCCGCTTTGCTCACTTTCAATCCATTAGGGATGGTTTCAGCTGGTGCAATAGAAAAAGGAGCCTTGAAGCAGACCTTGCAGGCTTACATTGCAAACCCAGATGTCTGCAAGAGTCCCCGGTCTGCACTCTGCTTGTGCCCCTGAGCTGCTTTCAAAGCCTTCTGAACTGCCAGAAGAGGCCAGAATGCCCCACTGGGCCTTCGCCATTCAGAGCCCCCGGCCACCCCAAACCGTTTAGTTTGGCATTGCAGCCTTCCATGTGCTTTGACCGCACTATGACCCCACCCGCCATTTTGCAAGTCCCGGGCAGGCAGCAAAACTGGGCTGGGCTAGTGTCTTGGTAGACGCTGCCTTTACAAGAGTCTTTAAGTCTTAAAACCACCCCACCCCTTGGAAAATAACACCATCAACAAGGAACAGTACATCCCTTGTTAAATACGGCAGGGCACGAGGGACATCGCCAAATAAATACTCCCAACTGTGCCAGACCTGCTCGATAGTAGCTTTGGACATAATTGAAACAAATAGATTTGGTGTATCGAGGTGGGCTTACAAACCAGGTTTCTGCCAGCATCTCCCACAGCTGGGATAACACCTCTATTCTAGAATTTCGCCACCCCAGGTATCAGAATGTTCTGTTTTGATTTGTCCGATACTTGATCCATGCTTCACATGCAGGTTGCATGTGGACAGGAATGTATGCATAAATTAATCAGCTATATCCCCAGGGCCATCTTAAGCATATCTGGCGCCGTGGCACGAAGATCCCGCCGGCGACACCCCCCCCCCGGTTCCCCAGTGCAGCTGTCTGGTGGGCGCAGCGCAGCTGCCGTGGGTGCAGCAGCGCGGCGCCCCCTGGCGCCCCGGCGCCCTGGCACATTGCGCCACCCAGCCTTGCCTTAGGGCCGGCCCTGTATATCCCCCACAAAACAAAAGGGGTTTCTGGCTCTCACAGCATCCTGGCCTTTTCTCTGCAGGAATCCTTTCAGAAACACCTCCCTGTAGTTTCAGACTGGAGCGATAGAGCTTCTGTATTTCATGCAGAATGTCCCAGGTTCAATCTCTAATGGCCCCTTCAGGTGGGTCTGGGAATTGTCTCTGCCCCCCCCCCAAAAATCTGAAATCTCAGAGAGCTGCTCCCAGTCAGAGTCAGGGCCGGATTTAGGTTTGATGAGGCCCTAAGCTACTGAAGGTAATGGGGCCCTTTCTATGTCCAGCTGTCTTTTGTCGCTGCTTTTTGTGTTGGATGTCTGCTATATGGTGATTTATGGACCTCATAGGTACCTAAAGCCATTTGCACATGTGGCCATGCAACCAGTCCTTGCAGAATGGAGGCACCCTATATATAGAAAGGAGCAAACCAGGGATATTTGAGGGAGCAGGCTGGCAGACGGGGCCCATGACTTACATCCGAGGAGATTACACAATACAAAACACTGTTGCTGGATGTAGGTTTCATTGTATTTGTTTTTTATCTTATATTTTAGAAATGTACATCCAGTGTTGTTTTTTCTTTAAAAAAAATTGGGGCCCCCAAGAGCGTGGGGCCCTAAGCTAGAGCTTGTTTAGCCTATATGTAAATCTGGCGCCGGTCAGAGTAACCAATACGGGCCTGGATGTACAAGCGATCTGACTTGGAATAAGACAGATTCCCACGGTCTGCTCTTAAGCTCTGCTCTTTCTCTCTGACCCCATGTTCTGCCACAGTCTTTTCTTCCCTCCTCCTGTTCCTCTGGGTTCTGATCATGAAGGTATTTCTCTTTGTGGCTGCTTACACTTGGTGATGGGTCCTTTATCTCCTCTCCTCTCTCTGGTTCCTTCCCCGCAGCCTCCTCTCGGCGTGCTTCAGGAGCGAGCTTTCGGAAGCGAGGAGGGAGCCCCCCAAAAGAAGCGACGCCATTCTCAGGCATTCCAGCCCCACAAACCCTTCTTCCGTCTACTCATAGACCAAAGTGGGGAGGGTCTTTTTGTGTGTGTGCAGAGGTTTTGGCCAGCTCCCTTGTTGCAAGGGGGGATGGGAGGAAAGGGGGCTTTAACTGAGCAAAATGGCTTGATTGAAACGGGGCAGACAGCAAACCGCTGCAAAGGGATCAAGCTTTTGCAGGAACAGCAGCTACCGTAGCTGTGGACTTAGCCATTTCCTGGAACCGCCTTGTCTTCTTCCTGCATTGTAAAATGTGGTGCTTCTATTTTCACCCCTCAGCCTTCAAATGATTTCTTTTGAGCAGGTCTCAGTCTACAAGCATATTTTAAAGATGTGTGTTTACTTGCTAAGACAGAAGTGCAACTTATGGCCTCGAGAACTTACTTTCGATTGTAAATCTGTTAAGTGCTTTTAATGCTGGTCAGAGACTAGTAATGTGTATAGATTTGAGATGCCCTGTCCCTGCTGGGCAGACGGACGACATGAGCGCGATGTGGATCAGATGAAACTGTTTATTTCCTACAGAGTTGGTGTTGCACTTGTACGCTGCCACTCACAACATTTCTACCTTTGTTTGCAAAAAGAGATCACACAGGAACCTCTTAAGTGAGTGGGGAAATTCTTTGGCTTTTGCTGCTGTAAATCAGGCGCTCAGCTCCAAAGTTCCTGTTGTGTTCCCATTTTGCCTTCACTGCAAGGAATTGCCTCAAGTTTGTAGCAAATGATTGAACACAGCCTTACCTGCAGTTATTCACAGTCGAGAAAATTCAGCAGCCTTAGGATGCTGGTGGGGGTTGGCAAGCCCAGAAATCAGGAGGGGCGCATGCATTTCATTGGTCAACCTTTTGTGGAGGGAAGGTGCATTGGGGTACCGAGACATCCCTTTGGGATCTGATGTTCCATATTTTTAAAAAAGACTATGCAGCCTCCTTGAGATTCTTCTTTTTTTGCTCTGTGATTTAATCAATGCCCATTTGAACTGCCTGGAGTTAAAGCAAAGCAAAACAGAGGCATGAACCCTTAGCAGATTGGTGCCCCTCATGAAACAAACGAGTCCAGGTATTTTAGGATCCCGAAATCTGGACGGCGAGAATTTTGTCAGCATCCAGGCAGAGATGGAAACGTTACTGAGTATTGAGATTGGCTATCAGTACTCACTGGTTGATATCCAACTACGTAATTCGCAAAGTAGACCTGTTGAAACCAATAGTCTTAAGACACTAACCATTCTCTTCAGGGACCAGAAACCCATAATAGAAACCGTGGTTATTTTCTACACTAGATCTCAGAGGAAAGAACAAACATTTACCCCGTGAATATCTCCTGGTGCAAATTGGATGTTGACTTGTGATTTTGGCTTCCTGCAATCAATAATAATCATCATCATCAAGGGAGTCATTTCTGAGTTTTGCACAGTCACACAAATACATAACATGAACTTGAGTTCCATATGTTCCATCAGCCCCAGCCAGCATAGTCCAAAATATCTGGTGGGCACCAGGTTGGCAAAGGCCAGCTATAGGTTCACCTGCGATTTAGACCATGTGCTTAAATAGCCAGTGAAGTACATGAGCCATGCTGATGGGCACAATTGCCTATGTGTTTAATGCATACATTAGATTTTTGCAGAAACACAAGCGACATCTCATGTTTTCTCCATAATCCATCAGTCCAAACTATACTCGAACCTCAGTGTGTTGTGGTTTCTTCCAGGTGTGTGTGTGTCAGTATTCTGATTCAATGCAGTCCACCTCCACAAGCCTTGCAGGGATTGTGGTGGTTCCCATACTGACCCTGCTGGTGTATTGGGAGTGTGGGCAGGTAGTACAGCAGAAGCTAAGCAGCTAAGGACCCGACTAGCAAACCCAAGGAGTGCCATGTCTGCTTTGTGAGGAAGAGCAGGAAACACTCATAAAACTGAAGCGGAAGGGGGCCAGGTGACACGGCCCAGAGTGAAGGGTTGGGTGGGGTTGGGTGAGCAAGCTGCAGAAGATCTTGGTGCCTCCTCCTTTTTCTGCTTCGTGCTTCCTGCACTTCTGGTTTGCACCTAAATCTTGTGACAACAGAGTGTGGGAAAATGCCATGCAGGCACAGCCTGCCATACAACCCAGAAAGTAGAAGTAGGTCACTTGGCTTCTGCCCCTGTTTACAAGAAATGGCTCTGTGCTGTGCTAAGTTGGCCTGTCCTGTGGAGATGAGGAGAGCCTCCTTCTGAGTGCTGCATATCCCAGAGTGGGAGACTTGCTCTTCCTGCCCACCTCTCCTCGTGCCCCTGGCATGCCCGCCTCATCCTGGAGCCACCTCCCGGCCAAACAAGAGACCCTCCTGCATCTCCCAGCCAGCAGTTCCAAGAGGCAAGACATGTGCACTTGGTTAATTGACCTCATTAGGCCCTAGGAATGGAAAGTGCAATGAGTTGGCTTGGGGTTCAAAGCAATTCCGAGGCGTAATCTTCCTTGGGATTCATTAAGCATCATTTGATGTGGTTAGGCTCTGCGTTCCAAATGATTGTTTTGGGAAGGGAACTCTGGGAAGAACTTTCTTTTGGTAAGAGCTGTTTGACAATGGAACAGGCTCCCTCGGGAGGTGGCGGACTCTCCTTCCTTGGAGGTTCGAAAGCAGAGGTTGGGCAGTCCAATTCCTGCATTGTGGGGGGTTGGACTGGATGACCCTTGGGGTCCCTCCCAACTGCAGTTTTATGAGATGAACCCCATTTACTGGGAATCCACACACATCCTCTGGTCAACCACGAAAAAGTTTTCACTCTGAGCAATATTCCTTTCACTCTTATCATCTTACTCTTCTTAATTTGTGGTGCTGGTTTTCAATAAACTTTTGCATCTTGATTTTAACTGGAGTGGCCTCCTGTCCTTTTGTCTCCCTCTCCTTTTCTTTTCCTTCTCCTCTCACAACAAATGAATGTGCTGTCCTTATTGCTCTCATCACTCACTCTCCTCTCCTCCAAACACGCCCTCATCTGACTTTACCAGCTCCCAAAAGCACCTTTTGTGTCTTGCCAAGTTTTAGACCAGGTTTGTGCAAATAATTCCATATCTGAAGAAGTGTGCATGCACACGAAAGCTCATACCTATGACAAACTTAGTTGGTCTCTAAGGTTGCTAGTGGAAGGATTTTTTATTTTTATTTTAATTCCATATCGATTTGCTTTCTCTCTCATTATGGGTAGTGTGAAGATGGAGAAGGACTTAGTCAAGGGGAAATGCTAATAGGGATTGGGGAGGTGCAATTCAATTTCCTTTTACAGGTGATCTTACCTAGCTTGCATTTTCCGAAACAATATGCAAACCGAAGAACCATTACCCTTCAAAATGTACATTTCTCTGAATTTTGCAATGCATTAAAAGGCTGGCGAATTTTCATGACGGCGTTTAAAATAACAATAATACACAAAGTGATGTGAACCTGAATTTAAGATTGCAAAAGAGAGAGAAAATCAGGAATGGACAGATCTGCCCAGCCCTGCTCACTAGTCACACACACACACACACACAGACACACCCCTTCGCTCCTCATCCCAGAAGGGGGTCAAGCCTTTGCAAACAGGCTCAAGCAAGGGTTTTTGCATGCATTCAGTGTGCACCTTGACTTAAGGACCCAGAAACTTACCTGGACAAATAGTGGGAGGCGGTGATGGCTGCACCCTAGACCCCAGTGGAACTTCTCTTGGAAAGGGACTGCCAAACCCTCAATCTCTGGTGGGAAATGGTTACTGCATCCGTCATTTCCAAGGAGTCTTCCAGGGAGGGTTCAAAGGCCCCTCTCACTCCATTGGTTTGGAGAGAGCCACCATCAGTTTCCTACTACGGTAATGAATCTGGGTTCCTTCTCTAGTCCCGGTTCCTGTTAGGGAAAATGCTCCCCGGTGGGAGCTGGGGAGTACCTACTGTCTCTGCCTCCTTCCCATACCCTGAGGCAAACGTCTGGGACCTTGGGAAAGGTGGGGAAGTTGGGTCAGCTCACAGGTTTCAAGTTTCTTCCGCACACCCTTAGGGGAGGTGGAGGACTCCCATGGCAGAAAGGGGCAATGGGCAAAATACGTTAGATGACTGTTCTACCGTCCAGCCTTCTGAATGATCTTAGAGGAGAGGGTTCTGGGAAGCCCTTCTGTAGATTCCAGGGTGGATATGGAGCAAGGAATGCAATTTGGTGAGCAATCGGACTGCTCCTCTCCACTGTGAATGTTTTGAGTCCGGAATGTTAGATTCCACTGTTCTTCTTAGGCAAAAACACAGAGGAAAGCACTTCCGTCGTCTCTGTGAATGCAGATTCAAGAGCATGAGAAGAGCCTGCTGGATGAGGCCAGTGGCCCATCTCGTCCAGCATCATGTTCTCACCATGGCCAAGCAGATGCCCCAAAGGGAAACCCACAAGCAGGGTCCAAGCACAAGAACCTTCTCCCCTCCTGCAGTTTCCAGCAACTGGGATTCAGAAGCATTGCTGCCTCTGACTGGGGAAGCAGAGCAGAGCCAGGCTGGCTAGTAGAAATCCATTGCCTCCACAAATTGGCCCAATCCTCTTTCAAAGTCATCTAGGTTGGTGGCCATCACTGCGCCCTGCAGGAGGGAGTTCCACAGTTTGACTCTTCGCTGTGCGAGGAAGTCCTTTCTTTCATCTGTCCTACAGATCCGAACCACAGTTGCCACGTGGAACAACTGAGAAGGATTCATGGCTCTGTGCTTCTCCAAATACAGAAGTTAACATAGTCACTTCTTGACATCTCCAATTAAATGGTCTCAGGTAGCAGAGCTCTTGTGCATTCGAACAGTCCTCTGTGGTCATTTCATTGCTAGGACTCTGTCTTGCCTTCAGCCTTTCTGTGGGTCTCTGTGCATCTACAGCCAGATGTGCAGCGTGGGTGCTGGTCTGTGTGTGTGTGTGTGTGTGTGTGTGTGTGTGTGTGCGCACACACACACACACACATGGGGGATGGGTGGCAGGAGAATGCAGGGTGCATTGGGGAAAATGGATCCCCACAACAAGGGCCAATGCACTTCTGAGCCCAAAGCAGGCAAATCACCTTGGATTCACTCTCTGAGGCTGTAGCAACAATGCCTACGGGTCGCGAGAGAACATAGTTGCCTTCCCACCAAGTAGGAAAATGGGCTGAGCAGCAGGCAGGCCTGTCCTCTGAAGTGCAATTCATTGGACATCTGATGAAGTTGGATGTTGGAAGAGTCTGGACAGATAAAACAAAGTCCTTCTTCAAGCAGCACATTGTCAAACTAGGGAACTCGGACCCGCAGGAGGCAGTGCTGGTCACCAACCTGGGTGGCTATAAAAGAGGATCAGTAAAATTCATGGAGGAGGAGAGGGCTATCAATGGCTTCTAGCCGCCACGGCTATGCTCTGCCTCCACAATCAGGGGCAGCAAATCTCATTGAAATTCTACTCAATATTGATCCAGAGCAGATTCCAACATATAGTTAGCAGAGTAAAAAAAAACACGTTGCAGGATTCCCCCCAAAATAGTAAAATAGGCCCTTGTATTTCACCCAGCAGAGCTTTGCTGCTACTGAAGGCAAATGAGCATAATGGCCACAAATCCGAAACATTCAGGATTGGGACTGTCCATAAGAAATCCAGATGCAGCAAACTTAACTTAAACTTACAATAACTTATAAGAAGACAAAACTTTAACACTCTCTATGTACAGAACGCCACACCAGAAGGAAGGGAGATAGATAGAAAGAGAGAAACCCAGACTCCTTCTGGCCTGACCTTGGCAGAAGGGATAACAGGACCAGGTTAAGCCAGCTGTACTCAGCTTCTCTGAAGGAATAATCCAAACATCATGAACCTTCTGCTTGTTTCTTTTATGCAGAGAAGCTTCCAGAACCCTCTTGAATTAATTAGAACAGGAAAGATCTCTACGCATCAGATCAATGCTTTCTGCACGAAGAAAAATGCGAATTGCTTCTGAACCCCAGCCGCTGGGAATGCCAGGAGGGAGGAGGGCTCTTGTGCTCCAGTCCTGCTTGTGGGTTTCAAATGACGGGAATCTGTTTGTCCACTGTAAGAACAGGAGGCTGGACTAGAAGAACCACTGGTCTGATCCTGCGCTCCTCCTCTTCTTCCGTTCCAATGTTCTTCTTATGTTTTAATGGATGTAAATGCTTGCTTTCTGCTTGAAACGTTGTCGCTTCGAGTCACTGCGGCCAACAAAAGGCAACGTAAATTTAATTAAAAGCGCTAAGGATATAAGGTTGGCCCTTTCCCTCTCCGCATGGGCCTGACTTCTCCGCCCTTGTTTCCCAACCCTCTCTCAGGAACTCCATCCAGTCCCAGTCTTCCTATGTGTCCACCTCTCCTCCGCTCGGCAAGATGAACAGCATGAACAAGCTGCCCTCTGTCAGCCAGCTCATCAACCCACAGCAGCGAAATGCCCTGACCCCCACCTCGATGCCCGACAGCATGGGAGCCAACAGTAAGAGACTTATCCCCCCCTGTGACCCTCCTGGATCTGGAGCTTAGGGAGAGTGGGGTGGCAGACTAGTGGCCAGAGCAGAACCTCCCAAACTCTTTTGAGCCACTGTCCCCTTGGTTCACGGAGCACATTTCCAGTGCCTGCTACCCTACCCTGCAGAAACCCTTATCTGCAATATCTTCAAAAACCCAGTTAGAACTATTTAATTTAATTAATCAGTTTCGGAACCACTGGAAGAGGAGCTCGTGAGTTGACAGACCAGGCCTCCCCACCTGAAATTTGGGAAGGGCTGTTTCACAAAATGCAGGGTGCCTGGAAGATTCTGAGATGGAGTGGCTAGCTGGGGAGGGGGGAGGGGGTTCAAGTCGCTTCTCATTTGAAGGCGAACCTTCCTAATTTGTGGCTTCCGATCCGAAATGGCAGAAAAACCGAAACAGCCCTCCTGCAAAACCTGTGCTTACTTGGATTTTGCAATCCAATTCTCTGAAAGCGGAGCTGGCGCATAAAGAACTTTTAACCCCCCTGCCTTGCTTGGGGGCAAGGCCCACCCAGCACATAGGCTCTGGAGCAGCCATCCCCAAACTGCGGCCCTCCAGATGTTTTGGCCTACAACTCCCATGATCCCTAGCTAAGAGGACCAGTGGTCAGGGATGATGGGAATTGTAGTCCAAAACATCTGGAGGGCCGAAGCTTGGGGATGCCTGCAAGTCTGGAGGCTCGTGTGGGGTCTCAGATGGCCCCACAAAATCTCACGAGAGCATCCCAGAGCTGGCGCACCAGACAGGCCTTGCCCTCCCACCAAGCAAGATGGAGAGCTTTAAAAACTATTTCCATGCCATTCCTCACACCAGGAGCTTTTATGTTCTCTGCCTTGCTCAGATTTAACTTACGCACTTTCAACCAGCCTGGTCTCAACCGCATATGGTTGAAACCACCTTAGTCATTTAAATGAGAGCAAAGTGAGATCGGGCTGTATAAGAAAGGAGATGGGCTAGCTCAGGGGTGTTTCCAGCTATTCGTGCCTCCGTTTTTGTAACTCTGGGCTCTCTTTCCCCTCCCTTGTTCCAGTTCCAATGATGGGGGCCCACATGGCAATGGCCGGCGACATGAACGGGCTCAGCCCAACCCAGACGTTGCCCCCTACCCTCTCCATGCCGTCGACATCCCACTGCACCCCGCCACCCCCTTACCCAACAGACTGCAGCATTGTCAGGTGAGTGAGCTGTAGCTGTGCAGGCTTTCCACCCCCCATCCCTCAGATCACGGGTGACAGCAGCATGCAACTCTGTCCTGCGGGGTCCTTCGTTTGGGGCTGCTCTGTCCAAGAAGCAGTTTGCAGGTCATGTTAGACCTGCTGAGCTACTTCAGCTGGCTTGCTGCGCTGCCTTTGCCTCCCTTTGCCGTTGCCCCCGGACCTTTTCCTACCACGCACATGAGAAGGAAAGGAGGCAGAGGGGATTCCAGCGAAGAATCCCATCGTTGCATGTGATGGAATCGGATAGGGTGGCGATCTCTGCATCTGGCCTGCTTTGGCATGCCCCTGGAGAACCCTGGAATAGTAGCCAAGGGTAACTCACACCAACTGCATTTGTTGTCCTGGTTTCAGGAGAATTTTTTTAAGAGTTGTAGAGTTAGAGGGGATCCCAAAGGTCATCTGGTCCAACCCCTGTCAATACAGAATCCCAATACAGAATCCCAATACAGACCAATCACTACCTAAAAACCTCCCATGAAGGGAGATCATAGAATTATAGAAGGGAGCCCAAGGGCTTCTCCTCCACCTTCCTGCAACTCAGGAATCACAGCTAAAGAATTACTGGCAGATAACCGCCCTACCTCTGCTTATAAACTTCCAAGGAAGGGGAGTCCATCACCTTCCTAGGTCATAGAATCATAGAATTGTAGAGTCGGAAGGGACCCCAAGGGCAACGTAGGAATCCCTGGCAGATGGCCACCCAAGCTTGGCTTTACAACTTCCTACGAAGGAGGGTCCACCACCTTCCAAGATACATCGCAGCATTGAACCCTGCTATTTTTATCTCCAGGGCTGGCTGCTGTGACTCTCTAAATGCACGGCTGCCTTTGAAGATGGATCAGAAGCTGCATCTACTGCAGGGTGTTGCTGCTTAGCTCCTGGTGAACAGCAGGAGAACCACACTAAGCATTCAAGCAGCACCTGCGCTAGCTGCCTCTTCGCTTCCAGGTCCCTTCCAAGGTGCCCTTTTGGCCGAGGGGTCCAAAGTTGATGCCATAGTATGTGCAGCCCCTCTCCTTGTGGCATAGCCTACGAACATAAGAAGATCAGGCCAGTGGCCCATCTCGTTCAGCACCCAGTTCTCACAGTTGCCAGCCACGGTTGCTGTGGGAAACCAGCACACAGGATTTGAGCACAGGACCCCTCTCCGCTCCTGTGGTTTCCAGCATCAGAAGCATAACATAGGAAGAGTCTGCTGGATCAGGCCAATTTCCCATCTTGCCCAGAATCCTCTCTTCTCACATGGTTGCTTCCAAGTGTGGAGAGAGACTATGGCCATCGATAGCCCTCTCCTCCTCTCTACGAATTTGTCCAATCATCTCTTAAACCCCTCCAGGCTTTAACAAGTTCCACAGTTTAACTATGTGCTGCGTGGAGAGGGAGTTGTTGTTGCCTCTTCTTTCCGTGAGGCTTGGGGTAGCTGACTTCTGTGTCCCACTCAGGGGATATCACCTTTTTCCTCCCGGTGACAAATTTGGGGTGGGTGGCGACGGGGGTTCCTTCCTGCTCCCACAAATCAAGGCTTTTGCGTAGCAGAGCGCCTGGTGTGGGTGACCTTCTGATCTCAACCTCTCTCTTTCTCTCTCTTCCTCTTTCCTCCTTTCCTCTTTCCTCCTCCTCCTCCTCCTCCTGCAGTTTCTTAGCAAGGCTGGGCTGTTCCTCCTGCGTGGATTATTTCACGGCGCAAGGGCTGACCACCATCTATCAGATTGAACACTACTCCATGGATGTAAGTAACTGCCCCGCCCTTTCGCTGCATGGTGGGGGAAAGGGGCCTTCCTCCTTGAACTCTGCACTCTGCGCTGGACGGGAGAGTACAAAGCTACTCTTTGCATTGAGGGGGCAAGCTACATGTTACACTGCAGCTCGCCGGCCTGCGACCCGACTTTGGCAGCCCCTTCGCCATTGCAATAGTGCCCTCGGGAGAGAGGGAAGCTGCAGTTGGCAAAGGGGCGTCAGAGAATGGAGGGCCCCACCCTTTCCCCTACCGACTCTTTTCCTGCTGAACTTTCTCCCTTTCAACCACCCTCCCCATCTTCTTTTAGGCCTCTCGCTGTTCCAGACCACATAAATGGGTCCAAAACAGTGGTGTGGCAGTAAAAGCAGGGGGGGGTTTTGCATGAAGGGCAGGTGGGTGGGCCCAGCTGGAAGAGCCTTGTACTGTTTGCAAGCCACAGGTCTGAAACAGACATGGTTGCCCCGAAGTCTTCTGTGGTTCCTTCTGCACCTCCTCCCTTCCGCCTGAAGCCTTCTTGCTTTGCTGGGGTTTTGGCGTTGCTTGCTTGGGGCTTGGCCACCGTCCTATCGGGCTGAGGGTCTCTCCATTTCCTTACTGAATCTTTGCTTCTGAAGCTAAGCGCCGCCAAGCAAGAGCTGAAGAACCCTTGAGATAGTCACCAAAATCCCCACTCACCCCCCCCCCCGTTGAAAAACTGTAGAAACCTGTGTAGCTTCTTTTGGCGGGCGTTGCTCATCCTCTCTCTCCTCTCCTCGCATTCCAATTCCAGGATCTGGTGAGCCTCAAAATCCCGGAGCAATTCCGCCATGCCATTTGGAAAGGCATCATGGACCACCGGCAGATCCACGACTTCTCCTCCGCCCCCCACCTCCTGCGTACCCCCGGGGCCGCCTCGGCGGTCAGCGTGGGCCCCAGCGAGACCCGCGGGGAGCGTGTCATCGACGCCGTGCGCTTCACCCTCCGCCAGACCATCTCCTTTCCTCCCCGCGACGAGTGGAGCGACTTCAACTTCGACCTGGATGCCCGCCGCAACAAGCAGCAGCGCATCAAGGAGGAAGGGGAGTGAGGAACCGGCCTGTGGTTCTCCCTCCGCCCCCCGCCCCACACTGATGGACCTCTGGGCTGCTCCTGCCTCTCCCTGCTACTCTCAGATGGTGCGAGGGGCTTGGAGAGGACAGGGGGGTTGGCCAGTGCTCTCCAGCACTAGCTGCACCTGTCCTTCCGAGCTTGCAGCCTCCACGCTTTGCTGGAAGCACAGCTATTTTGTATTTTCTCGCAAGCCATAGCTTTCATTTGTTGGGGAGGGGTGGGGTGGCCTTTGCGGCTTCTGCTCGACAAGGACTGCATGTTATAAGAAGTGGCGGGTGTCTGGAGAAATGCGGATTCCCCCAATTGTGGCACTTGACCCTTTCCACTTCCGCCGAACTGGACCAGCTGCAGTGTGCCCCCGTGTGTGACCAGATCAAATATCCTGTGCAAACTTTTGTATGGATCCCTTTCTGTGGGGATCCCTTTCTCGGGTGCCTTTCAGGGTGCTTGTTTTGAGGTTTTTAAGGGTCCAATGCCTTTGGGTGGGGAGGCCTCTCATCTGCGACAGCATTGCCTAGTGGTTGGAGTTTGATGATTTCCAAGTTTGAATTATGATGGCTTAACAACACTGACAATGTGCATTGAACCCCACGGCCAATCTGGCCATCGCATGCTCTGCATAGTGGGTTTCCTGCTGGCCAACCTTTCATTTTAAGTTTTGCTTTTGGGGGTTAGCGGTGGTTTTTTTTGGTGGGGGTAGCCCACTTCCTTCACCCCAGCCAATTCTTCCTTCAGCAGCAAATACAAAGAAACTCTTGACCAGGAACCCTTATCGCCAGGTTCCCTTTGAGATCACCAAATATACCTGCCCGCCCCCCGTTATATTTGGGCTTGCAAAATCTCCCCTTGAAGCAAGCATGATGATGTAAATATGGGGAGAGTTGCCTCTGCGTCAGATTTCACTTACCATTTCAATGAGTGGGTTATTTGGGCAAGATCTTGGATTTTTCTTAACTCCTGACCTGGATTTCATGAATCGCCTAGCCACATAAATGGACTCAGGGTGGCTTCTGTGGTTGGATTCAAGCAGATCTGCATTTTCCCTTCTCTCTTTCCTTCCTTTCCCCCCACCTGCCTTTCAGGAAAACTAGTTCCTGAGACATCTGCTGTAAACTGGCTGCACTAGACAAGGCATGCTAGAGACCATGAATGCCCAAGGGGGCAGATCTTCCTGGTGTTTTCGTGCCTGTTTTCTATTCTGTCATCTCATTCTACCATGCAAGAGTCTTTCCCTCAACTACTTTCCCTCTCCTCAACACATCCCCAGGCTGCAAATTTCTACTGTAGAAATTGGAGTTCTTGGTAAAGTCCAGAAGTAAACGAGAAGTTGCAAGAACTCGGGCCAGAAAGGATAATTTCAAAAAAAATTCACAAAGTTTTATTCAGGATAACTTCCAGTAAATATCAACATCAGGACAAGGCCCTGTTTCGATGATTCTTCATCAGCTGGAATGTAAAAGTTAACATAAATGTTAACATAAATGTTAACATAAATGTTTGTAATGAGAAATTATTCAACTCTTAAGATATAAAGTTTTAAAACTTTATATCTTAAGAGTTGAATAATTTCTCATTACAAACATTTATGTTAACTTTTACATTCCAGCTGATGAAGAATCATCGAAACAAGGCCTTGTCCTGATGTTGATATTTACTGGAAGTTATCCTGAATAAAACTTTGTGAATTTTTTTTGAAATTATCCTTTCTGGCCCGAGTTCTTGCAACTTTTCGTTTACTTCTGCAAATTTCTACTGCCAACCCCACCACTGCCAAGTAAGCTCTGACTTCTTGCAGATATGTTCCTCTCGCGCCTAGAATGCAGTCAAAGAACATTTTTTTCATGTAAACATTGTAAGTACAGTTTTGTTTTATGTATAATTTTGTCATGTACTTGGTCAATCATTTATTGAGGGGTGGGTTTTTTTATATAAAAAATGTATTTCTCTTTGGGGTTTGGGGCTTTTCAGAACCACATTTTGTTTGCATTTTTTACTTCTTATTTTTTAAACAAACAAACAAACCACACCATTTTATGGGAAAGGCTTATATCTGTGTAATGACTTTCAAAGTGTTTGTGATATTGACCTTAATGAAACACGATTACAGAGAGAGGGGGGTAAGTGATTGCAAAAAACCCTCTCTCGGGGGGAGGGGGGCGGTGGGAAGGGGAGATGCCAAGGGTTGACTTCAAGAGTCCTAGATTTCAAAATAAGTTCCTTTGCTCAATTTGAGTGGCACACATCCACGAGTTCTCCGTGACTTGCAATAAGTATTAATTGGATGAAAAGCACTCTGTTGTCAATATCATTGTAAATAAAAACAGATTACAAAAGCAACGTTGACGGTTTCTGGCATTTGAAGCGGCCGCAGGAGTCTTTCATTGTGGGTCACAACAACAAAGCCATGTGCGTTGGCCGTGTCAGTTCAGAGGAAGGACATGGATGCCCTAGAAAACAGACTAGCTCCTCTGCATGGCCAAGGACTCCGGGGGGGGGGGCTTCTTGCACTTCCACCAGGGAATTTGCAAGGCATCGTAAGGACAAATGCCCCATCAGTGCAATGATTTCTCCTTGCAAAGAGGAACATGCTGCCCATCTCCTCCTCTCGCACCCTACCCCTAAACATTTCCCCAGTCCTGCAGGCCAGATTTGTGGATATCATGAAGAACATGCCGAGAGAGGGAAGCAGAGGGAGTCCTGTTGGTAGCACAGAACTTGGTGCTTACCAATATGTGGGATGCCACAGGGTTCTGTCTTGGGCCCAGTCTTATTCAACATCTTCATCAATGACTTGGATGATGGGCTTGAGGGCATCCTGAGCAAGTTTGCAGATGACACCAAATTGGGAGGGGTGGCTAATACCCCACTTCAAAATGACCTAAACAGATTAGACAACTGGGCCAAAGCAAATAAGATGAATTTGAACAAGGAGAAATGTAAAGTACTACACTTGGGCAAAAAAAATGAAAGGCACAAATACAGGATGGGAGACACCTGGCTTGAGAGCAGTACATGTGAAAAGGATCTAGGAGTCTTGGTAGACCACAAACTTGACATGAGTCAGCAGTGTGATTCAGCAGCTCAAAAAGCCAATGCAATTCTGGCTGCATCAATAGGAGTATAACATCTAGATCAAGGGAAGTAATAGTACCACTGTATTCCGCTCTGGTCAGACCTCACCTGGAATACTGTGTCCAGTTCTGGGCACCACAGTTCAAGAGTGACACTGACAAGCTGGAACGTGTCCAGAGGAGGGCAACCAAAATGGTCAAAGGCCTAGAAACAATGCCTTATGAGGAATGGCTTAGGGAGTTGGGTATGTTTAGCCTGGAGAAGAGAAGATTAAGGGGTGATATGATAGCCATGTTCAAATATATAAAAGATGTCATATGGAAGAGGGTGAAAGGTTGTTTTCTGCTGCTCCAGAGAAGCGGACACGGAGCAATGGATTCAAGCTACAAGAAAGAGGATTCCACCTAAACATTAGGAAGAACTTCCTGACAGTAAGAGCTGTTCGGCAGTGGAATTTGCTACCAAGGAGTGTGGTGGAGTCTCCTTCTTTGGAGGTCTTTAAGCAGAGGCTTGACAGCCATCAGTCAGGAATGCTTTGATGGTGTTTCCTGCTTGGCAGGGGGTTGGACTGGATGGCCCTTGTGGTCTCTTCCAACTCTATGATTCTATTATTCTATGTGCACAGGAGTACAGCCCTGTGAGAGTTTGAAGGGCACCTGGACGAAAGACGCTGCCATGCCAGCTACATCCATAACTCATGAACATAGTGCAAGGGTTTCATGCAACGTAGTTTCACCGCCACTTGTTTTCTGCCAATGGATGGGAAGCACTGGCATCCGGGAGTAAGGATGCTCTGGGACCTACTGAGACAGCCCACACTATGGGAACAGTTCAGTTTGTGGGAATGTTGTGGGTAGCAGGAGAGGGTATATTGATTAAATAATATTATCCTTCCTAACTCACACTAGTGAGTTTATTCATACAGCAGAGTACATTCCCCCTTTTACACAGCAGGAAACTAGTTGCAGATTTGTTAGAATCTCTTAAATTCTATTATTCCTGGTAAGACCCCTTTGATTCCCTCCTAAAAGAATAAAGACCTAAGAAGCTTCTTATTAAAAAGAAGTTTAAAAATTGTCCAGTAACACCTTAGAGACCAACTATGTTTGTTCTGGATAGTTGGTCTCTAAGGTGCTACTGGACATTTTGTTCTACTATTATTTCAACTGTGTCAGACCAACATGCCTACCTGGATCTTCTTTTAAAAGTTTAACAAGAAGCTTACTCACATTCAGTTCACAGTTGGATCCCTGAAGGCAGGCTTTAGCTTGCAGTTACAGATAAAGATACAGTGTGGCTTACATCCTTGTAAGGATGGCCCATGTACTGCTGGCAGAGAGCCAGCAGTGCAGTCCAAGAGAAGAAAAGGCATCAAGAGAGGAAATTGGCTAAGTGACTGCACCTTTTGTTGGGTCTGGAAGGGTCATGCCCACCTACCTGGTCACATGCAAAGGAAGGATGCTCCAGACCAGGTGTAACAGGTAGTTCAACTGGCTGGACCAACATCCCCCTGCATGTCCACTTTAGGCAAACAGGAAATGTTGTATTTGACTGCTTATGTTACATCCCACACAATTCATAAGGTTCTTCTTGTAGCCAGAGGCCATGACAAACTTGTAACAGTAATATTCATAAGATAATACAGAACATCCATCCATAATATAAGTCAAGATCCAAGACATGAGAGAGAGAGATGTTACCAGAGACACCAACGAGCTTGAATCTTGCTTGATTTCAGATTAAACCTCTGAATCACCATGACAACTTATAGTGATTATATCTAACTCCTTTTTCCAGATTTCTTTTGCAGGCTACAAAGCTATAATTGTCATTCAGAAAAACAAAAACCCAAACCATTTCTACCAGATTGTGCCTCCTTGCTTGTGTGAACAATGGTTTCAGAAAGTGATCGCTTGGGTCTCTCTATAAGGGGCAGGCTAACAGATGAATGATGTCTTCCATCATGGTGTAGTGGTTAAGAGTGGTAGACTCGTAATCTAGTGAACCGGGTTTGTGTCTCCGCTCCTCCACATGCAGCTGCTGGGTGACCTTGGGCTAGTCACATTTCTCTGAAGTCTCTCAGCCTCACTCACCTCACAGAGTGTTTGTTGTGGGGGAGGAAGGGAAAGGAGATTGTGAGCGCTTTGAGACTCCTTAGGGTAGTGATAAAGCGGGATATCAAATCCAAACTCTTCTTCTTCTTCTTCTTCTTCTTCTTCTTCTTCTTCTTCTTCTTCTTCTTCTTCTTCTTCTTCTTCTTCTTCTTCTTCTTCCACCTGAGGTTGACCACAAATGCAAAGTCTGTCTGCATACAGGAACATTGTTGTAGTGACCATCCAAAACTGTGGTGGACATCACTTGGAAATGCAGCTCAATAAAGGCATTTCTTAAGGAGACTGGTGAGATTTTGGCCAGATAACTAGCTCTAGAATGCTCTGATCTCAAGAGTAGATACCAAGGGTTTCAAGTCCCTTCTGGGTTCTATACAGAAGGGACATGGATTCTAACCAGAAGAGCCAATCCTTTAGCTGAGACTTATTCAAGGTCAATGCAGAGCTCAATTCTGGAGAATGATAATACCGTAGTCTAAGACAAGCTGCTTTCCAGAGCTGGTTATCACCCAATTCCATATAGCACAGTGCAGGAAAATGCTCAATAGGCATAGTAGCAATTCTTTTAATGTTACCTGAGCAGAGCAAGGTCTCAAACCCGTCAAGTGTCCTCATTTTCCAGGGACATCCCTGATTTTAGAGATGCCGTCCTGGTTTCTGATTTGATCCCGCAATGTCCCACTTTTCCTTAGGATGTCCCTATTTTCATTGGGAAAATTTTTGGAGGGTATGGAGTTATCCAACCCCCGAGCCATCTGAAGGCAATCCTTTATAGGGAAGTGTTTTTTGTTTTTTGTTTGTTTTTTAAGGTTTAAGGTTTTATATATGTTGGAAGCTGCCCAGAGTGGCTGGGGCAACCCAGGAAAATAGTAAAAGTATCATGATGGAATGGGACGTCCCTATTTTCTTTAGAGAAATGTTGGCGGATATGCAGTCTGCTCTTGCCTTAATTCTTGGCCACTTGGATTCTATATGATGAAGAGCTGCTGATATTCCTGATGGTAGAAGTACGAAGGCAGAGTATAGCCATTGTGACAGGTAGTGTTTCGTCTCCATGCATTTGTTGAACCGCTCTTGCCAGTTGAATATGTTTGTGACCATCCCTGCCTCTTGCAGAAGCAAATTCAACTCTGTGCCGCCAGAAGGATCCTTCTCTTGACTGTCCTGGATCTCCCAACATTCTGCTTCAATGGATAGCCCCAAATTCTAGTGTTATGAAATAGAAAGAAAAACTTTGTCCGCTATCCATTGAAGTGGACTTCAATGCATGACTTTAGCTATCATGTCTCCCCTTGCTGAGCTTTTCTCTAAACTGAAAACAAAACAAAACCCAAATGTTGTAACCATTCCTCATAGAGGAGTTGCTCCACCACCTGATTCATTTTAGTTGTCCTTTTCTGAATCTTTCCCAACTCTGCAATATCCTTTTTGGAATGAGGCAACCAGAACTGCACACAAAACTCCAAGTTCAGTTGCGCCATAGATTTGCATAATGGCATTATGATATCAGTTCTTTTATTTTCAGTTCCTTTCCTGCTGATCCCTACCACGAAATCCACCTTTTTCACAGCTGCCACTCAATGGGCCAATGTTCTCATCGAGTCCAGTCTCTCATTCCTGGGCAATCACCGCCAGTTCAGACCCCATTAGCACATTTGCGAAATTATTATTTATTATTTTTATTTTGCCCTGGAATGCAACACTTTCAACTTGTTTACATTGAATTGCTTTTGCTGTTTTACGGTTGGGAAACTCAGATTCAGGTTCAGATGCTTTTGGAGCTCTTCACAATCCCATTTTTGCTTTGATGACCCTGAAGGATTTAGTATGACCAGTAAACTTGACCACCTCACTGCTTTTTCTTAACTCTAGATCATTTATGCACAAATTTAAAAGCACAGGTCCCAATACTGAGCAGGGCTACAGTTTCTCATCGGTGTTCCAGGAACAATCCATTTATTCCGACTCTGCTTCCTACAACTTAGCCAGTTCCTGATCTACCAGAGGACCTCTCCTCTAGCATGCCAAGGTCCCTTGCCCTGCAGTTCCCTATTAATCCATAAATACAAAGGCACAAGTATTTAGCTTAATGGGCTAACACAGGCCACAACTTTACTGGTTACAGATGTGAGCAGTTTGGCTTAGGCATTGGGTATAGCTGTCAAGTTTTCCCTTTTCTCGCGAGGAAGCCTATTCAGCATAAGGGGATTTCCCTTTAAAAAAGGGAGAACTTGGCAGCTATGGCATTGGGTGAAGCCAGACTATATCTTGACTCCCGTCTGTCTGCAGGGAGTCGAACTAAGGGGGAAACCACCAAAAGGGGGAGCCCTATGACTTACATCAAATAGGGGCACCCTGAAGGGTCCCCTTTGGGTTGTGGCATGGCCCTAGCCCATGTCCGGGCTTCGGATAGGATCCACACCCCTGGATCCCTTTAACAGGATACCCTTATTGAGGAGGGGCAGGCAGCGGCTACAACCTCCCCTCCACTAAACAAAGGCTTATCCAATGACTGCTAATCTGATTCAGAAGGATTACTCCTTATCAGCAGGCAACATCTTCTGTTGGACCATCTTTCGTTTCCCATCATGCTTTGCCCTTCCGTGACCAACCTGCCAAGCTGGCACTCCTTTCTCCCACAAGCGTTGCCCATGCTGGCTTCCCTGAGAGGAAGAACAGGTACATCAGAACTTTCTTGTCCCAGAGCCAAACCCCACACCAAGCTCCTTCATAAGTTCCTCGGGCGGCCTGAACTTCTTGGGAACCAACCAACCAGCACTTCCATGAAGCAAGGGATGCTCTTGAGAAACAGGGGTAAGTGGTGGAAATGCAGCAAAGCTTTAGGGATTCAATCATGCCCCGGGGGTGATGTTCTTGTAGCCAATGCTCCAGGAAAGGCTATGTTGGGAGGGCAACTCCCTGGGTGTGGTTGGCAGACTTACCTCCATCACCAGCTTCAGCTTTCAGCACCTCTTCCAGAAGAGCTCAAGGGACCCAACTGCCAAAATTTTGTAACTCACCAACCCTTAGCATATTTTTTATGTACAGTATATATTTGACACCACTTGGCAGGATTCTGGCAATGTATTCGGATCAGCGAATTAAACAATTTATTGGAAGAGTTACCTAAAGGTGGTTAGGCAAATTCACGGAGGTGGCTACTGGCCATTGTGGACGCGCTCTGCCTCCACAGCTGGAGGTCGCAATGCTTTGCGATGCCCTTCGCTGGAAAACACAGGAGGGATGAGTTGCTCTTGTGCTCGGATCCTGCTTGCGGGTTTCCCTTTGAGGCATCTGCACGGGCATTGTGAGAACAGGAAGCTGGACCAGATGGGTCACGGTCCTGATCCTGCAGGGGTCTTCTTATGTGGGTACAATGGGTGGGTAGCAAAGTCGGTACAGCATGAGACTCTTAATCCCAGGGTTGTGGGTTCGAGCCCCATGTTGGGTGAAAGATTCCTGCATTGCAGGAGGTTGGACTAATTTATTTATTTATTTATTTATTTATTTATTTATTTATTTATTTATTTATTTCCCACCCATCTCCCTGGGTTTCCCCAGCCACTCTAGGCAGTTTCCAACAAAATATTAAAAATACATTAAAACATCAGACATTAGAAACTTCCCTAAAGAGGGCTGCCTTCAGATCTTCTAAAAGTCAGGTAGTTGTTTATCTCTCTGACCTCTGATGGGAGGGCGTTCCACAGGGCGGGCGCCACTACCGAGAAGGCCCTCTGCCCGGTTCCCTGTAACTTTGCTTCTCGCAGTGAGGGAACCACCAGAAGGCCCTCAGAGCTGGTGGACCTCAGTGTCCGGGCAGAACGATGGGGGTGGAGATGCTCCTTCAGGTATACTGGGCCGAGGCTGTTTAGGGCTTTAAAGGTCAGCACCAACACTTTGATTTGTGCTAAGAAACGTACTGGGAGCCAATGTAGGTCTTTCAGGACTGGTGTTATATGGTCTCGGCGACCACTCCCAGTCACCAGTCTAGCTGCCGCATTCTGGATTAGTTGTAGTTTCCGGGTCACCTTCAAAGGTAGCCCCACACAGAGCACATTGCAGTAGTCCAAGCAGGAGATAACCAGAGCATGCACCACTCTGGCCAGACAGTCTGCGGGCAGGAAGGGTCTCAGCCTGTGTACCAGATGGAGCTGGTAAACAGCTGCCCTGGACACAGAATTGACCTGTGCCTCCATGAACAGCTGTGAGTCCAAAATGACTCCCAGGCTGCACACCTGGTCCTTCAGGGGCACAGTTACCCCATTCAGGACCAGGGAGTCCTCCACTCCTGCCCGCCTCCTGCCCCCCAAAAACAGTACTTCTGTCTTGTCAGGATTCAACCTCAATCCGTTTGCCGCCATTCAACCTCCAACCACCTCCAGACACTCACACAGGACCTTCACTGCCTTCACTGGTTCTGATTTAAAAGAGAGGTAGAGCTGGGTGTCATCTGCATACTGATGAACACCCAGCTCGCCCACCCCTCTCCGATGATCACTCCCTGCAGCTTCATATATATATATTAAAAAGCATGGGGGGAGAGGACGGAACCCTGAGATAGAGACCCTTGTGGCCTCTTCCAACTCTGTGATTCTATGCATCTATTATTCTTAAGTCTATGCAAACTGTCTGGGTTGTGGTGTCTGTGGATCACTGCCTCTGACTGTGGAGGCAGAGTCCATCCCGGCTAGTGACCATTGACAACTGTCTCTTCCACAAAGCTGGAGTCCAACAACATCTGGCAGGTCAGAAGTCCCTTATTCCTGATCTTCAGTTTAATTTTTGGAGAAACTTATAGACAGGAGTATGGTCAAACCAACAGCTCTGCGACAAAATTATCTATCCCTCAGTAAAGGTAAAGGGTAAAGGGACCCCTGACCATTAGGTCCAGTCGTGACCGACTCTGGGGTTGCGGCGCTCATCTCGCTCTATAGGCCGAGGGAGCCAGCGTACAGCTTCCAGGTCATGTGGCCAGCATGACAAAGCCGCTTCTGGCAAACCAGAGCAGCGCACGGAAACACCGTTTACTTTCCCGCCAGAGCGGTCCCTATTTATCTAGTTGCACTTTGATGTGCTTTCGAACTGCTAGGTGGGCAGGAGCTGGTACAGAACAACAGGAGCTCACCCTGTCGCAGGGATTCGAAACGTTGACCTTCTAATCAGCAGGCCCTAGGCTCAGTGGTTTAACCCACAGTGCCACCTGGGTCCCTATCCCTCAGTAGCCAGAAGCAAAAATGGGACACCATCAAAATACATATTTTATTTGGAAATGAATAAATGCATGAGCAAAAACAGTGCATTTCCAGTGCTCTTCAAAAATTGGGGTAGACATTCCCTTGTTGTTGTTTAGTCGTTTAGTCGTGTCCGACTCTTCGTGACCCCATGGACCAGAGCACGCCAGGCACTCCTGTCTTGCACTGCCTCCCTCAGTTTGGTCAAACTCATGTTCGTAGCTTCGAGAACACTGTCCAACCATCTCGTCCTCTGTCGTCCCCTTCTCCTTGTGCCCTCCATCTTTCCCAACATCAGGGTCTTTTCCAAGGAATCTTCTCTTCTCATGAGATGGCCAAAGTATTGGAGCCTCAGCTTCACGATCTGTCCTTCCAGGGAGCACTCAGGGCTGATTTCCTTAAGAATGGATAGGTTTGATCTTCATAGTTTAACGATCAATGCCTTGTCGTGGCGAAGGGGCTTGAATAACTCAGAGAAGCTATGAGCTATGCCATGCAGGGCCACCCAAGATGGACAGGTCATAGTGGAGAGTTTTGACTAAACGTGATCCACCTGGAGAAGGAACTGGCAAGCCACTCCAGTATCCCTGCCAAGAAAACTCCATGGACAAAGACAACAGACATTCCCTTAGGGAGGGAGAAAAATAAGTTAATTAAAGTAGGCACTCAAAGGGTGATGGATGTTAAAGCACACAAACACGTGTGTGTGCATGCCTGGGAGTGCATCTAATGGATCTATTTTTATAAATATGCTGGTGATATTTGCCAGCTCTCCTGCACTTCCCTGGGCTTTAAGAAGCCTTGGGATGGAAGTGCTGGGGGCACCAGGTCGCCAATGTTTGCTGAGTTGGGTGGCACATTGTGTTTGGCCTCAAGTGACCTTAGCATTCATTCACAATTTTATCTGCATGCCGCTTTTCAATGCACACAAAATGCTCCAAATGACTTGCAACAAAGAAAACAGGAATCAAAATCAAACAATGCCATACTGGCGCAATAAGACAACAAGGCGATGGCAAACATAACAGCGCACAAAAAAGAAACAATTCAGTCCCGTAAATATAACAAGATTGCATTCATAATATCCAAAACCCAATAGCAAAAAATAACAAGGGACCTTCCTTGACGGATTCCGCTTGGTCCTAGAAACCCCCACTTCCATGATGTTGATCAGAGTCCTTCTCCTGCAGCAACTTGCAAGCCTTCCAAAGGCAAAGGGTGGGGAAGGTAGAAACACTGCTATCATATTGTTCAGCTTAGCCTTGGGAGGTGGATGCTTGGGTAGACCAGTGGTCATGATCCCCGGGTGATTGTCAGTGCCCGGCTCCTATTCATTTCAAAGGAGCTCATGGAGCAAAACATCCCATTGCACCGGTTCTGGGCCATCATCTTTGTCATCCGAGAAGTATCCAAACAGCCCCAAAGCAAATTTGTGGTCCTTCTGGCCATGTCTTCCCAACCCAACCAACGAGTGGTCTTTCATAGAATCAAAACTGTAGATCTGAAAGGGATCCCCAAGGGTCATCTAGTCCAACCCCCTGCAATGCAGGAATTTCGGCCAAAGTGTGTCTGACAGATGTCCATCCAATTTCTGCTTTAAAACTTCCATGGAAGGAGAGTCTACCACCTCTCATAGGAGTCTGTTCCACTGCCGAACGGCTCTTACTGTCAGAAAGTTTTTTCGAACTTTTAGTCGCAAACCTCCTTTCTTGCAATTTGAAGCCATTGATTTGAGTCCTACCCTCCAGAGCAGGAGAAAACAAGCTAAACATGCCCAGCCCCTTCAAGCGCTCCTCATAAGGCTTGGTTTCCAGACCCTTGGTCATTTTGGTTGCCCTCCTCTGCACACCTGCCAGCTTGTCAATATCCTTCTTAAATGGGGCACCCAAAACTGGACACAGGACTTCAGATGTGGTCTGACCAAGGCAGAATAGAGCGGGGCTGTTTCTTCCCTTGACTGGGTTGCTAGACCACAGTTCAAGAAGGATACTGACTAGCTGGAACGTGTCCAGAAGAGGGCAACCAAAATGGTCAAAGGCCTGGAAACGATGCCTTATGAGGAACGGCTTAGGGAGCTGGGTATGTTTAGCCTGGAGAAGAGAAGGTTAAGGGGTGATATGATAGCCATGTTCAAATATATGAAAGGATGTCATAAGGAAGAGGGAGAAAGATTGTTTTCTGCTGCTCCAGAGAAGTGGACACGGAGCAATGGATTCAAACTACAAGAAAGAATATTCCACCTAAACATTAGGAAGAACTTCCTGACAGTAAGAGCTGTTCGACAGTGGAATTTGCTGTCAATGAGTGTGGTGGAGTCTCCTTCTTTGGAGGTCTTTAAGCAGAGGCTTGACAGCCATATGTCAAGAATGCTTTGATGGTGTTTCCTGCTTGGCAGGGGGTTGGACTGGACGGCCCTTGTGGTCTCTTCCAACCCTATGATTCTATGATTCTATGACTTCCATTGGTGCAGCCTAGAAGACCATGAGTTGTCGTTTGCTGATGTGTCACACCATTCAGCTGCTTTCACACTATTGGCTCATGCTAAGACCCTTGGCCCCTTTCAACACACACTTCTGTCAAGCCAGGTGTCTCCTATCCTATATTTGTGCATCTGGTTCTTCTATCCACCATCTGAAGAAACTCTGTGTTCCTGTGTTACTGACACCACTAACCACGCCTGCACAGAAGTCAAAATGGCAGCCAGCAATGGTGCCAAGAACTACCCCATTCCCTTCGGCAACTGTGACTCATAGCCAAAAGATTGTGCTGAACTACAGAACGTTGGGGAGGGGGGCAGAATAGACACCCTTCCCCCCCAAAAAAGGGGTAATATTGCTTCATAAGGCCTTGCACCACAAACCGATTTGACCCCACCACACTCAGCTGCTGGAGGATGCTGATTAAGCCGAAACAGTTTTGCCAGAGGGGAAAGCTGGCTAATTAAAAAAAAGAAAAAAAGAAACACATTGACATCCCCTTTGATTCTTTGGCATCTGCCAGTAAAGCAATTTGCATCTTGCGGACTCAAATAACCTTTCCTCCAAGAACAGGGAGTTGTCGTGACGCACAAGGTCCCAGGAGCGTGAAGTCAAAGGTTGTGGGTGACTTAAAAATAAGAGAACGCTTCTCAGACAAAGGAGCTTGAACTCAGTGCTCCCTAAATTCCCAGGTGGACCTGAGCATTCCTCTCCCCATAGTGATTATGCAAACCATATGCAAGCTTCCAGGTATCACAGAGCTTCTGCCCTACTCTGAGAAGATCTGCCATGTTTGGGTGTTGTCTTGCTCTCCAAAGCTGGAGGTGGTTTGGGAAAGTTCTCACCTTGCTTAGTTATACCCATGAATAAAACTGCCATTATGTAGTAGATTATGCCACCTAGTCTTGTCCCGGATACGCTGAATTAATTTTGCTGGGTGTAAGATCTTAGGTGGGAGAAGAGCCTTCCTAGCTGCAACCAGACACCACCAGGGTAAAAGGAAGGACTTGGCTTTCCTAATCATCCCTTTACAGTCCTGGGGAATTAGTTCACCAACCGAAGAACCACATGAGCTGTGATACTTGGTTCCCTCACTTCCTGAGGGAGGGGAGCCCCACACAGCACCAATGACTGGGATCAATGTGCTTCTGAATAATACCATTTGCTGGAAACCATGGGAGAGGAGAGTGTTCTTGCACCCAGGTCCTGCTTGCAGACTTCCCACTGGGACAACCAGTTGACCATGGTGCATCTGCAGCAGCACAACCGGACGCCTTCATCTGCCCCAGCTGCAACAAAACATGTCTCTCCTGTATCGGTGCTGTTTGACTTCACCCCCAATGGTACATTCCATATTAAGCAGTTGGTCCCTTACCTCTCCCGCCCCGATCTGGCCACAGTGATCCATGAGACAGTCACCTCCAGGCTTGATTGCTGTAATTCGCTCTACGTGGGGCTGCCCTTGAAACTGTCCCAGAAACTCCAGCGGGTGCAGAATGCTGCAGCGAAGCTCCTCATGGGGTCCCTGCCATGGGAGCAAATTCACCCAGTGCTTTACCAGCTGCACAGGCTCCCGGTGGAATATAGGGTCAGGTTTAAGGTGCTGGTTTTTACCTTTAAAGCTCTTTGTGGCTTAGGGCCCTCGTATTTACGGGACCACCTCTCCTGCTTTGCCCCGCAGAGGACCTTAAGGTCCATGAATAACCATAGTTTAGAGGTCCCGGGCCCTAAGGAAGCCAGACTATCCTCCACCAGGGCCAGGGCCTTTTCAGTGATGGCTCCGACCTGGTGGAATGCTCTGTCCCATGAGACTGGAGCCTTACAGGATTTAACCTCCTTCCGCCAGGCCTGTAAGACAGAGCTATTCCGCCTGGCCTTTAATTTGAGCTCAGCCTGATCTTTTATTTCCCTTCTCTTCCGCGCCTCCCCTTTTTATGAAGATTACCCGCTCTGGGACCCCACAGCTAATTCTCCCCTGGCCTCCTCACTGGCCCAAGTAGGACTAATTTAGCCAGCTAGCCCTGGTGACTATCTAATGTTTATTGGATGGATTTTCCCCAAATTGATTCTTGAAATTTGAACTTTATTGTTATCGATGCTTTTATACTGTGTTTTATGCTGCTTTTATGTTGTATTACAATTAAGTGTTTTAAATTTGTTGTTAGCCGCCGTGAGCCCGGTTTCTGAACCGGAAAGGGCGGGGTATAAATAAAAAATTGTTATTTTTATTAATTATTATTATTATCTCCCGAGACATACAGATGCCAACCAATCATCCAGGATGTTGAATTTTTATTTCAAGGTAATTGGATCTCCTTCATATTTTTGACGTTGCTTCAACTAAGGAGTTTGTTACAGGTAGGTAGCCGTGTTGGTCTGAGTCGAAGCAAAATAAAAAAAATTTCTTCAGTAGCACCTTAAAGACCAACTAAGTTTTTATTATGGTATGAGCTTTCGTGTGCATGCACACTTCGTCAGATACACTGAAACAGAATCCACCAGACCCTTATGTATAAGAATCCAATGTCTTTGTTAAGTTGATTGAAGAGGGTTCTTAATTCTAAGGGTCTTAGAATTAAGAACCCTCTTCAATCAACTTATCCCATAAATGGACATAAATCTGACATCAGGAACCACAAGACAGAGAAACCAGTAGGAGAACACTTCAGTCTCCCAGGACATTCTATACAAGATCTCAAAGCAGCTGTTTTATTACAGAGAAATTTAAGGAAGAGACTGGAAAGAGAAGTTGCTGAATTGGAACTCATTACCAAGCTTAAAACCATGGAGCCACCTGGGATGAACAAAGACATTGGATTCTTATCTCATTATGCATGATCAAGCTTTCTTTAGCGCCTCAGCCCTTGCTTCCCCCCCCGGACCAATTGCAGTCATCAGCAGTCATTAACAGCCATCCACAGGTTTACCACTCCCATCAGCCCATCACCCCCACCCTCTGAATATACATGAGGGTCTGGTGGATTCTGTTTCAGTGTATCTGACGAAGTATGCATGCACACGAAAGCTCATGCCAAAATAAAAACTTAGTTGGTCTTTAAGGTGCTACTGAAGGAATTTTTTTAAGGAGTTTGTGTAACTTCTTTTATTTGGGGCAGTGGCTTCTCCTGGAAGGAGAATTCAAACCAGCACAGGAAGGCAGGCCAGTGGTAGAGCACATAGTGTGTAGGCAGGTAGTTCCATCTTCACTTCCTGGCGGCATCTCCAGGCAGCGCTCGGAAAAACCCTGGAGATCTGCTGCCGGCGAAGGTTGGCAATGCCAAGCAAGATGGACCAACGACGATCCGACTCGGTGCGAGTCAGCTTCTTGCTCTCCTTCCCACCAAACCAGTCCCAGCCATCTTGTTCAATCCCTCTTCTGCCTTTGGCATGGGGCAAGAGGGATGGGAGTGGAGATCTGGCAAACGCCTGCCTAGCGCATGCCAACTCCTGGGTTTGTTTGGCTTGATTCATAGCTTGAACTGGGTGGAGGCCGATCTTTCCCATTCTGTTCTTGGTGTCCTGGCCTTTGTTTATGTTCTCAGAAAAAAGAAAAGGGAAGAAAAGGAAGAAAAGCTGGGCGTGAAGAAGGGACGGGACCTGCCAGTTGCTTCATCCAGGTCTCCTGTGACAGCTCACCACGGAACATTTGGGAACCCCACTCACAAAAGCCTTTTAAACACACAAGCACATGTACACACACACACACACAGGCAGCCGGCAATGATAGCTACGAAAACATAACTCCCTCTGCCTGCAAATGCTCTCTGCTTTTCAGAACATAGGAACAGTCTACTGGATCAGGCCAAAGTCCCATCTTGTCCAGCATCCTCTCCTCACAGGGACTGAGCAGATGCCCGCAGGGGAAAGCCCCCAAGCAGGATCCAAGCACAAGAGCAACACTCTCGTTTCCTGTGGCTTCCCGCCATTGGCACTCGGAAGCCTAAAACCCCTTAACAATGGAATACCAGTGAAAATCCACATAAACCCTAGTCTTCCCCTCAATGAACTTCTAATTCCTTGGGATGAAAAACAACAACAATTTTTTTCTGGCAGATTCCAGTTTGGGTCGTTGCCCATGGTGGATTTTTTCGTAAGGGGAAATGTAGATTCTGTTCCCCTGAGATGCTCCAGCACAGAAACCACCGAGATATTCAATAAGGCATGGAATTAGAACCGAGTTTATCTCTTTTGCAACCTCATTTTGCACTGCTTGGAAACAGTGGGCTTAAGGAAAATATAGATGGTTGAAACAACATGCATAAATAGGAAAGTAGATTGAGACTATCAAATCAGAAGCTGGGGTGGGGTTCATAATTCCGAGACTGTCCCTGGAAAACTGCGACAATTGGGGAAGTTGGGACAATTAGAGGGTATGGAATCTTGCACTCTTGCCCATTTGGAGATTCAAGCCCCCCCCCCCCCAGCACACCTGCCACCTGCAATGGTCCAGGTAAAACTGGAGCCTTCAGGTCAGCCCTGGGGGGCCTGACAACCCTCCTCCGCAGCCTCACCAATGGATGTGACCTGCTGCTGAGCGAAAGTAGAGATGCAGGTGCCCCTACATTGCAGTGAGGTGGACTGGATGTCCCTTTGGAACCCCGCCCACCAACTCTACACTTCTATGAGTCCCTAAGCCTTATACCATCCCACCTAAGTGGGCACACACACAGGATTTGGCTAAGCAGGAGGTTGGCTGCATCCTTCTGCGTCTCACTCGCATCAGGAATGCCACCTCCTTTCCCACAGCTGTGCCAGGCCTAAACAGCCGCTGATCTCCTCCTCTGAGGAGGTAAAAAGACCACTTCAAAGGCAGGCAAAGGTTTCCCATCAGCCATGGGAGGTGAGGGGACCACCAGGGGATAGGTGCTTGGAAAACAAATTTAGTTGTTTGCCTCCAAATTAGCATATATATATTTTGGCACCGCCAAAGAACTTGCTGAAAACTTACTGAACTTGTTTGCAGAGTGTGAAAGTCCTTTTGGCATCCTTTGGTTCCCGGGGCTGAGTTCTCAGTTGCTCAATTCCTCCACCCATTTTCACCATGCAAGAAGAGGCTCTGGATAAGGCCAAAGAAGGGCTCTTCTGGACCATCGTCCTGTTCTTGCAGCAGCCAATCAGATTCCTGTTACATAAGAAGCCCATAAGTAGGACCAGGGAACAATAACAACAACAGCCCCACACCTTTTCTTCTTTGCCCTTGATCTCATTTGTCCTCAAGCTTACTCCATCTTCCATGGGACAGCCCTTCAGATTGTCAGGAGTATGGGCAGGAGCCAGGCCCTGGGACCCATAGGGCTTTGCAGGACTGGGGCCCTCCTCAGCTTGTTCTGGAGAAGCAAGGTGCGGCCGCTCAGGTGAGACCACTTGGCAACTCTGGGCACCACAGTTCAAGAAGGATACTGACAAGCTGGAACGTGTCCAGAAGAGGGCAACCAAAATGGTCAAAGGCCTGGAAACGATGCCTTATGAGGAACGGCTTAGGGAGCTGGGTATGTTTAGCCTGGAGAAGAGAAGGTTAAGGGGTGATATGATAGCCATGTCCAAATATATGAAAGGATGTCATATGGAGGAGGGAGAAAGATTGTTTTCTGCTGCTCCAGAGAAGCGGACACGGAGCAATGGATTCAAACTTCAAGAAAGAAGATTCCACCTAAACATTAGGAAGAACTTCCTGACAGTAAGAGCTGTTCGACAGTGGAATTTGCTACCAAGGAGTGTGGTGGAGTCTCCTTCTTTGGAGGTCTTTAAGCAGAGGCTTGACAGGCATATGTCAGGAATGCTTTGACGGTGTTTCCTGCTTGGCAGGGGGTTGGACTGGATGGCCCTTGTGGTATCTTCCAACTCTATGATTCTATGATTCTATGATTCTAACTCACTGCACCTGGTGGCAAGAGCTGGGGAGGGATATAAGCTGAGGATTTCCCTTCGGCTCTTTGCCACAGCAACACGATCCCTGCCTTGTTGCGTCTGGCCTCTTGCTCCTTGACTCTCGACCCTCGCCTTCATGACGCCTTGCTCCTCGGACCCTCGCCTTCATGACTCCCTGCTGCTTCACCCTCAGGCCCCGTGCCACCTGGACTCTTGTTCCTGCTTCCTCTCCACCATCTTGCCCCCGGTCCTGACGTGCTCAGTCGGAACTGCTACCTCCCGCCGACCAGACCGTGACACAGATATTTGAAGATGGCTCTTACATCTCCTCTCTGTCTCCTCTTTTCCAGCCTAAATATACACAGCTCCCTCAACCATTCATTATAGCCCTTGATAATCTTGGATGCCCTCCTTTGCACACCCTTCCAGCTTGTCAACATCCTCCTTAAATTGTGGAGCCCAGAAGTGGACCCAGCAGTTCAGGTGCGGTCTGACCAAGCCAGGATAGAATGCTACTATTTCTTCCCTTGATCTGGACACCAGACTTCTGTTGATGCAGTCTAGAATAGGAATACTGGTTTTTGTTGCTGCATCACACTGTTGACTGGGGTTAAGTTTGTAGTCTTGTGTCTTATGTGTCTTGTTTGTTATTAGGTAATTTTTGCTAACTTGAAAAATCCCAATGAAAAAATAAAAATGAAAGGCTTTCTTTTCTCTGCCCGGAAACTTCCAGTGTTGAGCTTCATAGGATGCCTATGAATTGTAGTGCTATGAGAAAGGGGAAAAGCTTTCTCTCTCAACTTTCTCCAGGCCACGCATGGAGTTCTCTGGGTGCTCCTCACTTCCTGAGAAGCGGGTGTGGCTTGAGGGACCCAGGCTAAAAATGAATGGTATCCAGTGAGAAATTGAATGGGTGGGGTGGGAGGAAATCTCACACATCCTTGCAGAGAAAGGGAGAGTCTGAAGGTGATTGGCTTCAGCAGACTTGGAGTGGGCATGCAGAGGGCAACCTGGGAAGCTGTATCCTGATGGTTGAGAGCTAATAAGATGGCCAGGGGCACCTCAGATGGGACATTTTAGGTCAGGGGTCCCCAGACTACAGCCCAGGGGCCGGATACGGCCCAAAGGCCTCATTTATCCGGCCCTGCCGCCCGCTGCCACCACCCGCTCTTACCGGTGTGGCGTGGCTGCCCACTTCTAGGTCGAAGGAGGACTAGAAATAATAATAATAATAATAATAATAATAAGAAGAAGAAGAAGAAGAAGAAGAAGAAGAACCACGGCACTATATAAATTATAATTGGACTCAGTTTGAATTGGGCAAGTGTATCCAGGCTGCAACTACCTTCTCTGTACCCTCAGAACAACTGTGCAACCTTCCTAGAGTGCAAGACCAACGCCAATATTAATAATGCACCCCCATAGAAATAATAATAATAATAATAATAATAATAATAATAATAATAATAATAATAAATTATTTATACCCCGCCCATCTGGCTGGGTTTCCCCAGCCACTCTGGGCAGCTTCCAACAGAAAAATAAAATAAAATAATCTATTAAACATTAAAAGCCTCCCTAAACAGGGCTGCCTTCAGATGTCTTCTAAAAATCTGGTAGCTGTTTTCCTCTTTAACATCTGATGGGAGGGCGTTCCACAGGATGGGCGCCACCACTGAGAAGGCCCTCTGCCTGGTTCCCTGCAACTTGGCTTCTCGCAACAAGGGAATCGCCAGAAGGCCCTTGGTACTGGACCTCAGTGTCCGGGCAGAATGATGGGGGTGGAGACGCTCCTTCACGTATACTGGACCGAGGCCATTTAGGGCTTTCAAGGTCAGCACCAACACTTTGAATTGTGCTCGGAAACGTACTGGGAGCCAGTGTAGGTCTTTCAAGACCAGTGTTATGTGGTCTCGGCAGCCGCTCCCAGTCACCAGTCTAGCTGCCGCATTCTGGATTAGTTGTAGTTTCCGGATCACCTTCAAAGGTAGCCCCACGTAGAGCGCATTGCAGTAGTCCAAGCGAGAGATAACTAGACCATGCACCACTCTGGCGAGACAGTCTGTAGGCAGGTTGGGTCTCAGCCTGCGTACCAGATGGAGCTGATAAACAGCTGCCCTGGACACAGAATTGACCTGTGCCTCCATGGACAGTATGCGCAAACGTCATTTCTGGTGCACTTTCTGGTCGGAGGAGGCCCGTGCGCATGCGCACAAGCTATTTCCGGTGCTCCTGCGACCTGGAAGTGCGTCAGAAATGGTGTGTGTACACACGTATGGCCGCACGCTCCCCCGCCGTCCAGCCCGCCATGTGATGAGCGCTTCGGGCACCGGCCCGAAGCGTGGTAAGTATGGGGACCCCTGTTTTAGGTAAATCCTCAGGCATTGATCCACCTGCCTCTTTCCCTGCCCTGCTCCTCACCCCTAAACTATGAAGTGAGCGAGCGAGAGAGCAATCTGCTTCTCAACCACCCACATCCATCTCATCAGCAGATTTTTCCCTCCGTTCCTTCTCTGGTGTGCTAATCTGAAAAAGATGGGATTTCTGCAATGCGTCACCCATTGTTAGGATCCTCTGCTTTGCCCCTGGGGACCTTACAGGTTACTAAATCTTGTGCTTCTTGGAAATATGCTCCAGGGATATCGTATGTCTCTGTCAAAGCAGAGCCAAAGCAGCGGAACATCTTTATGCTAAGTGTGCGTGTTGTAAGAGGAGACGGAGAGATGGAGAGAGATGCTGGAGGGGTAAAATGGCTATGAGGAAGATTTGGGGCATCACGTGGCAGAGCAGAGTCTCAAACAACATTGTGCTCTCCCACTCCTGTCTCAGCGATGTCGACGCTGGTTTGGTCACGTCCACAGAATGGGAGAGGGCAGGATCCCCAAGGATGTGCTTTACGGGGAACTGGTTTCCGGCACCAGGCCTGTTGGCAGACCAAATCTGCATTACAAAGATGTCTGCAAACCTGACATGAAGGCATGCCTGCCAATTGTCCCAGAAAAAAAGGGTGCCGTGATCACTTGGACTGTGCTCTTGCTCCCCCAAAAGCTTTTTTTCCCTCAGGGTGAGATCATGGCACAGGTCACATGACTCACCTGGGAGTGCATCCCAGAAGATGCGTGTCCCAGTTTTCTATCTGAAAAAGTTGGAAGGTGAATGCCAGCAACATCCACCCTGCCGTATGGGATTCCCTTGCAGTGCCTGGAGACGGCCAGTCAGGTTGTGCATCCATAGATAGCAGTGAGGAACACAGAGAAGAAATGCCCTGGTGCATCTGCAGCAGCCCAACCGGACGCCTTCATCTGCCCCAGCTGCAACAAAACATGTCTCTCCTGTATCGATCTCTACAGCCAAAGCAGGCATTGTAACTTTTCCAACGGTTTGACTTAACCCCCAAAGGTGCAGTGCTCGGTTGTCTCCTGAGACAGATGGATGCCAACATTTAAATGGCTATCAGACTTCGGAAAGCTAGCATCGCTGGTTCAGGTTAATCACATTTCTTGACTTAAATAGTTTTAACTGACTTTTGAATAAATGTGTGATTAACTGATTTGAAGTTTATTGCGTTATCACTTAGTGGGCAGCACAGACCACTGTTCTGACTCTTTATAGGACATGGGGAACAGGAGACGAGTTTATGGAACCAAGGGCTGGCGGTGGTCCAAAACGATTTGTGAACCACTGACCTAAACTTGATCCAGTATAGATGGAGTTGGAGCCCAATAACGCACCATTTCGACTATTCCTAAGATCACACACTTTGAAGCTCCATCATGCTTTAGAGGATTACTCTCTGAATCTGGCGGGAGCATGAAAGTTTTGCTTAGTCCTGTAACTAAGGGCAGCTGCTGCTTCTCAACTGTTTGATGCCGGCACCACATATGTCCCGAGCTGTCGGGTGTTCAGCTGGTTTCTCCCTGCTTCCAAGGCTTCCTGCTTTCCCCCCTCTCCTCTCCTCCCCTCTCCTCCCTTGTTCCTTCCTCCACTTTTGCCCAGGAGCGCAGGAGTGCAGAATGTCGGAGGGCCTGCAGAGATGGGCGGTCATAAAAATGCCTGGCGAGGCAGAATTCCTTGGTCAGGACAGGATCTCTCATCATGGATCTCTCGGTTGGCCACCACCCCTCTCAAGAGCATAGCTGCCAAGTTTTCCCTTTTCTCGCGAGGAAGCCTATTCAGCATAAGGGAAAATCCCTTTAAAAAAGGGATAACTTGCCAGCTATGCTGAAGAGACAGCACCGGGGGGGGGGGGGCGCCTGCAATGTAGACCCCTTGCTGTGAGCCATCGCTGCATTGCCCTTTTCAGCAGATGCAATCCCTGATCAAAGCGCAATGGAAGGTGGGAGGGTCTTAGGTCACGTGCCCTGTGCTGTCTTTCTTTCTATTTATTATTTAGTTATTTGCACTTAAATCCCGTCGTTTTTCTCCAAGGAGCTCAAGGGCGCTGTACATGGTTCTCCCCCTCCTCAGTTGACCCCCACAACAACCCTGTGAGGTGGGCTAGGCTGAGAGGCTGTGACCGGCCCAGGGTCACACCCAGTGAGCTTCGTGGCTGAGCAGGGACTTGAACGAGAATGCTTTGATGGTGTTTCCTGCTTGGCAAGGGGGTTGGACTGCATGGCCCTTGTGGTCTCTTCCTACTCTATGATTCTATGAACGCTGTTTTTCCGGGTCCTGGTCCAACACTCTGTAAAAAAAGGTAAAGGGGCCCCTGACCATCAGGTCCAGTCGTGTCCGACTCTGGGGTTGCGGCACTCATCTCGCTCTATAGGCCAAGGGAGCCGGCATTTGTCCTCAGACAGCTTCCGGGTCATGTGGCCAGCATGACAAAGCTGCTTCTGATGAACCAGAGCAGCGCACGGAAACACCGTTTACCTTCCCGCCGGAGCGGTCCCTATTTATCTACTTGCACTTTTTTATGTGCTTTCGAACCGCTAGGTGGGCAGGAGCTGGGACAGAACAACAGAAGCTCACCCCGTTGCAGGGATTCGAACCGCCGACCTTCTGATCAGCAAGCCCTAGACTCTGTGGTTTAACCCACAGCGCCACCTGGGTCTGACCGCTACACAAATCCCTGCATCTCTTCCTCTTCTTTTAACTCTGGTACTGCCATGTACACACCCCTCCTGCAGGATCCTGATTTGCAAAGCCCATTCTGCAGAGCGAAGAACAGCAGTAAGAGCGAGCCACAGGTGGAAAACCACAGTGGAAGAAAAATGGACTAAGTAGAAAAGACGTCGTCAGGAAAGTAGCTTGAAAAATCACAAGATAAAGGGGCAGAAGTGGATGTGTTACTACTGCATCATGCAAAGTAGCAATACTGGGGGGAAACAGGGTTTGAGCATCTGCTCTGCAGGCAGAAGGTCCCTATTTCAATTCCCATAGGGACCTCCAGGTGGCTCTGGTGACCCATTGCTGCCAGTCAGTGTAGGCATCACTGAGCTTGGTGAACCAACGGTTGATTCAGTATAACATATTTTATACTTAAGGCTCTTCTTCAATGGAGGCTTTTAAGCAGAGGTCGGGTGGCCAACTGTCAGGGATGCTTGAGTTGAGATTGCTGTACTACAGCGGGTTGGACTAGATGACCCTCGGGGGTCCCTCCCCATTCTACAAGCTTATGATTCTGTGATTCTTCAATTGTCCCCTGTACTTAGGACCATTGGCGGAGGAAGGCGGGTGTGGGGTGTGTGTGTGTGTGGTGCGCACCGGGTGTCAGCTGTGAGGAGGGGTGACATCACCGCACTACCACCCCACTTACTGTGTGGGTGGTGCCCCCAGATGCTCACCACACGGGCAGCGCCCCAAGATGCCCGCTGTGCATGCCACGGGCCACTAGGGACGATGCTGCCGCAGGTGGCTAGTGGCGCCCTCCCGACGCTCGCCGTGTGGGCGGCAGGTGGCTAGGGACACTTGCCATGTGGGTGGCTTGCCCCGCCCCCATGCCACTCCGGGAGCCGGGGCAGGTAGCTCTGCCCCTGCTTAGGATTGAGATACCCCCTTGTTTGCCCCCATGTCACGTAGCCACAGAATTCCTTGGGGCAGGGCAAAGGAGCGATGGATCACTCTGCACTTCAAGATGGCAGGACCAGTGGAATCCAGCCTGGTGCCACCACCGAGGAGGCTCCATTTCCCACCCAAGGGATTGGACAGGGGAGGCCGAGGAGCGGCCGGGTTTCAGATGTGAGCTGTTGAATAGCTAGACGGTTATGGCTTTTCACATTGCATGAGGATTTGGCCCACCTCCCGAGGCTACCGGGGGGCAAGGGAGATGGTGGAGGGCGATTTCACAGGAGAAATAGTTCCTGGTCAGGCTGGAAATACAAGCAGGAAGGTGCTCATCTCTTGAGGAAGTGAGCAAACCCGTTTCCCTTGGCTGTGTCTGCTGCTCACCTCCTCCCACCTCATCATTCAAGGTCCCACCACAGAAACAGCTTCTGTTTGGGTTAAGGCAGAAATCGTGAATTTTCAAGCAAAGGACCAGGTCTGCTCACTTTTTCTTTCTTTTTTTGGAAGCGCCCAGAATGTGGCCTTTGAGATGCGAAGCTGCAATAGGCTGTGTAAAGTTGCAGCTGGTCGCAAGGCCAACATGTGAGCCATTTGGTATCTCAGGTTTGGCAAAGCCAAACATAATTTTTAGCAAAGCTACAGTTTTGCGTTCTCGGGTCCTGCCGGATTTAGCTTAGTTAGCCGGCGGAAGAGCAAAGCTATCTTGCAAAAGGTTTCACTGGCCATCAGAAAATTATTACTATTATTATCATTATTTTGCAAATGTTATGTTTTAGAAGGTGCAACTGAAGGAAAACCAGGAGATAAGTTGGCAAAGCAGGAGGGAGGACAAAGATCTTGAAAAAGCATTAGAAAAAGCATCTAGTCCAGCCTCCTGTTCTCACAGTGGCCGACAAATAAAAACCCACAAGCAGGACTGGAGCTCCAGAGCCCTCTCCCTTCTTGTGGCTTCCAGAATCTGGCATTAAGCAACTTTGAAAACAACATCCTGGTCAAAATGGGGCAGGGAATGTGGCCCCCAGCCTCACAAAATGGCAACATCTCCAGGTCTTGGAGACATCAGTGATTTCCCCAGATCTGAATTTGATAGTCAAGTGGCAACGGTTTGCCCTTTCACCTGTAAACTCAGCCATTTTGTTTCCAAATTCCCGAAAACATTGTGGGTTCCCCCCCCCCCATCCACACAGTAGCTGTGCAACAAAGTTACCAAACCAGTCTGGGTCCCACCCTGCCCCACTCTGCCCAGGGTGGAGCTGCATTTGGGATCAGCTAGATTCCTGCAGCGCTCCGTGGCTTACCTCCCAGGGACAGATTTAATAATCCGTTGACTTCAGACTCAATGCGCTGTGTTGTAAATAAATCTTTCATCCTCTTGAGGTGTGGCAGGCGGTTCGGCAGAGTTCCCAACCTCACAGCGAAGGCTCCTTTCCTCACCCCGGAGCTTTGTGGGCTGGGAGGGCGTTTTCCATCCTTCGGGCTCGATTAAGCTGAGCGCTTACCTGCACAACTGCTCACGGTCCTCCGAGGCACACACCCCCCCCCACACACACAACACCCAACAGCCACACCATTCCTCCTATCCGCAGTATTCCTTGCAGATGCACTGTGTGCAGTAATAGCGCCACCTGCTGACTGTGGACAGAATAGCAACACAACGCACTTCAATACAGTTCACCGTTGCTCACTTCACTCAAGGCTAGGAAAGATGGCTGTGCCCCCCACCAAAGGGCTCGCCTGCTTCTCTCTCTTTGCCAAGAACCAAGAAGAGACAATAAAAGCAGAGGGGACACATAGGTCTGTTTTCTGAATTTTGTTTATTCCTCCCGGGCTTAGACACAGCTCTGGGGATTGACATCAAGCACTCCTCAGCATCTCTGCAGGACTCTGGCTACCTCTGTGGCATGGGGCAGCCAGGGGGCTGGGTGGGTGCAACTGGGGTGCCAGGTTGTATGCATGTTTGGAGGCAAGGGGAATGAGGAATGAGGGCTTGCGGGCTGTTTACACCAGCGACGCCAAGACCCTCCAGCAGAGAAAATGACAAGGAACTGAAGGTTGGAAAGACCATCACAGGCACATGATGAAGATGCTATCTGAGCTGGTGGGTGCAAGGGTGCAAATATGGCCAGCAGAGGGGGGCGCAAAGAGACAGCTTGGGAAGCACAATTCTACTCAATCTTATCCTCTTGCAGAACAAGCTTCCCATCGGAAGCTGCCTTCTTCTGAGTCAGGTCGTTCATCCAGCTAGCTCAGCATTGGAAAAGACTTTTTCTGTGTTTCAGGAAGGAATCGTTCCCAGCCCTTCATGGACATCACCAGGAACGGACCTTCTGCATGCAAGGCAGAGGAACTGTGGGCTTTCCAAAGAACAGTGGAAGCGACCTGCTGGATCAGGCCAATGGCCCACCTACTCTGGCATCCTGTTCTCACAGTGGCAGGCCAGGTGCCCCCAAGGGAAACCTGCCCACAGGATTCTGCCTTCTCCTCCTCCCTGAGTTTGTCCAATCCTCTTCTAAAGCCATCCAGGTTGGTGGCTGTCTCTGCCTCCTTATAGAGATGAGGGCCATCAGTGGCTGCTAACTTCTGAATCCCAGTTGCAGGAAACCACAGGAGGGGAGAGGGCTGCTCTTGGGCTCGGGTTCTGTTTTCAGATTTCCCATTTGGGCATCTGGTCGGCCGCAGTGAGAGCAGGAAGCTGGGCTAGAAGGGCCACTGGCAGGCAGGTCTTATGTTCTTTGTGAGTTCCATAGTTTAACTCTTGTGCTGCAGGGAGAAGCAATTTCTTCTGCCTGCCCTGAATCTTCCGATGTTCAGCTTCATGGGGTGCCCAAGAGGCTCTCATTCATTTTATTCAGCTCACCTTAAAAAGGAAATTGCTGGGAGTTGGAAAAGGTTCAGTCAGAAAAGGGCCAGCGAAACGATCAAGGGGGCGGAGTGACTCCTCTAGGTTGTGGCATTTGGGACTAATTCGTGTTTAGAGAAAAGGTGAGTAAGGGGTGAAATGACAGAGGTTTATGAAATGATGGAGAAAGTGGATTAAGGAAAGTATCTCTCCCTCTCTCTTATGTTCAGTGGAGCTTGTGCAGAAGAGTTTTGGGTGTGTTTGTGACTCCAGATCTAAGGGGTGTGCTAACACAAATGGAGTGTGCTCCACAGGTAGGAGCTTTCACTTTGAAAATTCTTGTGAATAGCAATGCCATCTAATGGCTTTCCTTTACAGGCTCAGTGCATTTTACGTAAGGATTCCAGTGTTATGTTTCCTCCCACCCGCGTAAGGAAAAGCTTCAGCCACGTGACAGCATCAGATGCTCTCGAACTGTTGATTGGGATCAATTCCTCATCCACAAAGAGAGACAAGACAGATGTGGTTCCTGCCTCAAACTCTTCCCTTTTACAATCTGGAGAGAGTTCATATTAATTGGTAGGTTATCCATCCCATGAGATTCTGGAATAACAATCGGAAGGAACGCAAGAGGGGGAGTCTTCATTCAGCTCACGGTTAACATATGGAACTCACTGCTGCAGGATACCATGGGCTTTACAAAAGGATCAGGTGCTTCCACGGGCTCTGTAGATCTCGCAGCCAGCCAGATGGGCTGGGTATAAATTATTATTATTATTATTATTATTATTATTATTATTATTATTATTACATGACTGTCAAAGTTGCCTTAAACCAAGTCTGACTATATAGCCCACCTTCAAAGTGCCAGCTGGTCCCATAAGGACTTAAGAAGAGCCTGCTGGATCCGATCATTGGCCCATCTAGTCCAGCATCCTGTTCTTACAGCAGCCAACCAGATGCCTCAATGCATTGCCCCTGCAGCTGGTAGCCCTTGGCAAGCCCTCTCTTTCTCCACATCCAACTTCCAATAGACTGCGATCTACTCACACTAAAAATAAAAATAAAAATGGCAGTGATCTACCTATTGGATTGACCAAAGTTGTGGAGCTTTTTTGGAGAGGCTTCACCAAAGTTCTTGAGCTTTCTTTAGGGGAGGGATGACCACAGTTACGGTATTGAGCTTTTTTCCCTTTCCCTTTTTCTTTTGGGTCGATCGATCTGGATCACGCAATCGACCAGGATCAACCATGGACGCCCCACAATCGACCGGTAGATCTCAATCGACCTGTTGGACATGCCTGCTCTAGTATAGCCACATGGGCTGGCAGCCATCTCTGCCTCCTGTGGGAGGGAGTTCCACAGTTTAACTCTGTGCTGTGTGAAGAAGTCCTTTCTGGCCTCGGGCCTGAATCTCCCAGTCTCCATCTTCATGGGACGTCCAGAGGGCCAAAGCAGAGAGTGCCCCTGGGCTTTGGAGAAAGCAGCTGTTCCTTGCCAGTGACGACACTCATAACCGAGATGTGCCGAAATCTGGGATTAGGAGGAAGGCATCCCAAGAGAAAGGAGGCAGCTTGGAGGCCTAGAGGCTCTTTCTTCTTGATCCCACTCAAAGGCGAGAGCCGGCGCTGGTCTGGGATGCCGAAGGCGGACCACAGCTGAGAGTGTGGGGTCCTGAAAAGTGCAGGGACTTCCGGGGATTGCCAGGAGAAGCATGTCTCTGGGAGCTGAGGGCTGTGCCCAGCGCAGGAGGAGGAGGGGGGGAGAGCTTGGGAACCCCTCCAACGTCCCCTGTGAAACCTGTCCGTTAATTTATACCGAGGATTTGTACAAAAATAAAGGGTTCTGCTGATAATATTTAGAACAAATATTAAATAAATATTTTTTTTTAATGGCGTGTCCATGGCCTAGTTCATAGCTCGTCCCTGGGGTTGATGCCAGCTTCACTGGGTCCGAGGTGCTCCTGGTTCAAGGCCGCAATGACTTCGTCTGCTTTGATCCGCTCCTGGAGGGAAGGAGGGAGAGAAGAGGGAGTCAGGAGGGCTAGGGAGTGTGGAGGCTGAATTATGAAGGAGGGTCCAACACGTTCCAAGGGATTCTGTGGCTGAGTGATGTGGTGGTGAACAAGGGGGTCTCTCAGTCTTGAGGAGGGGGGGCAATCAAAGAATCACAGAATCGTAGAATTGCAGTGTTGGAAGGGGCCCTGAGGCTCATCTAGTCCAACCTTCTGCAACGCAGGAATTGCATGATAATAAGAATGCTACAGCAGGGATAGTGAATAGTTTGGGGAGGTCTGCTTAAATGAAAAGTGCTTAAATTTGGCTGCATTGTAGCTTTTGCAATAAGGCTGCTGTTCACGTAGCGTTGCCATTTTCAACCACAGACTGAGCTCAGAACTCTTCTGCTCAGCTCGCTGAAGAGCTCTGTGTGACTCAAAAGCTGGAATGTGCTTTCATCAAGCTGTGTGTGGGTCCACAACTCCCTATTGCATTCTCTTTCAAAATGAAGCTATAATGAAGTAAATTTTGGGAGATGTGTCCCGGGTTAATTCTACAAACAGACCACCAGATGTCAGCAGTACCCTAAGCTAAGTGAACTTCGTTGGACTGGTCATGTTGTGCGGATGCCTGATGGTCGTCTTCCAAAACAACTACTCTATTCTGAACTTAAAAATGGAAAGTGTAATGCTGTTGGTCAACAAAAGAGGTTTAAAGAATGTCTTAAGGCAATTTTTTTAAAAATGTAGTATGAACACCAACAATTGGGCAACACTTGCCTGCGAGCGCTCCAGTTGGAGAACAGCCTTTACCAAAGGTGTCATGGGCTTTGAAGACACTCGAACTCAGGACGCAAGGGAGAAATGTGCTAAGAGGAAGGCACGCTTGGCAAATCCACACCATGATCAACTGGAAACCAATGTCCCCACTGTGGAAGGACGTGTGGATCCAGAACTGGCCTCCACAGTCACTTACGGACTCATTGTTTAGGGAAGTTTTTAATGTGTGACATTTTAATGTATTTTTAATCTTTGTTGGATGCTGCCCAGAGTGGCTGGGGAAACTGAGCCAGATGGGTGGGTACAAATAATATATTATTATTATTACTACTACTACTACTACTACTACTACCCTGTTTATGGAAGACAATCTTGCTCGGCTACGAGGGATCGCCAAAGAAGAAGAATCTAAGTGATGCCCTATCAAATACTAGCTGGGTTTTACTGAAGTAATAAACTTGACTGGCATACTAGCATCAGTGTGGGTCTGAAAGCTCTCTACTTTCCATCCGGATTCATTGGGTGGCCTTTCTCATTGAGTGAGTGTGGGCTCTCTTCTCCAATGTGATAACGAAAAACTCACCAGTTCCCGGTAGAGAGGGTTGAGGGTGAACCACAAGGCAACGGCACACCGCTGGCCTTTGGTCACGGCCTTCACCCCATGAGGATTCTCCCCACCAGATGAAAAGCTGATCATGCGGCCACATTTGGGTTTGATAGAGGCCTGGGAAGCAGAGAAAGGGCAGGAAATGTTACAGGACATTCCTCTTTCTCTTCCCAAGGGTTTGGAATCAGGAGCATGTCGCCTCCAATCCTGCAGTCGGCATAGGACTGTCTTTACTAGTAGTCACCACTGGCCTTATTCTCTGGGGACTAATCCCTCTTTAAAGCCATCCAAATAGGTGGCCACCCCCCTACATCTTGCAGCAGGGCATTCCGCAGTTTAACACTGAGAATAAGAACTTCCTTTCGTCTGCCTTGAATTCCCCCACCTTTCAGGTTCCTTGGAGGGTCCCCACTGGGTTCGAGTTTTACAAGAGAAGGAGGAAGACCTCCTCTCTCTGTAACCCCTCTACACCAGAGCTTGCCAAACTGTGTGTTTCGAGACACATCAGTGCGTCGGCTGCAGGTTCGTCGCGCGAACGTTCTCCGCACTCCTCCCTGGAAAGGGGTTAGTTCAGCCTCTGGTTTGCTAGTAAAACTGAATTACTGTGTCGCGAAACGATGCATGTCTAAAAAGCGTGTCAACAACATAAAAAGTTTGGAAAGCTCTGGTCTGGTCTGATATGCCTCTGTACCCTTGCAACGTTTCCCCTAAAACCTCTGAAATCCTCGTTCGGAGGCCTCTGCTTTGGACAATGTAGCAAAATGCATTTCGTGAGAAGCGGGAAAAGCCTCCAGGAGAGGAGAGGAAGGAGAGAGGAAGCGATTCACTTCCCCACCTGCCTTTGCACATGACTGACTTTTCTTGAGCTTGTATTTTCTACCCCTAATACAGACAACTGAGAACCGCTCCACCACTGCAAAAATCAACACACCGGGAATCCTTGAGATCTCCTAAAAAGCTCTTTCCAGAAACGACCAGCAGGTGGCAGTAAAAGGTCTTCTCTGCTCAAGTCCCATAACTTAAAAGTAATTTTTAATTGAGACTTGCTTCGGTTTTGATGATTTTCCAAAAGCCTGCACTGCTCTCCCACTTGAAATTAGTGAGCTGAAGCACTGAGGCTGGGTTAGCTTCTTCTTTTTAAAATCTTTTTTTCTTTTATTTATATCCTGCCTTTCTCCCAAGTTGAGATTCGAGGAGACATACAACATTTTGAAAACACCCCTATTACATACCCAGTAGTAAAAACAAATGTGTTAAAAACAGTCATTGAAATACATCTAAACACATTCAGAACCAGCAATTAAAATCTAGTTTTCCCTGGTTGCAGCCCAGCAATAGACATAATCTGCACCTTAGTTTTCCAAGCACAGGAAGGCCTTAGCCTGACAGTGAAAGGACAGCATCATGGAGTCATAGAATTGTAGAGTTGGAAGAGACCTGAGGGTCATCTAGTCCAACCCCCTGCAATGCAGGAATCACAGCTGAAAAATCCCTGGCAGGAGAGCCCACCATCTCCTCAGGGATCCATTCCACTGCCAAACAGCTCTTACTGTCAGAAAATTCTTCCTGATATTTTGTTGGAATCTCCTTTCTGGTAACTCGAAGCCATTGGTTCAAATCCTACCCTCCAGAGCTGGAGGAAATGAGCTTGCTCCATCTTCCCTGGGAGAGCAGGGAGGGAGCCAGTCTGAGCACTTGCGGGAGGGAATCCCACAATCTGGGAGCCACAACAGAAAAGGTTCTTCCTTGTGCCACAACTAAGTACTGTTTTGGGAGCACAGGGGGCGGGCAGGTGTGGGGGACTCCCTGGTCCTTAATGGGGTAACTGTGCCCCTGAAGGACCAGGTGCGCAGCCTGGGAGTCATTTTGGACTCACCGCTGTCCATGGAGGCGCAGGTCCATTCTGTGTCCAGGGCGGCTGTCTACCGGCTCCATCTGGTACGCAGGCTGAGACCCTACTTGCCTGCGGACTGTCTCGCCAGAGTGGTGCATGCTCTGGTTATCTCCCGCTTGGACTACTGCAATGGACTCTCCATGGTGCTACTTTTGAAGGTGATCCAGAAACTACAACTAATCCAGAATGCGGCAGCTAGACTGGTGACTGGAAGTAGCGGCCAGGACCATATAACACCGGTCTTAAAGGATCTTCATTGGCTCCCAGGACATTTCCAGGCATAATTCAAAATGTTGGTGCTGACCTTGAAAGCCCTAAATGGCGTTGGCCCAGTTTACCTGAAGGGGTGTCTCCACCTCCATTGTTCAGCCCAGACACTGAGGTCCAGCGCTGAGGGCCTTCTGCCGGTTCCCTCCCTGCGAGAAGACAAGTTACAAGGAACCAGGCAGAGGGCCTTCTCGGTGGTGGCACCCACCTTGTGGAATGCCCTCCCATCAGATGTCAAGGAAATAAACAGCTGCCTGACTTTTAGAAGACATCTGAAGGCAGCCCTGTTTAGGGAAGCTTCCAATATTTGATGAATTATTGTATTTTAATATTTTGCTGGATGCCGCCCAGAGTGGCTGGGGAAACCCAGCCAGATGATGGTGATGATGATGATGATGATGAAGAAGCATGCCTTTGACATTGATGGGACTGAGAGAAGTGGTGGGTGATGTGGCTGGCAGGAGATTGAGCAGGTCCCCACGAACCTGTGATAATGCTTCTGGCTCGGAGAGGCAACATTTGGCTCCTGCATCTCTGACTTCAGTTACACCTGCTGCTCAACCCACTTCTGCCTCTGGCCACACCTCCTTTCTTTACCTGACCCTCCCCGCCACTGGTAAATTTGCCCTTGGAAAACTGGCTTAGCCCCAGCCTGAAAAGGGTTTCCCCCTCTTCCTGCTCCAGAGGTTTGGGCACCTCCTGTAGGAGCCTGGAAGGCAACTGGAGCTCGGGAAACTCATAAAATGTCAGATGGCACAAAGCACAGTCTGCTCACCGTCACAGTCTTGGCATCCATCTCGGTGAAGATAAATTCGCCCCCTTCAAAATCGCTGTTCATGTACAGAAGGGCACTAGCAGGAGAGAAAGCGGGGAGGTTAGACTGAGCAGAGGGAGCCTGGTCCCACACCGACCTGCTTTGAAGGAAGTCGCTCTCATAGCGCCGGACGTGGAATTTTTGTTTGTCTCATTATCAGTGCTGGGTTTACATGTAAGCTAAACAAGCTATAGTAGCTGAGGGCCCCACTCTCTTGAGGGACTCCCCAAAAATTAAAGGGGGCAAAACCACTAGATGTACATTTCCAAAATATAAGATAAATAAACAAATAAAATAAAACCTACATACAGCAACAGTGGCAAATGGCTTGAGATACCTATGAGGCCCATAAATTAAAATATAGCATATATTCAACACAAAAAACAGTGACCATTTGTTGTTGACAAAGGATAGCTGGACATAGAAAGGGCCCCGTTACCTTCAGGAGCTCAGGGCCTCATCAAATCTCAATCCGGCCCTGACTCTGACTTGGAACGGCTCTCTGGGATTTCAGATTGGGGTGGGGGGCAGGGACAATTCCCAGACCCACCTGGAGGGGCCATTAGAGATTGAACCTGGGACATTCTGCATGCAATTCAGAAGCTCTATCGCTCCAGTCTGCTCATTATTAGAGTGCCCCCTGTCATGTATGGAAAAGTGTTGTCTAACCACAAAACTGGTAAGAAACAGTTTAGGAGGAACACTGACTGTTAAAGTAAAGAACGATTCCAGAGAAGGCACAATGAGGGTTCTGCATGTACAGTAAAAAGGAACTGACTAAAGCAGCGTTTCAAGGACTGTGGTTGGAGGAAGATATTCTGGAGCAATGGGGAGGCAGAATGTGGCTGGGAAGCGCATGAACGGCTTAGGCGATGTATTTATATATATTCCTATACAGAGAATTTCCAATGGAAGTTACAGGTACCCAGCCCTACCTGTAATCTCGGAAAGTGTAAGCGGGGGGCTCTTTCCAACACTCATTGGCTTCCGGGTCCAGGAGGCAATTGTCAGCATGGATGGGGTGGCTGAGGTCATTCCTCCGCTCCTGATGGCCTGCAAAGGGCAGGGAAAAGGGAGGTTCAGCCTTGCTGGCAATCTCTCATTTCATCTCACTAAATAAACGGCAACAGATTATTTCATTGTTGCTCTGCAAACTACTGAGTCATGGCCGGCCATATTTTCACCAATGCGTGCATTGTTATGCAAGCTTTCCCTTAAGAGGCACAATTCTGTTCACCTTATTTACCTAGAGAATTGTATCACATTCTTCTGGAGAATTCCAGAGGACAGCTGTGTTTTGCTTTACGTGTTGTTTCACAAAGCACAAATCAGATTCCCTCCCAGTTTATTCATTTCATTTGCTTAGTGAATGCTCGCCCCACTTCATATCTCAACAGAATTCTCCAAATGGCTTGCAAATCCCGGCAAACAAGAACCAACAAATTCTTGGAGGGAAGCCACATAAACCTATAGTGAGGAGGCGACCGCATTCGAGCCCGAACAATGCCTCTACCACTGCTAATCAAAACGGCAGTTCCTGCATTCTAAGTAATGTAATTCAATCGACATCTCTGAACAGCATGCAGAAGTGAGGTTTGGCAGCCTGGAAAGTTTTTTGATGCAGGCCTTACCTGACAGAGCCGTCCGGCACACCAGGTGCGTGTAGGAGAAATAGAGGGTGGAATTGAGCATGAAATATGACTCCACGATCTTGCGGGCTTTCTCGCTGACATCGTAGAAGAGGCGGGCGCTCCCCAGGGGAACTCTCCCCTCGTAGCCAAACTGTGGGCAAATCAGAGTGCAATTGTTCCCTCAGTTCCAAATTCAGCCCAGGATGTGCAGAGCTTCTCCTCAGGGCTGTCTTAAGCATATCCGGCGCTGTGGTACAAAGCTCCCTCTAGCGCGTGCGTGCGCACACACACACACACTGTTTCCCAGACCTTTTGTAGGGAGGACAGCACTGCCGGCGGGGCTAGAGGAGGCAGGCAGCGGCTGGAGGGCGGCTCCTCCAGCGGGGAAGAGGCGGAGGCTGGACACAGCGCCTCCTGGCTCAGCTGGCTGCCTTGTGCCGTGGTGGCCACAGCAGACGGAGGCTCCAGGTGCAGCACTGTTTTGGCGTGGCATAGCGGAGGCAGCGACCTGATGCCGGGAGGCACCACATCCAGCCTCCGCCTCTTCCCTGGCACCCTCCAGAATCCAGCGCACTGGCGCCCTGCGCCACTAGGCTCTATGGGTAAGACACCCCTGCTTCTCCTACATCAGAACACAAGAAGAGCTTTGCGGGATCAGGCCAAGGGGCTATCTCATCCAGCATCCTGTTCCCAACCAGGGGCCAACCAGTTCCCCGCAAGAAACCCAAGGGAAGTCTTGAACACAAAAGCACTTTATCCCCTCCTTGCGGTTGCCGACAACTGGGATTCCAAAGGATCGCTGCCTCCAATTGTGGAGGCAGAGCAGAGCCATCCTGGCTGGGAGCCACTGACAGCCCTCTTGTCAAGCGTGGAGAGTCCTCCTCTCCCTTTGGTAACTTCACAGATAAGAATTAACAAGCAGTTGATATCTTTATAGTCCTTTTACTATAGTATCATGCTGCAAGCACAGCACAAATATACAGCTCTCCGCAAGGAGGGCAGTTGTCAACTCTAAACCCTCCTTCCGACTTCTGCAGCATTTTAGGCGCCAACGGGAAGTTCCTCCCTCCTCCCTCCTTTGCTCTCTGATACGTTCGGACCTCTGAGTCCATGGTGAAGGGAGGGGGTCCCCCAAACTCTCGAGTGGCGGCTCAACTAGCTGCCCCCTCCCTTCTGGCTCCCTTGTCATTATCTCAAAACTAGGTAACTCCTCCCTAAGCTGTTCAGCTTCTCTCTCTCTCTCTCTCTCTCTCTCTCTCTCTCTCTCTCTCTCTCTCTCTCTCTCTCTCTTTGCTTCTATGGACGGGGGGGGGGGCAACTCTTTCCCCTCCAGCTCTCCATCAGAGAAAAGCTGGTCTGCCACAGAATGCATTCCCCAGTCCTCGTCATCAGACCATTCCCTGACGTCTCTCCTCCACGGATCCGTCCGATCCTCAATTTAAGCCATCCTGGTTGGTGGCCATCACTGCCTTCTGTGGCAGGGAGTTCCGTAGTTTAACTCTGTGCTGATTGAAGAAGGACTTTCCTTTTATCGACCCCAAGTTTTCGAATGGTCAGTTTTGCTGGATGTGCACGAGTTCTTGTGTTAGGAGAGAGGGAGAAAAACTCCCTATCCACTCTCTCTGTGCCATGCACAGTTTCTTAAAGTGCTATCGCAGAGGCCAACAAGGTTTATCTTGCCTGGGCTGGATTAGTCCGGCAGAGATCCCTCTGTGGGCTGGATTGCACGTGTGTGTGAGCCCGTGATTTTCGGCATCTGCATCTGCACAGATGCGATTTTCAGCACCGCGGAAGTGAGTCCCCGTGCCGTGCTGCTTTAGTGCAGCGTGTAAGCGGGCAACTTGGTTCGGGGGTGGCTCATGGGCCAGTCAAACGACCTCCGTGGGCCGCTTCCGGCCCATGGACCTTAGGTTGCTGACCCCTGCGCTATTGTTTCACCTCAAAGGGCTCATCCACACCGCTGTTTGCCCCCCCCCCCTTCCCTGGGGAAACTCGTGGTTTACCGCTGAATCGGACCAAATGAAAATCGGGTTTTATGCGGATTGCTGTTTGTTCTGATTCAGCGCTAGAGAATGGGTTTCCCTGGGGAAAGCTGCAGGGCAAATGCAAAGCCTCTCGGACTCATTCATTCTAGGCATAGGACAAGTGGAAATGTGCCCTTATTCACCTTTCCTCTAAACTGAAAAAGTCCCAAACATTACAACATTTCTCCACGCCAGAACTGAGGTCCAGCTCCGAGGGCCTTCTGGCAGTTACCTCCCTTACGATAAGTTTGATGTTTCATAGTGTTTTTAATATTCTGTTGGGAGCCGCCCAGAGCCGGGCTTGGATCAAGAGCTAAAGGAGGAATCCTGAGATCCCAGGGAGGAAGAGAATCCAGTCGACCGCAAGTTGTGCAGCAACCCCCGTACCTTGAGAGCTTTGAGGACGGTGGCCCCTTCAAACTTCTCATTGGGTGTGTGGGGTGACGTCTTCCCCCGGTACCCATCTCCAGCCAGCAGAATTCCCTGAAACAGAAAAAGGATATCAGGATTATTCCAATATGTTGACGCAAGACTGGACTTTCCAGCTTCCAAGCTTAAAGGATGACACCAAGGGATTCCATCCACTTGGAAGGTCATTGCAAACCCCAGAGAGATGAATGGGAGATTCTGTAGCCTTTCCCATGGGGCGCGAGCTGCAGAATGCAGAGTGGGAAGTGCTGCCCCCTGGGGGCTGGAGGTATTACTGTGAATTGCGTTGCATTTATACAACTGGGTGTTGTTGTTTTTTAAAGGACATTGTGCTATGTATGGATGTTCCACTATTTTATTCCTTTGTTCTACACAGCCCCGTGGTCTTTTGACACTGGGCAGTACGTCAATTTCTTGAGCAAATATTCAGAAAGCTGCTGCCACACCATTTGGGAAAGGTAGGTGGGCATTGTGTGCCAAAACACCTGCAGACCATTAGGTTAGGACAGGCTGGCTCTGCTGCAATAGTCTGCAAGCCTTAAAGCCCCACGAGACTTTTAGTCATCAGGCACAGCCAAGGCAACAAACATGCTCACTCCATGCCCCTGTTGTTCACATCAAAATAACAGAAATAATTTGCATTCCTGTGCATGGCCCCCAACTTCTCTTGCACCCTGAGTCACCGGTTACTCACATTGGCGACCCGGTACAACTCCTGGCACTCGTCCTCTGTGATCACGTTGTCCAGCAGCACCCTCTGGGTCCCGTTCAGCTGCTCTGAGTTGTACACAAACTTCACATCGCTGAAGAGGAGGGGGCCCCCTGGGAACAGACAGAGCGAGAGAGATGGAAAATCACTTTGCAAGAGGAGTTCGCTTTTGCTTCTTTGCTCAACCCTCAGATACTTAGCTGGGAGCGGCTTACACAGAGGAGCAAGACAAAGGCCATGAGCCATTCATCTGACTTGGATGCCTTTGTTGGGATTCCTGCACTGCAGGGGGTTGGACTAGATGACCCCTGGGGTTCCTTCCAACTCTAACATTCTATGATTCATAAAGGCCTCTCAGCCGTCACTGAGCCGAGCAATTTCCCCCCTCTGAAAAACAATGCCAGAAAACCTGTAGTTGTCAGTAACAGACCAAGATCTGAATCACACACTTCAAGAACTTGATGATGATGATGATAAATAATAATAATAATAATAATAATAATAATAATAATAATAATAATAGGCTTTCACATGGTGAGTTTCAGACCACAATAACATCAGTGAAAATCAGCAGGAGGCTCAAGCACAGCTGTGGTTCGATGACGCTCTCACCGAAGCTTAAATCTAATAATAGAGTTGTAGACTTGGAAGGGGCTCCAAGAGTCACCTAGTTTAGCCCCCTTAAAAATCTCCAAGGAAGGAGAGTCCACAACCTCCCGAGGCAGACTGTTCCACTGTCGGACAGCTCCTATTGTCAAAAAGTTCTTCCTGATGTTGAGTTGAAATCTCCTTTCTTGTAAGTTAAAGCTGTTGGTTCAAATCCTCTCCTCCAGAGCAGGCGAAAACAAGCTTGCTCCATTTCCCATGCAACAGCCCTTGAGGTATTGGAAGGTGGCTCTCATATCTCCTCGCAGTCTTCTCAAGTCCCGGCTAAACATTCCCGACTCCCTCTTCCAGGGAAAGCAGCATCAGCGGGGGCTCAGGATTCACCTGCCTCTAGAGATGCAGTCTACAAGGGGAAAGAGCAGGAGGCTTCCCTAGGTGAAGTCCCAGGGCCACCTAGTCATTACGAATTGTGGGAATATTATGGGTAACAGGAGAGAATATATTGATTAATATAATCCTACCTAACCTGTGCTAGCAAGTTTCTTCACTTAGCAGAGCGCATTCCCTTATTACACAGCAGGAAGCTGGCTGCAGACTCATGTGAGTCCCTTAAGAAAATAATAATAATAATAATAATAATAATAAATTTTTATTTATACCCCGCCCTCCCCAGTCAGAACCGGGCTCAGGGTGGCTCACACCAATAAAATTACAATAAAACATAAAAAGCAATTAATTAAAATACAGATTAAAATACAATATTAAAATTTAAAATGCAGCCTCATTTTAAGTAGTCCATAAATCCAGCCATGAGGGAGGAAAATACAGGGGTCAGACTAAGTCCAACCCAAAGGCCAGGCGGAACAGCTCTGTCTTGCAGGCCCTGCGGAAAGATGACAAATCGCGCAGGGTCCTGGTCTCCTGTGAAAGAGCGTTCCACCAAGTTGGGGCCAATACTGAAAAGGCCCTGGCCCTAGTAGAGGCCAATATAGCTCGGAATCTCCAAAATATTGTTGTTTGTGGACCTTAAGCAATTCAATCTGGCTTGAGATATGTTCTATTATTCCTGGTACCCCTTTGATCCCTCCTAAAAGAGTGCCTGAGATATGTGGGACAAGAAGCTACAGTTAGAACTGGATATGGAATAACTGATTGGTTCAAAATTGGGAAAGGAGTACGACAATGCTGTATATTGTCTCCCTGCTTATTTAACTTATATGCAGAATTCATCATGCGAAAGGCTGGACTGGATGAATCCCAAACTGGAATTAAGATTGCTGGAATATCAACAACCTCAGATATGCTGATGACACAACCTTGATGGCAGAAAGTGAGGAGGAATTAAAGAACCTTTTAATGAGGGTGAAAGAGGAGAGCGCAAAATATGGTCTGAAGCTCAACATCAAAAAAAACCAAGATCATGGCCACTGGTCCCATCACCTCCTGGCAAATAGAAGGGGAAGAAACGGAGGCAGTGAGAGATTTTACTTTCTTGGGCTCCTTGATCACTGCAGATGGTGACAGCAGTCACGAAATTAAAAGACGCCTGCTTCTTGGGAGAAAAGCAATGACAAACCTAGACAGCATCTTAAAAAGCAGAGACATCACCTTGCCTACAAAGGTCCGTATAGTTAAAGCTATGGTTTTCCCAGTAGTGATGTATGGAAGTGAGAGCTGGACCATAAAGAAGGCTGATCGCCGAAGAATGGATGCTTTTGAATTATGTTGCTGGAGGAGACTCTTGAGAGTCCCATGGACTGCAAGAAGATCAAACCTATCCATTCTGAAGGAAATCAGCCCTGAGTGCTCCCTGGAAGGACAGATCGTGAAGCTGAGGCTCCAATACTTTGGCCACCTCATGAGAAGAGAAGACTCCCTGGAAAAGACCCTGGTGTTGGGAAAGATGGAGGGCACAAGGAAAAGGGGATGACAGAGGACGAGATGGTTGGACAGTGTTCTTGAAGCTATCAACATGAGTCTGACCAAACTGTGGAAGGTAGTGGAAGACAGGAGTGCCTGGCGTGCTCTGGTCCAGGGGGTCACGAAGAGTCGGACATGACTGAACGACTAAGCAAAAGAATAAAGACACAACAGTCTTATTCATAAGTAACAAAAAGAAGTTTTACTCACTATCAGGAAGAGCACAGTGTGATCCCCGAAGGCAGGCTTTAGGCTTAAAGTTGCAAATATGTACAAATAGGTTTACCCCATATGGGAGATAAATCAGGGACTGCTGGCTGAGAGCCAGCAGTGCAGTCCAGGTGAAGCAGGAAGCAGGCAGGACGAAATAGAAGAAGGGAGGTGGCTACGTGACTTGGCCTTTTACTGGGTCTGGAAAGGACATGTCCTACTGGTCACATGCAAAGAAAGGATGCTCCAGCCAGGTGTACCAGGAAGTTCCACTGGCTGGACCAACACCTCCTGCATGTCGACTCTAGCAAAACAGGTAATGTTGTCATTGACTGCTCTAGTGGATTACATCCCACATGAATCAGAGCAGACTTGTTTTCCAGATACAGGTAGGTAGCCGTGTTGGTCTGCCATAGTCGAAACAAAATAAAAAAAATTCCTTCCAGTAGCACCTTAGAGACCAACTAAATTTGTCATTGGTATGAGCTTTCGTGTGCTTGCACACTTCTTCAGATACCTTTTTGTTTTGTTTTGTTTTCCAGAAGGTAGGACCTCTGAACCAATGGATTCCAATGACAAGAAATGAGATTCCGACTACACCTTAGGAAGAACTTTCTGACAGTAAGAGCTGTTTGACAGTGGAATAGACTCCCTCGGGCGGTGGTGGACTCTGCTTCCTTGGAGGTCTGTAAACAGAAGTTGTATAACCATCTGCCATGGATGCTTTAGCTGAGATTCCTGCATTGCAGGGGGTTGGACTAGATGGCCCTTGGGATCCCTTCCAACTCTACAACCCAATGATTCTGCTGTGCAACTCTATGATTTGGATACTTACAAAACAGAGCCTTCCCAAAAGAATTAAAAAGAAAACAACGGCAATTAGAACAGCAGCCAGTTGGCCTTTGTGCATTTATTTACAAGGCTGCTAAATCAGCATATTGGAGGACAGGCTTTTCCCCGGAAAAAAAATATCACTTTATGCCAAAATTGTTGAGTAGAGGACCTGGAATTGCAGCCAAGATCAGAGGCAGCAACAGCAGGATGGGAATCTGGGGGGAGAGGTTTGGGGCTTTCTGTTTTCCCCTCTGACTTTTCAGAAAGCAGATGGGTCCACATTGTCTGACATGCTCAGCCTGGAATCCTTCAGGAGGGAGAGATCAAGCACAGACAGGCACAAAGATGAACACACACACACACACACACAGAGAGAGAGAGAGAGAGAGAGAGAGAGAGAGCGCTAATGGACTTTTTGTACCCTGGCCAGTATAAACCATCTTCCGTTTTAGCTGAACTGCATTGCATTTTGTGCAGGGGTTGCAGATTTGGACAAAGAGCCCAGCGTGGCCTGAAATACTCATCATTGTCTCTGTGGGTCTCTAGAACTTTCCATGAGGTCATGTGGGGTCTTGGGCAAAACTCTCACATGGGTGGGTGGGAATAGAATAGAATAGAATAGAATAATTTATTGGCCAAGTATCAACCATACTTGGAATTTTGCTTCGACTACATTGCAATGCAAAGAGGCAGGGGCGGATTGAGGTTTGATGAGGCCCTCAGCTCCTGAAGGTAATGGGGCCCTTGATATGTCCAGCTGTCCTTTGTCAACAACAAATTGTTGATGTTTTTCATGTTGAATATATGCTATATGCTCATTGATGGTCCTCATAGGTACCTAAAGCTGTTTGCACATGTTGCTGTGCAACCAGTCAATGCAGAATGTAGGCACCCTATATATAGAAAGGAGCAAACCAGTGATATTTGAGGGAGCAGGCTAGCAGGCTGGGCCCATGACTTACATCAGAGGAGCCCACACAACACAAAACACTGGTGCTGTGTGAAGGTTTTATTTTATTTGTTTTGGAAATGTACATCCAGTGGTTCCCCCCCCCTTTAATTTTTTTTGGGGGGCCCAAGAGAGTGGGGCCCTAGGCTAGAGCTTGTTTAGCTTATACGTAAATCCGGCACTGGGAAGAGGGCTGGCTTTACTCCCCTGCCGTCTTATGGGGTATTGCTATGGTTCAGGGGGTTCAATAGAGTAGCATGGATTAGGATGCAGTCTGCAAAATGCACACACACAACACATACACACACAGGATTCTTTGCAAAGCCCCTTTCAACATTCCAGAGATGCCCACAGGTGCAAGAGGAAGATGACAGAGGCCTTTGTACGGAGGTGCGGGGGGCCCTGAGATAGTGGACGCTTCTCAGTGGCCAGCTCCCATGAACCTGAGAGAAGCCTCCTCGTGGTGGATGTGTAAGACAACTAAAGCATTCTGGGAAATAATATATAATGAATTGAAGAAAATGTTTAAAATGACATTTGTAAAAAAAAAGAGAGAGCCTTTTTTGTTAGGCATTTTAGGCACAGGGATTCCGAAAGAGCAGAAAAAAAACTATTTATGTATACGATGACAGCAGCAAGAATATTTCTGGCCCAGAGATGGAAAGAGGATAAAGTTCCAACCAGAGAAGAATGGCTGATGAAGATGGTGGACTATGCGGAAATGGCAAAATTGACCGGGAGAATCAGAGACCAGGATGAGAAGAAATTGAAGAAAGAAGGGGGGGGGATATATTATTCATTTAAGAGAGCACTGAAAACAACTAAAAGCCTTGTCAGGATTAGAGTAATACGTACAAGATACAATGGGAAAAGTTAACAATATTGTTAGCATATTAGATTTAAAAAATGGAAAAGCTGAAAGAAAAAGGGATTGGCACTGGAAACCAGAGAAGTCTAGGGATTCTGAGAATCCTAATTGTGAAGGCGAATGATATGTTTGAATTGAAATATGTTATGTAAAACTCAATAAAAATATTTGTATAGAAAAAAGAGAGAGGCCTCCTCGCGAGTAAAGCCCTGCTCAGGCACACAGTGTGTTGCTTCTCAGATCAGTGGTTTACAAAGTGAACTGCAGAGCCCCCTGGGGGGCAGTGGGGTTCCCTAGCGTGGTGCAAAGAGGCAAGGAGGCAGGCAGGGGGCGCTGTTGGTGCAAATGACTATCAGACTTTGAAATGCTGGTGGTCCATAGGGAAGTCTCTCAGGTACTGGGGGCCTAATCCTAACCCTTAACAACCTGGGACCTGTTTACCTATGATATCGCCTCACCCCACATGAGTCCACTCAACCACTTCAGTCTGTGAACCTGGCACTGCTACAATTGCCACGCATTCCACATTGGAAAGGACTCGGTCCTTTAGTGTGGCAGCACCAAAACTTTGGAACTCCCTGCCGATTGACACCAAGCAGGCACCTTTGCTGCACTCTTTTCAACACCTGCTGAATACATTCATGTTTAGACAAGCCTATTCCAGAGGCTAAGGAAGTTGCGTGGATTTTAATTTAACTTCTCCTATGTTTTAAAGTACCGCCTTTCTTGATTTTATTGGTTTATCTTTCCGTAAACCACTTTGAGTGTTGTTGTTGCTTTTACAAACAGACGGTGTATAAATTCCGTGAAATAAATGAATGCACCAAGGATGATAACGCAATGAAATTAGAAACAGCAGCAATAAATTGCTCATTTATTCAAGATCCAATAAAAACTATATAGTTTAATTAATTCAACAAAACTGGTGAACTTGCTCCAGTGATACCAGATTTTCAAAGTCTGAGAGTCATTTACCCCTGAAAATATTGGAGCTCCCCAGGCAATCTCCCACCAGGGGGCAGTACAAGGAAGATGAATGGTTGAAATACCCTGAATGAACAAAAGTCCTTCTTCATGCAGAGCAAGGCTGGTCTGTGGAACTCCCTCCCACAGGAGGCAGTGATGGCCACCAAGCTAGGATAATTTTTGGATGGCTTTAAAAGAAGATGATACAAACTAATGCAGGAGGAGGAGGAGGAGGAGGAGGAGGAGGAGGAGGAGGAGGAGGAGGAGGAGGCCACTGGCCAGGATGGCTCCGCTCTGCCTCCGCAGTTGGAGGCAGCAATGCTTCTGAATCCCAGTTGCTGGAAACAAAAGGAGGGAAGAAGATGCTCTTGTGCTCAGATCCTGGTTGCTGATTTCCAACAAGCATCTGGTTGGCCACTGTGAGAACAGGATGCTGGACCAGATGGGCCATTGGCCCGATCCAGAAGGAATTCTTTTGAACCGTGTCCAATTTAAGGAGGATGTTGACAAGCTGGGAGGTGGAGGACAACCAAGATCTGGAAACCATGACTTACCAGGAACGATGGAGGGAGTTGGGGATGTTTAGCCTGGAAAAGGGGAGGCTGAGAGGAGCTATCAGAGCCATCTTTAAATACCTAAAAGGCTGTCCCATGGAAGATGGAACAAGCTTGCTTTCTCCTGTTCTGGAGAGTAGGACTCGAACCAAGAAAGGAGATTCTGACTAAACATCAAGAAGAATTTTCTGACGGTAAAGGAGTTTGACAGTGGAACGGACTCCCCCGGAAGGTGGTGGACTCTCCTTCCTTTGAGGTCTTTAAGCAGAGGTTGGATGGCCATCTGTCAGGGATGCTTTAGTTAACATTCCTGCATTGCACGGGGTTCGACTAGATGACCCCCGGGGTCCCTTTCAACTCTACGATTCCATGATTCTGTTGTTTTTCCTATATTCTTAAACAGGACAGCTCCAGTTGGCCGGTTTTGCCACGGCTTTTCAGGGCTGCAAAGGGCTCCTGGAAATCGATTCAAGCTAAGCAAAACATCCTCATCCATAGAGCGCAGTGTTTGATTAGAAAGGGAAGGCAATTCCGTTACACTCCAAGCCACTGGAAGGAAATCAGGCAGCTCTGCTAGTAGTAGAAAGAACTCGAAAGGGAGGTCAGCCGTGAGCCAAGATGGGCTTCAGCACAGCTGGTTAACCTCCAGTCACTGTCCATAATAACAGGTTCTGTGTCTGGAAAGGAACCAGCCCTGTGTTTTTCTGACCACATGTGGAATCCATGGCTGGTTATTGGGTGTTTTCCGTAGCTTGGGTGGGAACTCCGAGCGCAATCTAGCGAATCAGCCACGCGCCACGGGAAACTCTGCGGGAGGGAAATGCGCTGATTGTCAGAGAGAGAGCGGCCTTTGCCCTTTTCTCAGGCGCACAAAGGGGAGCGGTTGCCTCATCCCTCCAGACGGTTTGATAGCAACCAAATAAAACAGAATAAAATAAATCTGCGAGAAGAGAAGACGAAAGCCAGCCGTTTGGAGATGCTCGGCCTCCTTGCATGCTGGAACGAAAAAGCGAACCAGATGGGAGGGAGGTGGGACGGCCCTAAATCATGCTCAATTTGTCCAGGCTTGCAAAATTGCAAGGAGGGGGGTGGAATGAAGGAAGCAGGGGGAGGAATAAAGAGGATGACATCAGGGCCAACAGCAACGCTGCGGAACGTTTCTATAAAAACTGGCTTTGCTGTCACAGCAGAATTTCTCCCAGAAGATGGCAAGATAAGAGCAATCCTTGGGCTTTCAGCTCCTCTGGAATTTTTCTACAAAGAAGCAGACGGGCTCTATCCGGTCACCGCAATACAGGGAGGTCACAAACATTCAGGGGTCTCATTCAGGCATTACACTAATCCGAACCTGTAAGAAACTGATCTTTCGGTGCGGCGGCTAGGGTGCCCTATTTGAATGGCAACACCCATCAACTTTTGGGGGGCAGCCCCTCAAATATTTTATGGGGGGGCTGAAGACCCCTCTGCCCCTAGGAGATGGCTCCTATGGTGACAGCACCTTTGGAACTCCCTGCCTATTGACATCAGGCAGGAGCACTTTTCAGAGCCTCCTAAAAACACTTTGGTTTTGGACAAGCTGACCCAAATATCTGGAAAGCTGGTGCGTTTTTAGTCTGCTGCAGGTTTTAAGTCTTTTGAAGCATTTTAACTGTTTTTACCCACAAATTTAACTGCTTTATTCCTTTCATAACCTGCTTTGAGGTTTTTCAACGATCAAGCAGATATTTTATGAAACAATAAAATAAACCATGGCCCAGCACAAGTGGTGTGAGTCCCTAGGGAGCAGATTGCGGTTGCTTTGCTCTAGCCAAAGTTTCTCCAGCGGTCGGCAGCTGGCGGTAGACCAAAGCTTACCTTCCCTGAGCTCCCGGTCCAGTTTGGGCACAGTTTTCTTTCCTACTGCCTTCCCAGAGCCGTCTGCGTTGTCGCTCAGGACCCCCGAAGGAATCCTGTGGAGTAGAAGTCACAAGGAATTATGGGTGCGTTGATAATGGCAGGTTTCATCAAGATCTCATGGAGTCTACAAGATTCTGCAAGATCCTGCTGGAAGCAGCCGCTGCTGCTTCCGCACCAGCGGCAGAGGCGAGGCAGGGTGCCTGTCTTGGTGTTCTGCCACCTGAGCTGCCTGCCTGAGCCCAGCCCATGAGTGAACCTGTCAGTTTGCATTTCTTAGTGCAGAAAGTATTGGTCTGATGTGTAGAGATATTTCCAATTCTACTTAACACAAGAGGCTATTAGAAGCTTCTCTGTGTGAGAGAAGCAGGCAGAAGGGTCTGTTTGGGTTATATCTTCTGGGAAGCTGGTTTGAATGATCTCTTCCAATTAAGGTCATGCTGACTACAGTGGGACCTTGGTTCTCAAATGCCTTGGTTCTCAAACACTTTGATACTCAAACTCCAAAAACCCGGAAGTAAGTGTTCCGGTTTTCAAACAATTTTTGGAAGCCAAACATCCGATGCGGCTGTTGGCTATTGTTTCCCAGGCACCTGCACCAATCAGAACCTGCGCCTTAGTTTTCAAACATTTGGATTAAGGTTTTTTGAGGCTTTTTGGGTTCATTTGTTTTTGTGACTGTGTGGAACCCAGTGCAGCTACTGATTGATTGATTGATTGATTGATTGATTGATTGTGTGACTGTGGAAATGGATAAAAGCCCCCCATCCAAACAATGACTATCATCAGTGCAGGGAAGAAAAATAAATAAATTTTCAATTTTACCATCTACAATACTATCTTATTTCTTTTATAGTACAGTACATTGATTATTGCTTTCATTTTATGGATCAGTGGTCTCGTTAGATAGTAAAATTCATGTTAAATTGCTGTTTTAGGGGTTGTTTTCAAAAGTCTGGAACGGATTAACCCATTTTGCATTACTTTCTGTGGGAAAGCATGCCTTGGTTTTTGGAATGTTTGGTTTTGGATCGCACTTCCGGAACGGATTAAGTTTGAGAACAAAGGTACCACTGTACCTTTATAAACACAGGCCAGAATGAGCCTGGGTTTTGCTTTCCTCCCTCTATCTCTCTTCCTTCTGCTGGGGTGTTCTGTTTCTGTATGCTAGAGTGCTAAGGTTTAGTATTATTATGAGTTTAAGTCTATAAGTGCTGCAACTGGATTTTGTATGGACTGAGCCAATCCTGATTGTATTGGATTTGATCACTATTATACTACATTTGCCAAGTGAAAGCTCTGCTGGGTGAAGTATCACCTCTGTCTATTTTTGGGAATTCTGCTGAACTCTGCAACGCGTTTAAGTTTTTCCTCAATACGTATGACACACCTATGACAGAACCGGCCCTATTTACACGCAGCGGCAGGACTTGTGTGTGAGAGGAATGGTGCCGAACAGCGCCACAACTTCCAGGCAGCCACACACAGTCATCCCTGCCGGTGGATAGCTAAAGGGAATCATCATTTGCCCTCTTCTTCCAGGCCTTGAAATACACAACCATTTCCCAGGCAAATGGAATCCCAAGCCCCGCGCCAGCCTCCCTCCTTTCTTAACTCTTCCAAAAGGCAACTCTTTGCCGCACCACAGAACTCTTCACTTCTTCCAAAGGCTGCATTTTTATTTCATTGAATCAGAGAATTGTAGAGTTGGAAGGGATGCCAAGGACCCCCTCATCCAACCCCCTGCAACACAAGGTATGACAACTTCTGTCTGAAAAGGGGATTTAAGATTTCCTGCTCCCCAGGTCCCCTGTGTGTGTGTTTGGGGCTTGAATAAAAAAAAAGGTGGCCCATTTGTACGGAATATTCCCCATGTATCCGTGTCCCGAATGTGGCCGCCTACCTGTGTTCATCTTGCCGAGCCCCAGAGATGCTCCAGTATGTCTGAAACAAGACGGAGATTTGTTATATTAAGGGGGGGGGGATTTTCTCATTTGACAAGCTGATTTATATCCATTCTGAACATATTGGCAGACAGCTCACAGATTGCTTCCAGACTAGCAGGTTAGCCTGAAATCCCCTCCTTCATTCACCTGTTTAGCCAGAACCGAGGTGATGCTGTTGTCAAATTGACGATGACAACAACGACGACAACAACAACAACAACAACAACAACAACAACAACAACAACATTTAGGTGCTTCCTACTTGCAGCTTATGCGCCTGGCTTTACTGATAAATATTAAGTACTTCTTAGCTACTGTTTCATTACTGCCCCCAGTCTTACTTTTCATTTGAAATAACAGAATAAAAAAAAAATGAGACTGCTCCCCCATCCCGTAAAACGGCAATCTCAGGAAATAGGAACTGAGTACCGTAATTTGGGAGTAGTTAAGAAGTTATGCCTCAGTAATGCCTTAGTAAGGCACATCCCGTCTGGACTACTGCAGTGCACTCTACGTGGGGCTGCCTTTGAAAAGAGCTGCAGCAAGACTGCCAAGCCCTTGCTAGAACAGTTGCCCCGGTCTGTTTCCAGGCACAATTCAAAGGTGCAGCTATAAAGCCCTACATGGCTCAGGTCCAGGCTGTCAGAATGAATGTATTTCCTTATATGAACCTGCCCAAGGGGAGGCCCTTCTCTTGGTCCTACCCCCCCCCCCCCGGATGCTTGGTTGGGATGCAGGAGAGGGCATTCTTGGTGTTGCTCGCAGGCAACTTTGGAACTCGCTTCTTCCTGGAGAAGCTAAGCTGGTACCGCCCCCCGCCCCCAGTCATCCTTCTGCTGGCAGCCAAAGACCTTCTTGTTCCAACAGGCTTTTGGGAACCGGCTGCTTTTAATGAAAGGGCTGGTGCTGTGCTGTTTTCATTGATTTGTAGGTTTAAAACAGATAGCATATATGTATGTAGTTTTAATTGCAATTTAGCAATTTATTCGTCTATGTTTTAGTGCTTTTATGCATCAGATTCCTTGAGTCCCCTATTAGGGAAAAGGATAGTGTGTTTGTGTGTGTGTGTGTGTTTGTGTGTGTGTGTGTGTGTGTGTGTGTGTGTGTGTGTGTAATGTTGATGCCAGGAAGCAGTAATGTGGGCAGACGCCACATAAGGAAAGCATCTAATCAAAGTTGCAGGGGACCCCTTTTCTGCCTGGATCTCCTGGATTTTCTGCCTAAACTTACAGAAGGACCTTGGAAGGTCGCTGCTAGATATTATAGCACTATGTTAAGTGCTGGAAAGACTCCTAATTCTGCTTCTCGGGAAAGCATTACTCCAATGGTGGCAAATCGATCCAGTTTGAAAGCAACCATAGTAAACAGGCTTCAAAAGAGAGATTAAGCAAATTCCTGGAGCACCCGTGAACTGCTAGCTCTTCCTGTTAAATGAAACCTACGTGTTCAGAGGAAATATAAACTTTGAGCATGAGGTGGTGGGGGAATTTAAGAAGGGAGGGGCTGTCTTCAGAATGCCAAGCTTATGAGTTTGGGGGGGGGGGCGTTTGGCTGGGCATTCTCTGAAAGCAAATACTTCACCTGAAGGGCCCTGGGAATGATCCAGCAATGTTCTTTGCATAGGTGACCTGGCAAACATTGCAAGTTGATCATTCGGTGTGCAAAATGCCTCTGCAAGTCTAGATTTATCTCCTCCAGAACCCGGCGTGGCACACAATGGGACTTGATCAAGGCATTTCAGGAAGCGAATCTAAATCTTAACCTCTTGCGCCTGAATGTTCACGCCTCCCACTTGCTTGCTCTTACCGGCTCCGTGTACAAGAAACCCAGGCCAGCTGCCCCGGTCTGCAGCAGGTACGATTCCAGCTTATGTCGCCTCAGAAATGCCACAGCTTCCTGGAGAAGGACATAAAAGCATACTGGTTGCAGAAAGAGCTCTCATAATTGACAATTAATAAGAGCATTGCTTTCAAATAAATCCACGAAGAAGCTCTCTCTCTTTTTCTTCCAAGGTAAAAGGAAGACCTTCCCTTGAAAACAACCTCAGCAACTGCGCTGATCTCAGGCACTCAGTAGCCAGCCTCCCTGTCTTCCCGTTATTCAATTAAAGCCCAGGGGAAGAGGAGCTGAGGGCAACCGCTCTCCCTGGGCTTTTTCAGATCGGTAGGCATGGGGGTTTAAGCCTCTGAAGAAATGGATCACCCTTCCAATTGACTCAATAGCCTTTACAGAGCTCAAAAGAACAGGCAAGGGCGTAGGAAGGGGGTCAGTGGGGGCGGTCGGCCCTGGGTGCCCTCAGTGAGGGGGGTGACATTTGGTGCGCTGCCCGCCCACCACTCCCAAGCCTACCCTGAAGGGGTGGAGCTGTGCTGCCTTGCCGGCGGCCTTCCCCCCTTCCCCCTTCGTTTTGACAGCTCTGGGGAGACTTGGGAGTTGTCCCCCACTCCCGGGCTGCTTCCTGGGTGGGGGGGGGGAGGGAGCCTCCCCTGAGCTGTCAAAAGGAAGAGGGAAGGAAGGAAGGCTGCTGGCAAAGTGGGGAGCTCCCCCCCCCTGCCCAGTCCACCATGGGCGGCTCGCTCCACACAAACCTACCATGGGTGTCTCAACCCCCTGGGACGCTCTTCCCACCCCCATGGCCCCGCCCCTGGGTGCAGAACATGTTCACCGCTCCGGGTGCCGCAGCAGCTAGCTCCGCCTCTGAGAACAGCTCCTTGCCCCCAAGGAGTTTGCAATATACAGTTCAAGACATGGGAAACAGTGGAATTGAGGCGGCAGGGCTAGAATGAATATGCATAGCCGGTTACATAAGTAGAGGTGATGCCCTTAAGAAGCACCCGTGTTGGCTTGGTTTGCATACCTGCAAAGGAGATTTCTGACAACCAGTGGCCGATTCCACCTATCGGCTTCTTACCTCTCTAGGCTTGATGCTCCCCAAGTCCACCGACCCTTCCAAGTTGACTTCATAGTAGCTTTCGTTGTCCAAGACGTCTTCGTCGTCCGGATGGAACAGGAGGTAAGACTTGGTGCACTCCAGAGCTTTGACGTAATTGCCCGCTGAAAACGTGAAGGAGAACCCTTTTGACTGGCTGGAAATTTCACTTCAACTTTGCTGCGCCCTCCTCTGAGGAGAGCTTTGGACAGGGAAATTTGCTGCTGCAACCGCAGAAGATTTAAGAGATTTAAGCAAAAACCCATCAGCTCCACTCTCTTTTATTTTTCCTGCATGTCTGGAACTGCAAAAATGGCCGTGATGGGAGGGACCACCTAGCAGGCCAGAGTTTGTGATAACTGGGTCTGCTGTGTTGTCATGAATTGTACAGCTACAGGCTGGAAGTTCAGGAGTCCAAGAAGCCCCTACACCAAATTAAGGTGATGGAATGTTCCTCCCCATCCTATTTCCAGCAGTGGTAGAGTGGTTAGAGAGCTGGACTAGGACCTCAAAGTCTTCTGTTTCCAGTTTAGAACAAGCCACGGTTTAGTGTTGGGTGCAGACTCCGTGAACCGTGGTTTGTTCTAAATAAAATTAGTTAAGACAAGCCAGGATCAAACCATCGTTTCTAACTAGAGTGAAAAATAAACACAGCTGTCCCCTAAGTTTGTACGTAACAGGGAACCATGGTTTGTTCTAAAGTGAAAGCTCTCCTCTCATGTACAACTTGTCGAAATCCATTGTCAAATAAGTACATCTATGTTGTTGTTTTCTGAATGAGGATTTAGCTGGAGGTCTTTCTAATTTCCATGTGGGGGAAAAGTGGTGGGGGGGAATGACCAGTTGTTAGAAATTTCTATGGGTTTGGGGGTTTTTTGCAAAGTTTTTTCATAATGCATATTGTAAGGGGCAAAGAGTACAGAGAGCCCCCTCCCATCCTGAGGAGCAGCTCCTCCACCAGCAGTAACGCCAGCGGGGAGGGGGAAGAGTCAAGTGAGGAAAGAGAAGGGAGGAGACAGGGCTCTGGCAGCATAGGAGAGCCCTTGCTCCACGTGGGAGAGGAAGAGAGAGGGGGGGAAAGGGGGAGAAGGAAAACAGGGAAAGGAGGCCCTTTTCCCCTCCGGTTCCGGAATTACGCAGGAGGAAACGCGGAAGGCGATTTGGCGTGCCCAGACTCTTATGCTGGAAGAAGACGCGGAGCGCGCCATTCCAGGGTTCTGGTTCAGACTAGACGGATGTATCCTGTATAGCTCTATCACTGTAAATAGACTGCACTTAATAAAAGCATGAAAAGGCCAGAACGTGCAGCGTCGTTACTCTAGAGTAGTCGCAACGCGCATCCTGTGACACATATAAAACAGAGAGAACAGTGATAACAACAGGTGAAAATCAAAAGATGAAAAGGAAAACTATAAAACAGACACATAGAATGAGCACAGTTGCACATGGGGTCCAAGCAAAGACCACCAACATTGTCAGTGCAGTTGAAATTACTATTTGAGATGCCAAGATCATAGGTAAAGGGACCCCTGACCATTAGGTCCAGTCGTGACCGACTCTGGGGTTGCGGTGCTCATCTCGCGTTATTGGCTGAGGGAGCCGGCGTACAGCTTCCAGGTCATGTGGCCAGCATGACAAAGCCGCTTCTGGCAAACCAGAGCAGCACATGGAAACGCCGTTTACCTTCCCGCTGTAGCGGTTCCTATTTATCTACTTGCATTTTGACGTGCTTTCGAACTGCTAGGTTGGCAGGAGCTGGGACCAAGCAACGGGAGCTCACCCCGTCACAGGGATTCGAACCGCCGACATTCTGATCAGCAAGCCCTAGGCTCAGTGGTTTAACCACAGCGCCACCTGGGTCCCTGCCAAGATCATACATAAGGCTAATTCTTTTGAAAATATAGCTACATTGGTATCATCAGAAATATTCAGTAATCTTCATTTGGGGCAGGGGAAATTCTGGTTCTAATCTACTCTGATTTGGCGCCAGCCACATGGGTATTCCTCAGCACAAGCAAGATAGCTCCCTGGACCCATGATAGCTTTAGGTTTTTAGGTGGTCACCCTGTCACTCAGGGGAACATCAGAACGGAGGCAAGAAGTCGAGGAAGCCTCTGTACCTCTGTAATAGGCGAATTGCAAGAAGTCGTAATGGAGAGGAAGGAAGTTGTCGATGGGGGAGAGTCTCCCTGGGCGCGTCGCCAGCTCCCTCACACACTCGTGTTGACACACCAGGACTTGCATGTAGTGATCTGTGAAGAAAGAGCAAGGGGCAAATCTCAAACAGGAGGAAGGAAGCAAAAAAAACCCCACAACAACCCAACCTGAGCTTCCTGCGCTCTAATGAGGAATAAACAGCAACACAAGAAAAGCAAAACGTTGTTTAATAAGCAATCGTTACTCAACTTCAAAACCTTCTACACTGAAGGAAAAGGATTTAGGAGAAAGTACAGGGGACGGACTCTATATGACGGTACAGGCTATAGCTAAATGCCTCCTTTCAGTCCATTTCAGCTGCTTGGGTGCATGAAAATACATCTCTAGATGACCCCCAGTATACCTGCCAACATCCTATGATTCTCTCCTTCATTGGAGATTTTTAAGCAAAGATTGAATGGCCATCCCTCAGGGATGACTGAGTTGAGATTTCGGCATTGCCAGGGTTGGACTAGATGACCCTCGGGGTCCCCCTCCAACTCTGTAATCCTATGATGCTATGTAATATGGGCTTTTTATAGGTTTCTAGTGCAGCCTTCTCAACCTGGTGTAGGTTACAATGGCTCTGCTCAGCCTCCTCAGTCCGTGGCAGCAATCCTCCTAAATGCCCGTTGCTGGAAACTGCAGGAGGGGAGAGTAGCTCTCGCACTCAGGCCCTGCTTGTGGGTTTGCCTTTCTGGCATCTGGCTGGCCCCTGTGAGCACAGGAGGGACCATTGGCCTGATCCTGCAGGCTCTGCTTATGTTCTCGTATTTTGGATGTCCACTCGCATTTCATCGTCTGCTAGCCTGCCCCTGATATAGAGACCCAGGAGATTGCATTCTGAAACCTTTGTTCACACAAGCAAACAGGTACTTCGCGGCAGAAACGGTCCGATTTCTTTTAAGGGACAATAATATTTCCGTAACACAGAGAGAGGCCCCTCTATGCACTGTCTGCAAAGGAAATCAGGAAAAACTAGTTAGATAAATTGTTGTGCTGATTCGGAGGTTTAATGGGAAATCAAGCTGGATTTCAGCTTGTTGGTGTCTCTCTTACGTCGTGGATGTTGGCAAATTGGATTTTCAGAAAGCAAAATAACATTAGAATTGGAAGGATGTCATATAGAAGAGGGTGAAAGGTTGTTTTCTGCTGCTCCAGAGAAGCGGACACGGAGCAATGGATTCAAGCTACAAGAAATAAGATTCCACCTAAACATTAGGAAGAACCTGACAGGACTTTGGTTAGAAAAACAATAAACTTATAACCTTATGGGTAGGGAGGGATGGTGATGCTAATGAAGATCTATAAGTGTTTTGCTTTCTTAAATTAAGTCCCTTCCCGTGGGTGGGGGAAGCAACTAATGATTTTTTGTCAAAATGGCATTTTCTTCCAGCTGCAAAATGTTACGCATAAGAGTTTGTGAGCCACCCGCCTTCTGGAGACCGTTGGTGGCGGGAATCAGATGAAGTGTCGCAATCCTGAGCCGAAGGTCAACAACCATCCATAATTCAAAAGGAGCTAGATAAACAGAAGGCAATGTGCGGGGCTTAAGTCACTCTCATCAAATCTCCTTTGGTTGGGATGGAGAGTCACATCTGTACTTCATCTGTCCTCTCCTCCTCAACTCAGGTAGGAGGGACTTTCTGAAGAGCCACAGGGAGGGTGCATTATGTAGACTGACCTTAGTCCCCTCTGAAATACCAACATAGAGAAATGCCCCCAAACACTTAAGGATCTTGCGTTTTGGGTAGGAGAAGGGCAAAGGAAGACTTTGTTGCGTGTCCAGGCTTCGGGGTCACTGTGACATCAATCACTTTCCCCTCCTCCCAGGTTTCTGCAGGATTCCAACTCCAGAATATGAAACACTTGCTCTGAATTCCTTTCTACTGAACTGAAAGTAATAGTACCACTGTATTCTGCTCTGGTCAGACCTCACCTGGAATACTGTGTCCAGTTCTGGGCACCACAGTTCAAGAAGGATACTGACCAGCTGGAACGTGTCCAGAAGAGGGCAACCAAAACAGTCAAAGGCCTGGAAACAATGCCTTATGAGGAATGACTTAGGGAGCTGGGTATGTTTAGCCTGGAGAAGAGAAGGTTAAGGGGTGAGCCATGTTCAAATATATAAAAGGATGTCAAATAGAGGAGGGAGAAAGATTGTTTTCTGCTGCTCCAGAGAAGCGGACACGGAGCAATGGATTCAAACTACAAGAAAGAAGATTCCACCTCAACATTAGGAAGAACCTCCTGACAGTAAGAGCTGTTCGGCAGTGGAATTTGCTACCAAGGAGTGTGGTGGAGTCTCCTTCTTTGGAGGTCTTTAAGCAGAGGCTTGACAAGGCATATGTCAAGAATGCTTTGGTGGGGGTTGGACTGGATGGCCCTTGTGGTCTCTTCCAACTCTATGATTCTATGAAAGGCTGCCCCTCAGCCAACAGACCCCCACAGATCATTCTCCTTGCAGAGAGGAGCTTGAAAATCACAGCAAGAGGACACACAACCCTCTGTCTCTAACCTCTTCAACCCCCACCTGTTGGGAGTGATGTGCGGGCAACAAGAAGAAAGGGCAAAACAAAATGCAAAGTGAAACAGGGAGATTAAGCCCCGCCTTTCCATCTTTCCCTTGCCATCTTTCCCTTCCCTACAGCCATGCCACCCTCGCGACTCCTCACCGCAGCCCATCTGAGCTGCCCCTGCCTTCTCCTGACTGATTGTGCCCTTGTCTCCCTCCACCCACCCCTGAAACCCTTTTTATCCGCCTGGCACCCACAAATCGCATTGCTCCTGCCTGCCTTCTCAACGGATCGTGGCCAGCAGGAGTCTTCGTGCTTGCCCAGCATGCCATTGCCAATTTCTACCTGAGCACGCAACCACGACCAGTGCACATTAGCAAACTTGATATGGTTATGCATGCAGTTTTATTATGTTTTGTGGTGTCCCTGCAATGCACAGTGAGGGGAAAAAACATGGTGATGATCTAGTGAAAGTGGAATTAGGGGGAGTGCGATGAGGAGCGGGGGAGTGATCCAGAGGGATAATAAAGGAACCGAGTGGAGGCAGATCCTCTACTTCCTGATTCTCAGCAATGCACTAATCCCTTTGCACTTTGCAATGTTTGGGGGAGCATGTGGAAAATCAGGCTTTGCACGCCCACGGAGAGCTCTCCAAATCTCCCCTTGAAGAATCAGGGGAGGGGGTTGGATTTCTGCTTGAGCTGATGGCAAGGAACAGGCTGGAATGTCCTGCAATAGCCAAGCAGATGTGTTTCAAGCCTGCGTTTGTGCCTTAAATGTTTAGGCAGATACACAGAGGCAGCAAGGGAGACCGAGCCGCAAGTCCGTTAATCGAGAAGGCCGCTGACGGGGATTGCTGACCTTGGCTCAAGGATGGGCAGGCTGACATGCTCTGTCTGTAAGCCTTCCTTTTCCATCAACTGAAAATGCGCCTTCAACCTGGCCTGTTAAGTCAACCAGTGAGCAAGGCAAGAGAGCGGAGCCACAGCTCTTCTACCTTCACCCTTTCTTGCTACCCTTGTGGGAATTCAGCTAACAGCAGCAGCAACAATGAACCTTTCGGTTTAGCAAGCTGCGATAAGCAAATCTGGGCCCTTGATCTTAGTTCTAGAGCTCTTACAAAGGCTGCAGTTCAAGGAGAGGAAGAGCTGGAAGCTGGGCTCTCTCTGCAGCCTGGTGGAATGGCCATCGCTGGAGGAGGAGGAGCAGGAAAAGGCTGGTGGAAAAGCTGGCTTCTGCTTGCTTTTGGTAACCATTTGGACACAAGACCAGGACAGCTGAAACTCCAAAAGTCTCCAAGAGAAGGAAAAGGAAAGATTAGTCCCCCTACAATTGGATGGATGGTGGCTAACAGATTGAGGTTGAATCCTGACAAGACAGAAGTACTGTT